>NC_141685.1:995093471-995422496 GCF_964263255.1 Lissotriton vulgaris | reverse complement strand
AGATGAATAATAAGTATTTGCTCTCAAATATACATTTAGCCGTACAACTTGGAGCATATGCTGCTACACAACTAATATGAGGCGAACAGCTTTCACTGCGTCACTATGATCCTTGTGTTGCATTGGCTCCTTTCTGAAGCCGATGCTTGATGAAAGCGGTCATCCTCATTTATGGTCTGCAGTTTAACAATATTTGGCTATCATCACCCTCTTTAAAAAGAGAGAAAAATGTACAGAACAAACACCCTTTGCTTGGAAATCTCTCTTCAAGAAGCAGCACTCTTGGTCCTTCTCTGAAAAATCCAGGAGACTATGGCATTTCTTTGCAACTGCACTGTGCTTCTTCTCCCCTACAGGAAAGAGCTGAATTGGTTTCTTTCAGATGTTTAAAAGGAGAAACTTGAACACTTTTCTTCCCACACCTACCCAGGAAGTTGACACAGAATCTGGACACTCTTCTGCAATTTATACACACCGGGAACTCTACATAATCCTAACCTAGGAAGAGCCCATGGAGTAGGTTTATACCTAAATCCTTCGATTTAGTAATTTACATCTTTATGCCATATCTGTGCCATTCTTCCAGCTCAGCTGATGCTGGTTGACCCACCCATACAAAACATCCAATCCTTGCCTTAAATGCCCCTTTCCTGCACCTTTGTCTAGTGTACTGTGGAGGCTCTTTGCAAGCTAGGTGCTCTTCCATAACCTCCCCCATGCCCTTCGTGACTACCAGCACTTTATAAATCCTGACTGATTGAGAGTTCTGCCCTACCCCCTTCACTTCTGTAGCAACTTTCGTTACTTTTTGCACACTAGCTACTCGACCTTGCAGACTAGGACTCCCTTCCTTTCAGTGCTTTTTATTGCCTTTTGCTATCTGTGGACAGATGTCTCGGTTTCTTCGGATATTCAAGTACTCCACAGTGGTTTAAGTATTTTGTTTTCTGAGTGACGGTAATATGCATGTGACTTTCTCCGTAGCCAATAAAGATTTGTTTTAGTTTTTGAGATAGCAGATTGTTACTGCAGTCCTTGTAAAGGTTTATTGACAATTATGTTCTTGGTTTGTTCTTCTAAATCAACATATGGAGTCTGAAACTGCTGGGATCTAGTTCAGGATTTTTAATACTACAGTAATAAATAATTAAGACAAAGCAGACTGGACAGTCTCGAAGGTTAAGATTTTAAACCAAGCTAAAAGGGAGTTGCAAAGAAAAAAAACCCCATAAAACCACAAATAATTATAAAAATTAACTCTGCTCCAATGCTCATTAAAGTGACATCTTACTCCCATCGGAATATTCTCCCGCAGCTGCCACTCCTTCACCCCTCACCAATCCCCTAAGAAACTGCACAACGTTCCCACATTCTGCCTGAAAGCCCCTTTGGCGTGGACTGGGGCCTCTGCTCCGAGTGGGAGAGGGGCCGGCAACAAGGGCCATTCACAGGCCTCCTTTGTTCATGGGTGAACACTGGCTATGGGGCAGACACAATAGTGGTCATACCTCAAAAGGCTCTCCTGCAGTCCCTGCTCGTAGCCTCCTGAATGCTAAGCAGCCTGCCATGCACAATGGCAGGCTCTGGGAGGAGGAGGCACAGCAAGGACCCTCCGGGGCCTTATTGTGAGAATCCACCAGGGATGGGCACGAGTTCTCTCTGTCCCGCCTGTCTCTTTGGGGCACAACTCCACAGGCGGTAACAAAGTTTGACTTTCCAATTCTTTTAAAGTAGATTGTCTAGACTGCTCCATTAACAAAAGTAGTAACTCTCGCCTAAGGAGAACGGGAGACCTAAAGCCCTGCGCAGTGAGGTAAGAGGGTACGACACTCAGTATAAGGCTGGGTATACCTCTTCCTGTATGAAGAAGAAATCATGACTGGCCTCTAGCTTAAATCCGGTCTCACCCTCCCCACTTGAATCCTGTTCCACCCCCATGAATCAGGTCTCATTGTCTCACCCCTCTTGAATCACGTCTCACCCCCCCTTGAATCACGTCTCACCCCCCCTTGAATCACCTCACCCCCCCTTGAATCACGTCTCACCCCCCCTTGAATCACGTCTCACCCCCCCTTGAATCACGTCTCACCCCCCTCTTGAATCACTACTCCCCCTCCAACCCTTTGAATCATGTTTCACCCCCCGAATCATGTCTCACCCCCCCCCCCCCCCCCTTGAATCGTGTCTCCCCCCACCCTTGAATCATGACTCACTCACTACCTGACTAATATCATGGAATGGCTCCTCAATCATTGCCCCTCACTTGTCCCCAAATAGAGACGGGAGTCTCACAAATTACCCATCAAGGATCCATACGCTGTGTTAGATGGTCACTTGTGCCGATTCATACAAGGTGGGGATTGAGCAGTGTGTAGCACAGTACCCTCTGCCAGGACCCAGGTGCCCACAGTGCCTTGATGTAGACGGAAGCGACCCTGCAGGAGGGTGAATTTAGCTCTCATATTCCCAAGCAGAGTACAGTGAGCACAACAATTCTGCCTTAGAGAATAAGTGACATGGGGTTCCCTACATACTTGTGCCCCCCCCCCCCAACCAAGCTCAATAACAAAATACAGAAAACGGACAAAAAAGTCTGTCTGAATGTGCTGAACTTCAATGTATTTTCTAACAAATGAATAGAAAGTTAGTGTAACTTTGGCAGTAAATGCACACCCCAATATAAACTGCATTATCGGGTTTAGTCTATGATTCTGCTGGTGTGCATCTTGCCACTGACATCAGCAAATTGACCAATCCTTGAAGAGAGGGGATAGTCTTTGCACAGAGGTTTAAGGACAATACCTTGTAAATGTGTCACTCACCTATCGTTTTACACAGCAGGTTAATATTTAGCCTCTAATTATCTAGAGAGAAAACAGACACTCTTCAAGCACCAGTGTCCCCAAGACAGGCAACAGAAGGTCCAAGAGAATAATCAAAGTATGAGAGAAACGAATCTGCAGCCACAGGTCGCCTACCCATCCACCATTCAAGTAGTCTGAAGGACTTTGAGGGACCCCAGCATCAGAGTTAATACATCAGCAGTACATCACCAGACTCTGACAATGCAATATTTAGAGACTTTGACACAAATTGTACCAGGGCTGGGAGCGGGAACAAACTCAGCCCTACATACTACTTTCAAATGTAGCACTTGACCTCTTACTCAAGACCTGTAAAATTAGAAAAAACACGGTCTGGTGTGTCCAATGGGCCAGTCGTGGCCAACCCTAAAACTGTTCAGTATAAGTTGCCATCCAGATCTATCAGTTGTGGGAGTCCTCGGAACTACAATGAAACAGCCAACCCAATAGACTAATGCTATCTCACACAGACATGAGTCACGATCATCAAGGTGGCAAGAGGCAAGATATCGTGGTCAGGTTTAGGCACCTGAATAAACCCAAGCTGGAATTAGACCAGAATCCACGCATCCTCTCATGATTAGCAGCTTACTACTCCTGCTCCAGTTAGCTTCTCAAAAAAGACTAAGAAATCTCTGGTCATCAGCACCCTTTCAGAATGCTTAGGAGAGGCACATGTGAGGAACTGAGGGGCTTTGGGTCATCTGCAGAACCAGAATAAAAAATACAGTGCATTTCTGAAAACCACGCACATGGTGCAAGCACTTAAACTGCCCAAGCTCATCAGTGGAAAAAAGAGAAACATGGGAACAGGGAGAGCTGATGTGAGGCACAGAGGATGCAAATGGTATTCTGGAAGTCGCGTGTTCTGGTGCAGAGGGGACAGTGACTGAAAGAGGAAACCAATTAGCATTAAGGCTGCTTCAGGGTGCTTGTCGGGAAGTGCACCCACAGCAGGTCCCACATGGGAACCAAAATAGAGGGACTGCATTTCAGATCTGGTTACAGCTGCAGGCAATATTGTGGGTTGATGGGAGCATCAAAAGAATCAGGGGCACCATTTAAATCTACAGACTCGTGTATAAACCTCTGGGAGCTGGTATTTAAGGTTCGTGAATAAGCACTACCGTAAACATGACTATCCCTGGAACAGCCAGAGCCAAGAAGATCAAGGCAACAGTTTCAGAATCTGTTAATCAGACAGCAAACTGGACACGCCAATACTTAATGTAGAAAAAACCCAGAATAGGGGCTTATATAAGAGTTTCTGGAGTATCTGGGAAAGTGTGAACAGTGCAGACATGACACCCTTGCAATCTGGTAATGTGCTGCATCAGCTCCTAGATCCAGTGGTTGAAGTCATACCCTCGGTGATTCCAGCCAACCTGCATCAATCCCTTGAAAAATCTGCCACCAGGATTCAGTCAGCTGGGCATCAATTTTTGTCCTCTTGACTAAAAGTATGCTTCTTTCCCATTACTGAGCAGTTCGGGTTTCTTTTCATCCAAATCAGGTTCTGCGCCATCAGTCTCTTCAGAGTCTAGGCCTCGTCCTGGCCCAGCAAATGAAGGAACGGATTGGGCATTTATAAAGTGCTCTGTTACTCCAAGTAGTGTCCTGGTGCTTTCCACCTCTGACCACAAACTTTCTGCAGGTGTACGCAGCTCTTAAAGACTAGGCATATCACGAGCTCAGTCACCAGTATTTATCATACATAGTTTGGGGGAGACAAGTCGAATGCCAGGCCAGCCAAAATGTAAGCTTATTTTCATATCGAAACGCTCCCTCCGATCAGGATTGCTTTTGCAATCTTCCCCAAACTTAGGCTGGAAAAAGAAGGCCCTACCTGAACTGGTCTAGGTGGTTTGTAAATTTTCCGCAGATATTCTTGTCTACGTTTTCCTGGTTGGTGTATGATGCAAAGTACAGTACAACAGCACAATAAAGGGGAGAGGGTGGGTTACAGACAGAGTGGAGGAAAAGTGGGTTTCAACAAGAAAAGATGCATTTTTTCTAAGCGCATCAGGCAGCCACAAGTTTCAGCCAAGAAAAATAAGAGCAGGTAAGCTCCCTTGTCCACAATGCAGCAAGTAGAAAATCCATTATTGTGTGCAAGCTTAGACAACGAGCTCTCCTTCGACCACGAGCCCTTCATTAGACATTGAGCCCTCCTTAGACAACATTCAACCTGCACATGGCCTCCTGCAGTCCAAGTAGGAAAGGACAAAGCCCCTTCTATGTGTTATGGCGAGTCTGAAACCCTGTCTCATAAACCTGCTCTCAAGATTAAAAACCAACAAGGTCTTACCATACTTCTTGCGCGACTAGCCACAGCATCACTATCCCTGGTAAGGTATACAAGTCTTGCTGCCAAGAAACTTTGGTTTATTTACTGAGGACAAGCGATACTTAAGCACCAACAGTTGTTATGCAGCTTGTACCTTGTTATAGAGTAGCACGTTACACATAACTGCCATGTACTTGGGCCAGAAACATCATTCTTGAATGAAAAACCTAGGCTTTGACAAGAAGCATGCGAAGAATGACTCAATATGGTACAGAGATGAAGCCCACAAATCCACACACTTGGACCCCTTCTTCAGCTTATACTCTCCCATTGCAATAGGCTATGTGTGAAGCAGACCAAAGAACATATTACCGTGAATCTTTCACTCTATTGTTCACATTTGAAAAGCGCCCATGTCCCTGATAAATATATCTTTTTTTTAATCTCTGCTGTAACACCTATGTGTAAGCAACCCAAAAACCGTGTTTGAAAACTTTGAAACCTTTAAATCTGAAATGTACACAAACTTTACTTCTGGTTTCATCACACAAGATTACAGACTGTGTGCAGGTATATCCACACGCGCAGCTGAATAACACTAACGGCAAAACAGAAGTCATTCTTTTCGTGGCAAGATTTGGACACCTGCGAAAAGGGCTTGAAAATAAACAAAACAAAAATGGGAGTCTTCTGTGTGAGCTGCTTCACAAGCAGTCAAACATCCTTCGGCACCATTTCTGGTGATCAAACGCTCCATGGTGAGTATTGTCCCTCTCCAGGCACCACTCCGGCTTCACAATCGTACAATTAAGGAATCCTGAGGAGGCCCATTGCAGGCTTTACGTCAATACTCTAGCGACTGCTTTGCGACGAGATGTAATTCCGAGCCTAACCACTATATAGCTACATTATGCACAGCCAGCTACTCCATAAATAAGATTTATGCAGAAAAAGGAGATTTAATATAGGGGGTACTGTCACAATATTGTCATTTCCTACTGTTCTCAATAATGATATCCCTATCAACCAATTGATTGTGAATGTGGCAACATCAGAAGGATTACCTACTTCATGTTGGAATAAGCACCTGTGATCCGTAAATCACACACCGATGTCTACAGGGAATGGTTAACTTTCAACCTAATTTCACTAGTGTGAAGCAAATCGAAAGAGCAGGGCTTCTTGCTAAAGCGCTCATCGCACAATTTGTTCCCATCACTTAACATTCTGAGGATCTAACCACCTCAGTAGCATTTAGGCCCTACACACAGGCAGGCACACAAGCAAACATACACAAATCTACTCACCTTCAGCACATCTACATTCATATCCGTTGGGGCGGTCCACACACTTTGCTCCATTCTGGCATGGGGTGCTGGCACACTCGTCTATATCGATCTGGCACATGGAGCCAGTGAACCCTGTGGAAGGAGAAGAGGTAAAATGCAGGGTCAATAGTCAGCCCTTTGGGTCTAGAACAAAATCACCATTTCCAAAATCAGCTAACAGTACCAAGTGACCGGACAGCAGAGGAAATAAAGGCATCTTAAAAAGGTATTCACCTAGGACTATTATCTATAATTGTTCTACACAGTCTTCCTTCCCCTCGTACAAAAGCTTTGTGAGGTGCTCATAAGCCATGCACTTGGTAATAGATTTTTTTTTTGCTGCTCATTCTTTAACAGCTCAGATGTCTCTAAAGCGTACGAGACAGCATCAACTGTGTTTATGTTTTTGATGTAGAAGAAATTAGTTTGTTAGATGAAAAAGATGACACATGAAAAATCCTCCAGTCAAAATAATGGATACGTTCCTAGGTTGACCTCAAGCTTAATACAGCTGCGTACTGCCTCACCAACAGACAGCCAGTGCCCGACATTCATAGAAGGCATGGCAAACCTGAAACTTATCTTGCACAAAGTATGAACAGCCTGAAGGAGGAACTGTTCCTAGGCCAGGACTCAGTATGCAAGATGGAGGTCATAAAGAAATGCATATAGACCCAGTCATTTAAGAGTTTCACATTAGGATAATGCTATTTTCTGGGTAAGGGTTCAGTCTATGTTGAATCCACCTGGACGTGAACTATAAAGTCTGAACCTTGGTACAGCCAGGCTGCAGAACTAGCTGGAAAAATATGAAAGAATCCAACATTAAGGAGAACATCTGACTCAAACTATCTGAAGACAACAATGTCAATCAAATAAGTCAGACCGGTAAATTTAAATGCTGGCAGAATGTAACTGATCCTAATCAACAGGAGGTACAAAATGGTACTCTTGTGTTTCCCATAATCCTGGTTAGCCAAAGGCGGGCACAGGGATAGAGATTTAAAACATCTCCACCAGTAACATAAGTCGTGTAGGAACAGCTTTTAAGTTTATGAACAGCTAAGAGCACCAAAATAAAAGCTTGTGGAGTTAAAGTTGTTGAAATGCGAACGTCTTTAGCTTGTGAACACCGGTATTTTGATAGTCTAATTTCTACTGAAAGGGAAACTGTATCTGGAAAGAGCTTGGGAACTCTATGTACAGTGTTGAATGATGGGATGGGAATAAGGGCTTGCAGCCCTATACAGAATCTAAAGTGGGAGAAAACGTGGCCTTCCTCCTGGGAAGTCTGCTTTGCATAGCTGATCCAGAAGAATGACAGCATGCAGACTTTGTACCATTCAGAGCAGAAGCCGGCCGTATTCAGAAGTTGACAGAAGAGATGGCAGGGAGCAGATAGATTTCCTGACACTCCAATGGGGAATGCTGCATATTGCCTTCTTAATGGGAGAGAAGAACCAGAAACTAAAAAATAGATAACTTTATAACACAATATGGAATTGCAACCTGTATGGTACTGCTATCTGGTTTGAACAGTCCATAATAAACAACCTTTAAGCACCCAATCAAAATAGTCTGTGCAAGAAGGTGCTTTTTCATAAGAAAGGAGTTGGGTGTTCAAGTTGCAAACCTCTGCACTACAACAGTATATTTGGTGATATTTCACCACCATGCAATGGACAGTATGTCAAAGCAAACAAAAATGTTCTCCTCCAGAGTCAATAGATTTATCCTAGCCAAACATGTGTGTTCAGACTATAAAATGCCCCTCCCCTATACACCTCGTGTTAATCTTGGCACAGGGACCAGGTGACTCTTGCAGCCCTTAGTAGGGAAAAACACAGTTTCTGCCAGGCTGAGTACACATTGTTGTTCGCTTCCAACTAGGCTCCATGTGCACCAACACCGATTTGCACTCCGCCTACACAGTGGCATGTGCTTTGACAGCCACACTGCGGATTCTTTTCACCAACTAGCATGAAATAAGATGCTCTTGCATTTTTCTATTTCTTTAAGCAGAAAACGGTTTGTAGCATTATAAAAGTGTTCTTAATACTATTGTAGCAGGTCACAACAAATGTGGGCTTTGGTGGGTATTTTCAGATCCCGGTCTACTCGTATTCATTATTTCTAATGAATCTCAAAAAAATGGTTGGACTATCTGTGGACTTTGACCAAAGAGAGTTTGAGTGGTGGATTTGGAGTAGAAGCTTTACTTTCAAGGGACAAGGGCCGAGATGGCAGTGAAGCCACCTCTTTAAGGGACTTTTAAGGGTCACATACAGGACACACATGTCTATTAGAACATCCCTACCATTAGTATATATTGACAGCGCACGTCCGACATTGCTGAATTGTTTTTTTTTTTTTAAAGGCACATATGCAGGCTTTTGGGATGAGAGGCCACCACATGCAGACTGTTTAGTAACCACAGAAATTGCAAAACTACAAACTAAGCTATCCGTGTAACCAAATCAAATGTCCGGGAGATCTGTGCCCAAGCAGACATTTGTTTGATATTCGGAGGTATTGAGAACAGCCAGCCGAATAGAAGCACATGTACCCAAGAGTGGTTTTGTCAATGTCATGAAAATGCGAGACTGAGTAAAATGTAAACTGTGGGCCAATGGCAGCTGTTTTGAGGTCAGTCTGGTCAAGCAGAGTAGAAGATCAGCATTGAGAGCTAAAGATATGTAACTGGACTGATAACCATATACTTCAGCCCTGCGGATCATATGTGAGAGTAAAAGAAAATAATTTTCCATTCGTTTTCAGTCTCCCTGAATCTCTTCTGCCATTCTTTACTGGGGTGTGAAAAGGCAGTCTCTTGAAAAATACTACCAAGCTTTGGTTAGAACAGTAAATGATTGTCTAGCTTGTTGCAGTATATGCCTTGAGTAAACCCAATAGCGTCTTGGACAAGGCAGAGGCAAGTTTATTTATTTTACGTATTTAGGGATCTGTTTAGCACCGACCTAGCCACAAGGACATCTTATAAATATAAAGTCTCATCTTTGAAACTATGCCAAAGTTCTCCTTTTTGATCATCAGAACCTGCTTGAACACACTGAGCCATAGGAGGGGTAACCCCCCATTTTCTTAATTCTCTCACTTTAACCAGAAAAAAAAATTAGGAAACATAAGGCCATGGGCATGAAGATGCCCCTCGCATCTAACACTAGTCGGCTGCCACAACATCCAAAAATTGTATGTACCAGCAGCTTAAACCAGGTCATTTATACCATTATTTCAATATTCGCTGCTTGAGTTTACTCTCCGAAAAAGCATTGGCAAGCAGGAAGGAGTGGTTTTAATGTGCTAAGACTGCAGGGAGACACTTGAAAGGGAGCCAGCAGGAATAATCAGAGCTGTAGTTGTGTAGTAGTCACTCATGCAGCTCAATACAAGCACTCGAGTGGAGGCGGAAGGATACACTCAAACAACCAAAACCAGTAGATGAGAAGGGAATATTCCACTGGGCTGAGTCAAGACTTCAATTGATGCACGAGAGCTGTTCATACATGCGAAAGACATTGCGGTTTACGGCACGTACAATCTTTGCTTAATGCTGGAGCTTTTAGCTGTACACAGATTGAACACCAGCAATTGAGGAGTGGCCACTCACTCATTCACCGGGGGAAAAAACTGTTTATAGAGAATTAAATGGCAAAAAAGTACTTTCCTTTCAGAAAATCTTACTATGGTGGAAGATGGTGCAGGAAGAAGAATGCTATAGATAACAAGGCTGTGTAGAGCTGGGCTGGCGAGTGATGGAGCAGAATCTTATGAAGACAATGGATTTTCATTGGAGGGCTACCAGACTGAGGTGGTTTAAAAAAAGCTGCAAAGTAACCACGACTAAAGGAGTTTGTACACCATGTAATCAAGGAGAAGATTACAGAGATTTAGTGGATTATTTAGAAAGCATTGAGAAGGCACAACAAAAGAATTACACACCCCTTTATAAGGCCTCAACTCATCCTTCAGCATCAGGTTGTAACTGGCAACAAGATCAACAGCAAAACCAAATCTGCAGGTCTGATTGCGCCCGGAGTTTATCTAGTGCAGGGAAATAGTTTTTGCCACACCATAAACACAGCATTACATGACTGGAGCGAAGGACCTGGGAATGACACCCGAAACGCACCAAGGCCCTTTATACTTATGATACAGACACAACTATTCAGTGATTTGCAACATGTTATACAATCCCACAAAATTACAATAAACGCATTCTGCTCATTTTTGGATGATTAGTCAGAGTGAGTGAAGCAGGGTTAAAATCAAGATGGATGTTCTCCCCGATTACAACGTTGTTGGTGTTTTCTGACAGGAGCCTCCCAGGAGTGGGAGGGATGCCCGCCCGCTAGAGGGAATAAAGAAGACATTGTACCACCCCCAGGGATCCTGTCAATCAGATGTTTCATCATTCCAGAAGGAAGGGCGGGCATCCTCACAAACAATGGTCAAAAAACGGGAAACCTGACCTGCCTGACCACGGTCAGCAACCCTTCAGAAAAGGTGGGACAGGTACTCGAACGTTAGTATGGGGATTGTGAGCAGGGAAAATAGAGGCACATGGTAAAGGCAACAACAACCGTTGGCATTCATGGGGGTAGCTTCCCACAAAATTTAAGGGCACACCCAGGGCTTTATGTGGGCTCAGAAAACTAGGGGTGGGGGGCTCTCAAAGGTACGTGGCTGATGTAATTAAGGGCGTGGCTTAAAAACACAAAAGCAAAAAATCTTTGCTTAGCATAGTGTGCCGCATGACTAGTATTTTGTTGTTTGTCATTGCCTCCAGATATATAATACAACAAGTAACATCTTACCTACAACAAGTCAGGACTATTGGCTTTGTCAATTGTTGTTAGTGGCATAAGGTAAATAAGCAAAATATATGGCTTCATTGTATAGAATATTGAAAATTCTTCTGTTTTGAAATGATGAGACTGAAAGAACTATAACGAGGCTCTTTGAAGTTACATTAAAGGCAGTGAAGGGGGGTACTGCTGCAGAGGCAAGTTTTTTTTTCACCCCGAGGGTGAGGGGAAAAAATGGACAGCCTGATAGGGACCAGTTTCAGCACCTGATTTTTAGAACTGCCTATTTTTTATAGCCCCAATGCGCTTTCAGAATATGGGCACTATTATCTGTTGATATTGTATTTGGTTGGGCTTCGTTCGCACTGCTTAGATGCAAGTCAAACAGGAAAGGGGTTGGCAAGACCGGAGTAGACTAATGCACTGTTTAGAGATTAACTTTTAAATATATAGGCTAGCTAGGTTCAGCCAGACTTGCGTGGAGCGTAATGGGCGTGAATGGATGTGTCAGATGGCATTACAATTTGTTTCATTCAGTTGGGGCTCAGAGTGGCCATTTCTCAACTTCGGGTGGTTGTTACGTTTCAAGGTATCTTTCCGGATTATAATGCTATTCTTTATGTACACATGTGTGAATATATGTGAATGGATGCTTGGAGCCATGTTTAGTGAAGGATTGCGCTAAACGTTGTGCCTTATGTGTGTTGGTGAGAGTGTGCATATTTGTGTTAAAAGAAAAACTAAGAAGGGCACGCAGCAGTGACAATCCTTGGTTGCTCTCTGAATGCCTTGGCATAAATATTTTTTGTTAAATGCAGGCTAGGTTAGGGATCACTGAACATGAAATCCCACCAATATATGGATATAGTCAAGTGTTAATGAATTTGCATGGATGGTCTGACAATTGTTCGGGATATAATCAGTGAAAGGAGAGTCAAATGGTCACTCGCTTGTACTTACCGGAGGGGCAGGTGCAGGTGAAGCCATTTACAATATCCTTGCAAACGCCGCCATTTACACATGGGTTACTGTCACATTCATTCATGTTGATCTCACAATAAGTGCCGGTGAAGCCTGCAAAGAAAGAAAATAAGTTAATTACTGGGGCAAGCGGATAAACTCTGTACACTAGTGCTCAATCCCACTTTACACATACCCTTTAAGGTTTTATTTATTTATTTCTATTTTGCAGAGTTGCAGAATCGGGTATCAGAGCGCTTTACATAGCACCAGTTACGTTACAGGAGGACATGCATTCATTTTTGTTAGGCACGGGGAGATAAAATGATTTGCCCAAAATCACAGGATATTAAGTGATTTGCCCAGAATCACAGAATGTTTTAGCGTCATTACCGAGACTCGAGCCCAGTTCCCCAGGTCCGAGGTCGAGCGCCCTAGCCACTAGGCCAACTCCATACTAATAGACATAATCAACACATCAAAGAGGCCAATAAATAAACTGATGAGGACAGAAACCGTTAATGTCACGGAATTTGTGCATGTGGAGTTTCTAGAGCTATATGTGTACTGCTCAGCAGAACAGTGCATAAGTATGTATTTTGTTCATTCAAAAGCAGAGGAGATTACATCCCAAAGGCAGAAGTCACCTAATGCACCAAGGAGGGCCAGAGGACCAGGAGTCAGCCAATGTCAAAGTCTGCAAACAGAAGATTTTCATGAGGCAGGAACTATGTGCCAATCAGACGTGCAAATTACATTCCTTGTTAATTTGGTATGAACACCTTAGTCTCCCTGCTTCAAAGCCAGGGTTTACCTGAATGCAAATTGTATTGAGTCACTCATAAGGAAAAGCTATGCATGCACTTGTATAAAAAATACTCACGAGTTACCAGCATAGTTTTAGGACACTTGTGAGACAACACTATGCAATAAATACACTTGGATGCAAATTATTAGTGAGTTACCAATGCCAACTAACACTTGTGAGAGACAACTATACAAGTGGCTGAGAATAGTAAAAGGAGGAAACACTGAAAGTTACCAGTAAGCCACAATTGTGCACTCATGTAATAAAAACGCCATACAAGACTTGCCCTGATCCTGCTCACCAACCATGTCCGCACTGTTTCAAGATGCACATTTGAAGCAAAGCATCCCTAGAAAGGTGCTGCAAAGGAGAAAGGGCAGTCACTAAGGCTACCAGAAGTTCCATAAAAATATCTTTTCTCACTCTGCCACATTTTATCCTCTCTCCTTAACTGGTTAGAGTTTGATTCCTCAACTTAAATCACTTGAGAGGGGAGAAGACAGCATGGGCCCAACAAACCTTCAAGAAGAAAAATAGGCCAAAAATGCCAGCACAAAACGGTGTTCTTTTTGGATTAAGTGTCCAGTGAGTAATGCGGGCATGTGGCATTTCCCATGTTGCTGCCTTGCAAATGTCAGTGGATACATGTTTTTTGGGAGGCCACAGATGTTGCCTTTGCACTGACGGTACTGGGGTGAATGTATGACATTGTTCTGCATTCTGTCCATCAACTGTTGATTTTGCATTTTTCACCCCGAGTGGGACGGGTATGCTCAGACATGAGCCCCGTGCTCTCCACACCACTAGAGCCAAGCTATCCTGGCTGATGACGGCTGATAGCCAAAAACCTGTCCTAGGATGCTTGATTCTGGTCCAGAGAAGACAAGGCTTGGCAGTTCGGGCTGGACTGTTACCATGAGCACAGGGTCAAGGCTGATTTGCATATGGCCATGTCTGAACTGGGGAGGTGTGGAGTGCAAAAAAACGATGGATTTAGGCCCAGATCTCTGTAATGGGGTGAATGTATGACATTGTTCTGCATTCTGTCCATCAACTGTTGTTTTTGCATTTTGCACTGACGGCAAGCATGAGGTCCCTCAGGAAACCAAACTGCCCTAATATAGTAATATTTTGATATACAAAAGACTACCCACTTAGCAACAATCGTCTGGGGGAAAGGCCACCAAAAGTAAGAACAGATGTTAAACTCTGAACAGGGCCATCCAATCCAAGAAGAATTTCAAACCACTTGAAACTTCAAGTTTCGATAGTATGTCCTCTATGGAACAAACACAAAGGCTTGGCTGGTAAACCAGAACATGCCTTTCTTGATTTAAGGGAAACCGAGTAAGGGTTGAAGAGGGCCAATTCTTGCAGTAGAGATAATTATTACCAATAAGGCAACCTTCTAGGTCAGCAAATACATGTCACACAGAGTCTCAGTCTGAAATGAATTGTACATCAAAGTGGCGAAAACCAGATACATTCCACACTGAGAAGCTGCACACTTATTTCCAGGTTACAGGTGTAAGAGCGCATCTAAGCACAATTTTTATCAGACAAAGAGAAATCATTGGTAGTATTCGGATAAGCCCAATACACGAATTGGTATTGTTAACAAAATAGGTCAAGATCCATGTTCACAGCCAAATAAGGGACATGGGGAGTGCTTTAAATTGTAGCTATGGTCAGGCTTTAAGTACTTGCAATTACATCATTTACTAGGGAGAGTACCAGCATTACCCAGAAGAGATCCGTTGATGGTAGAGCACCTACACTTCAGTAAAATAAAAAACAGTGGACAAGAAGACGTCACTCAAAGCACCTCTGAGAGAGTGAGTCTCTCAGAGGCCTGACAGAGAACCTAAGCCACTGGTTCTTGCTTCTCCATTAATTCAGCTTTAACAGGGTCATCATTATGCCTATGTTCTACAAATTCAGAAACCAGGCTCATAAGTACATACACTGACGTGGAGTCAAACCCCTGGCATCCTACCCTCCCACCCCCAACTCTCCTAGCTGGCAAGGAGATCTGGATCATCAAAGCATGGGTGCAAGATGATGCAGAGTTCCAGAAAGCGGCACTGGCAAGGAGAAAAGAGGCAAATACTATAGCCTTGGAGTTTGAGGAGTTCATCAGGAAGCAGATTAACGTAAAAGAAACCTTTCAGTCCAGTCCATCAAGAGTGCATCTACTATAGACTTTTTCTGTGCTCCTCTCTGGCATACAAACATTGTCACAGTTGCTTTACGTTGCAAAACATCACATTTATTTAGGAGGGAAAAAAAGAGAGTTGTAACTAATCTCAAATTTGGTTAGAGCCGACCAGTTTTGCTAAACATATCTACTGCGACATTCTTCTCATGATGAGGCACTTGATGGCAACAGAGTTGAAAGATCGCAGAGCGAAAGGCAAGAATTTCTCCTTGCTTGTATAAGTAAAATATGAAGTGGAGTTACCCATACCTTGAGCAACATTCCTTATCAGTAAAGAGTCAACCACCAATAATACACCCTTGAGCTCGAGGTAGTGAACAAGGTGGTCTTTCTCCTGGGCTGGCTCCTGTGGTATTTTGCTATAGTTTGTATGAGTCTATCATTGTTTAATGCCCAATGGGCCTGCTTAACACGCATACAAAATTCAATGCATATCTTATTTTTCCCAATGAAAAGCAAAAGTTAAAACCAGACCACAAGTCTAAACAGTGATTCTATTGCCAGTCACCTGCTAATAACTTTGTAATAAAATAGGAAATCTGCATCGAGATTTTACACCTTTTGCCCAATTTCCTTAAGTATGCTAATAGAACACAAGCCTTAAATACATCTAATTTGAAAATTCGTTCTAAAATGTTCCTCCTTGTAAAGTGCAGTGTGATAAAGACAATGGACCCAGAAAACAATACCTCGGCTCATTGACAAAGGTAGAGCACATTACATCTCTTAGTTTGTTTGCATAAATATTTTCCACCTTCTTGCTTATGTGGCCACATAAATCAGTTTACTCGTTGGTTCAAACCCAGTTAGTACTCGGTGGTTCAAAGCCCCATCTAAATCTAAACTCATTATTAGAGTGGGTTTCGGGGCGTCAGAAAAGGAGAGAATTAAACAATTTTTTATAATTTCAAAATGTTTATAGAGATTGTAGATCACCATTGCTGACTTGTCATATATAAATAGATGTTCAGAGTGTAATATACCATTTATTACAGTGTTGTGTGCGTGGAGGGGCTATGATCCACAAGAGGCAAAGTCTGGGTGGAGCCATTACTTTGTAGGACTGCATTAAAGTTTATGCCATGCTGTTCTTTCACGAGTATGGTATATAAAGGAATAATACAAGCAGACTCAGAGCACGATCTTATTGGCCAGAACCATGCAATGAAGCCGAGAAAATCAAGAGTATGATTATCTTGATCAGGATCTTTTTTGCCTCTATTATGATTAGGGCTCCCGGTTTTATGGTATTCATTTTTTTAATTATATTTCCGTCTGTATTTATCCATACTTGGAATTAGCTAATTTTATCTGTAGTTTTCCATATTTATTTTAGGCCTTGTGAAAAAATGAGGCTCAAACTAGTATATTTCCACATTTGTCTGTCCGATAAATATGCACTCATCCTTGAATTTCTGGTAGGTTTCAATGATATAAACACCGAAAGATGATAAATCACAGCACTTACATGAAAACGTGGACATTTTATTGTCAACCTTATGCATAACTACTGCTTTTTAAGCCTCATTACTAAGATGCATTTCTTTTTTCAATCCCCACACTTGAAATCCACACGGCTATTGGGCTAGCAGTCATGACTGACAGCATTTAGAACCACTCAAAAAGCTATCTGACTTATGTTTTTATCCACATTTAAAAACAAATGCAGACACAAAACCAAATTGTTTTCTGGCTGTATTTATCTTTAAAAAGCAGTGAAAACAGGGAGCGTTAATTATGATAATATCACGGAAAGTGATCTGTGCACGTAAACAATAAATGCATGAATCTGCATCATTATCACACTCTAGCCAAAAACAGGTTTCACTGGGCCACAACGATTTCGACAAGCATGGCACAATAGGAGTATATACAAGACTATAGTGTCTGCTAGTTATGGTAAAAGTTTTATTTAGTGCTCCAATACCTATACAGGTGTCCTGGTGCAGAAGAGAAACCAAACTGAATTAAACATAGCAGGAGCGAACTATAGCCAGTATTGAAAGTTTTTAAAGGCCATCCTAAGATGCAGTAGTTCATGCGTCTTGCACAATATTACTGGGAGAGTTTTAAATAATGTGGCACCTCTATGGAGAAAGACCTACCCCAGAGTGAGCCTGGTTAAATCTAAGTATTGCTTAAAAGGATGCATCAGTGAAGTGAAGGGCACGAGCAGGGACACACGGAGGAGGGGAGGGAGAGGGGAAGGAGGAGAGGGTGAGAGAGAAAGGGGAGGAAGAGGATATACATCTCTATATCTCAGATCGGCAGTAGGTAGTTCTTGTTAGGACCACGTTTCCATTGGAAAAGCATTTTTTGTTTTGCTAATCATTTCACGGCATCTGATGAATCTTCAAGAAACTTTCTTTGAAAGTCTTTCCCACCTCAGCTCCTTCCAGGAAAGCTTCTAGAGCATCAGTCAAGAGAGAGTTGAGAATAAGGAGGGTCCCAAAATGCTTTTTCCCCATGCTATTTTTAATAAGAAAACTGAACAACGATATTGCAAAAATGGCTGATCGAAATTACACCAAATTTTGCAGAAAGTTAGATCTTGGTTCACAAAGCATGCTTTGGTGAAAATCAGTTTAGTCGTTTTAATTTTTTTTTCGAAATTAAGGCTCAAAATATATTTGTATATTTCACGCCACAGAAGATCTGCGGATCCGGCTGAACTGACATACGATGACACAGTGGATCGCAGCCCTGTGCCCAACTCCAACCCCTGCGGCAAAGCCTTGTGCCCAACCAGACAATGTGCACAGTCTTAGACATCTTACTTTACGTTTTAAGAAGCATAGACAACCAGTGAAACAACCAAAAGTTTAAGTTGATGTTATAGTTAGGTGAAAATATCAGTTAAAACTTAACATTTTAAACAAACACACTGAAATTCACCAGTTATAGTTATCTCAAGTAGATTCATTTATTTTAGTGTCCACTGGCTTATACTGGCATTTGAATGCATTTTTACTTTAATTTGCTCCATTTTTCACTTTTATCATGAGACCCTGGTGAGGGCACACACTTTTTTCTCAAATCTATTTTTCAGTGATCCTCAGAGTTTGCACCTGTGCAGTGTTGTGCACTACAAAAAAAATACTTGAAAAGGTTTGAAAAATGAAGACAAGATGGGAGTAAATCTGGGTCAGTTTATCTCATCGCTGTGGCACACCCTATTGGTGCACGAAACATGAAAGAAGGTTCAAGATGGTGTAGGCCAGGCTCTATACAAGGGATACAAGCATTTCACAAAAAAACAGATGCACTTGATTTGTTTTCACAGGTAAAAGGAAACTGAGCGCCGTTCCTGGATTCTATGCGTGCTAACTAAACGAGGCATGAGCATCTTAAGACAATTATAGCGCTCATTCTTAGGAATATCTTGCAAAAAGCCACCTTATTTTCTCAATGCAGACATAAGCCCCAGATCTGCCCTTAACACCCCTGTGTAGAAGCAGCTCGGATCTCTTAAACAGGAGTGTGGATGAGAGAGACTGAAGTTGCTACATGTCAAACCCAAGATACACAGGAGAGTTACGTGGGAGGAAAAACTAAAAGTGCCCATAACCTGCTATCGCATTGAGCGTCTTGCCTAAGTCCGAGGCAGCTCAAACTAGGCCACACTGAACAGGCAGGAAGGTGGCCCTGGTCTGCACTGCAGTCCTGTCGCAAGGGCGGCTCCATTAGCGCCAGTGTGCCTGAACACAGCAGCGCACGGAAAGGGACCGTTCGTTGGGAACAGATTGAGTGTCCCGAAGCACATTGTGTCTGGAGTCCTAATCCATGTGGGTCTTTGAGACTCCACGGTCTTCATAATAGAACGCAAGGGTATTCGCTTTACCCCCAAACCCCCTGCTCAGGATTGGGAGGGGCAAAGGGTGATCCCTCTGAAGTTCAGATCAACAGCTCAAAGAACACATTTAAATGAGGTAGGGTCTGCAGCACAATATGCGGTGGCGGGGGAACAAAAAGGAGCTGTTGTGCTTCCCACAGACCGCTGTAAGCCGCCATATTAATATTCAGAGCAGAGCTCTGCATGTCTAGCGTCCCTAGGAAGGCTCTGAAGGGATCTCTCAGTGCACACAGGGCTCAATCCTGGAGTGAGGATAGGAAAGGAAACTCTGGCTCCACTGAGAAGGGTGACTGTCAGGCCGGGGGACGGGTAAAGGGAGCCCTGAGTCTTCCGAAGAAGATGCACTACTAGAGTAAGGGTGGTGGACGGGATTTTGGCTGCCCCATAAGAAAGTACGCTAGACCTATAAGGTTTTGAAGGAAGTCTCCGCTACCCCGAGGAAAGAGGTCTGGCTCCGTTAGTCTGGCTAAGAGGGCTCTATCCGGCCTTAGACAAGGTGTGAAGTGAAGTGGGCACTGAAAGCCACAGGAAAGCTGCCTACCAGAGTCAGGAAAGGAACACCAGATAGCAGGTGATTCATCTGCAATGCTAAAAAGCCAAAGTCCTACAAGTACAAAAATGTCCATCAGAGTAAAATGCTAATCTTTCAAGACAAACTGGAAAAAAATAATCCCCTCACACAAGGATGGATGGCTATTTTAACCGAATTGACCCATTTATTACAGGCTCTTGCCCACAGGGAATCCACATCTATGGGTAAAAGTGTTGGACCAGAACAGGTCTCAACATCGGACATGTTGCAAAATGCGAATTGTCTTTCATCAAGGGCCTTGGGTGGGAGACAGGGAAACGACCTAACTGTAATTAACAAGAGTCTGCAGAACGCCAATCACCACAACACATGCAAGGCTCGGCTATTCAGTTTGTGGTTGTATAAGATATTGGATCCGAGAGAGAAGCAGAGAAGCAGGGTAACCTATGGTTAGTTTAGCAGGATATGTGAATTAATTGAGTGGGTTATTTGGCCTATGATTAATATTGTGAGTACACGTGCATAGGGTTCTTACAGAACTTCATACAAATTAATGTATTTTCTATTTTTTTCATCATTTGATATTAAAGTGAAATCGCGAAAGAAAGCAGTAATAAAGTGACGTTTGTGGCTTAGTCTCATTTTTTACTTTCAGTGACATAATATATGTAAATATCAGATTAAATCTTTTCAATCAAGGCTTAAAAACTCTGATATTGGAACAGTCCCAGGGCCTTCAATTGGCAGCAGTGTATCTACCAAGTGTGGACCCTGTAAAGCCAGCATCTTTAATGATATCGGTGTCAGAATCACACAGTTAAGATTTGCAGAACTAGGTGCTTGCAGATGTTTATGATCAACATGACACCAGTAAAATGATCTCTTAGTCACAAAACACAATATGCGATCACAAGAAAGATACCCATTTAACAACTGGATAGACATTTTCTGTATTCTCTTACTTTCCGGCCCATCACTCTCCCTAAATATATCCTCTGCAGAGAGCCATTCTCAAGCAGAAAGAATACAGAATGAAGAAATGTTGACACTCGTGATTGTGTTCAAACATGGTCCTGTCAAAAAAGCGAATTGGGATCTCCTGCCCAAAATGGAGGACCACATCCTCCATCATGGACTTGTGTCACTGAAACACAGCCCAGAATCTAAACAGATGAAGAACATGCACCTGAACCTTCCTTTGACCTGTGTGCTCATTCTCCAACTTTTCAAGTGCCTTGACATGGTCTTTCGATGCCTTCAAAGGCAAAAGGTTCTGGATATCATTTCTGGACCGGATGATCAAGTCAAGAATATACCAGGAAGATATCATACATGCCTACCTCCTTTAACTGGCTAAGACTGACCTACACATTTCTTTTCTTTCAACTGGCATCTATTATGGTTTACAGGAAACAGCTGACCCCTTCAGTAGTTAAGGATATTTTCAAGACTTTAGAAAAGTTAATTACCCATTGAGAAGTCACTTTCCCTCTTGAAAGGTAATCATAACAATTGTTAAACTGATGGAACATTCCTTTTAACCCAAGACATAAACCTGACCTACAGCATAATTCACGTAAAATAGCTTTATTAGTAGCCAAACATTGGCTGAAGGTGGTATTGAATCACAAGCTCTCTTGTGTTGTACTCAGTTAGAATAAAGCGTCCATGCCAATTCATGCCTCCTTCACTTTCTATAGGATATACTGAATCTTCATATGAACCAGAGGGTTTCCCTGCCACAATTTTCCCTCATCCAGCTCAAGCAGCCAAACTATGGAACTCTTTACCCCCCCCCTCCCCCTACCCCCCCCCCCCCCAACGTAAGATCCACTGACCACCACCTTATCTTCAGAAAACTACAAAAAAATTCGTTCTTCTCCACATAAGCACCATACAAAAACAAATTTACAACAGCACATGTATCTGTATATAAGCATTTATTTTCAGTGTAGATAGGTACCTCTCTTTGTGTATTGCTTTGTAGAAACGTGTAGAATAATCATGTTAAAAAAACATATTTGGTCTACATGTACTTGCTTCAATTGTGCATCTATGTTCCTCCATGTACTTGGATCTGTGTGTCAGTTACTTTTCTCCTGAAAGAGCATATCCAATGTACTACACTATTTCTCATCATATAACTCTATCAATATCTTTAATCTACATCTACTTACCTCCTTTATGCATCTATATACTTTCAATGTACTTATGGATCTATATATTTATCACTTTCTTCTAATTTAGCATTTTCAATGCACTACCCTATTTCTAAGCCTATATATACTTCTCTCAATATATCTTCTAGCCAGATTTTCTGACTCATCTCAAACTTTTCTACTACTCTTTCCAATGCACTACCCCATCTCTCACCCTATACATCTATCAATGTATCCTCTACATCCACTCCCTCATTTATCCGAAACCCCATACCACTATGATCCCCAAAATAACCCTTTCTAGACTCTCTCCTACTCTACCCCCCATTTGCTTCATCTCACACCTCTTTTACTATACCGATCCCCCAAAACTAACCTTTCTAAACTCTTCCCTCTGACTCTTCGCCTTCAAAAAACATTTTTAGTCATCAAAAAGCCTCCTCCTACTGCGATGACCTAAAGAAGCCCATCAGGGGTAGCAAACGCTATATAAATACAAACCTCCTTCCCTCTTCTATCCCGCTACCTACCCTTCTCTATCCAAATAACTGAATAACATATCCACCACTCAAATTACTTCATATTTCACTATACTAGTTTTCAACACTAATCCTTTATGGGTTCCGGAGTAGCGTGCTACTCGCCAGAAAAGAGCTTCAACACCCATCAGGGGTAATCCTCCATGGGTCCCGCACTAGTGTGCTACTTGCCGAAAAAGCGCTTCAACGCCTCGTCAGGTGTAGTAAGTGCTATACAAATGCAATTACAATACTATACAATACTATACAATAACCATAGGCTATCAGATTACCACGTGATGTACTTGCTGCATTTCCAACATTGGCCTTCTGTCCCGACAGAACTTTACTTCTCAGCACCGGGTTGGGTTTTACCTCCTAACTTACAGTGGCTCTATTTTATATTGAAGCTCCACAGGAGAACCCCCCTAATATTTTGCGGGCTCACTGTTGAAGAAACTGTGAAGGTGAACCAAAACCCTTGGCATCACGCAAAAGAGTCCAGAATACAGACAAGGAAACAAAAGATCCAGCAACAACAGGCTAACATCAGAACACAGAGGTACACACCAGAAAATGAAAAAAAATCACCTTTGGCCATGTTGTGCTTGGTAGGACAGTACAAGAAAGGGGATAGTGAACTGTCATAACTATTTCAGTGGTCACTGTATCAATACCCTGATTACAAATTGCATGCACAGTTGAGCCTCCCCCTCTGAGTTTGTGTGTTTGTTTTTAAGCTGGCTCTGTATCAAGTCCCACTTAACAATAAGCTTTGAAATGAGCGGCAGTGCAATGCTTTCTGGATTAACACCTTGGCTGCTATGAATTTTCCCCTCCTATGCTGAGCTTTGAGTTTCCCCATTGTTCATGACGAGCTCAGCTCGTCATAAGAGCAGCTCAACCGTGCCTCATGACGAGCTCAGCTCGTCATGAGCAGCGAAGGGGTTAATTAGAGTATATTGCACTGCTATTGAACACAGTCAAATCTTCGCCACCATTTGTAATTTAATTTCTCAAAAAAATGCTATCGGTGGCCACTGCAGCAGATAGCAGGTGGGTATAACTTTAAAAAGAAAAAAAGGTGCTGGATATTCAAGATAGGTTTTATTTAAATGCAATAATTTTATAAAAACGTCCATACCTATTAAATGCAGATGGGAAAAGATTTTCTAAAGCGCACATTTTTAAGTGGACAGCTTTGTGGCACCATCAATGCAGTCGGGTATGCTTGCACCCTAGAGACTGTCAGAGAGGAGCAGTATTGTTTTGTGATATTAGCAGTCCCTAGCAGGCATTACACCCTACCTGACATGCAGATGCAGGTGAACTCTCCAATGCGGTCCAAGCAGGTGGCGTCATTCTGGCAGGGCATGGACAGGCACTCGTTAATGTCGGTCTCACAGCGGGGACCAGTGTACCCCTTTCCACACTGGCACTGAAACGAGCCCTGTGTGTTCACACACTTTCCAAAGTGCTCACATGGATTTGCACCTGTAAACAAGGAGAAAAGATAATCGTCTGAATGAAAGCAGCGACTTTTTTCATCACTACAACAAAAACAATTACGCACTCCAGGGAATGGCAGTCTGACTTCTGAAACTAACCTCGGAGCACTTACCTAGACATGACAGGGTGACTCTGGGGGGCTTTCATTGATTAATTAGCAGCCACTGACCCATACACCAGATTCACAGTGGCTGGGGAACTCGAAGAACCAGAAGCAACAGACACTGTGCTCTAGCTTCTATGGGTAAGTTGACACCAAGCGGAGTCCAGTCCATAAATGAATGAATGATTGTTTGTGTTGAAGATCTTGTCCCTAGTCTTCCCTTTACAATCATTGATAGGACGCTTACTTTCAGGCCTCAATTTAATTACTGATGCTGCTTAACAATGTACGCAAGATACGCTGATGTCCTCCCATTCTGCCTCACTCTAATGCCATTCTCTGGCACAACACTATGAAGGAGAGCCGGAATCTGGGAACCCAAACTCACCCAATAATACGAGTGCGCATATGGTACACTGGAGGATGTCTCCAGAGGTCTGCAGTGCTCTTGCATTATAAAGTGCTAAGGAAACAATCTACGTAACTCACAATGGGCAGGGCTTCACTTCTGCAATATTGCCACTCCAATACAGATAAAATACAGTATGGTGGACAACAGACCTGCAGAAGCTACCAAAGCTACCAACAAAACTGCACTGCCCTAGGAAGGGATTGAACAGCTAAAAGTACTCTAGTCCGTAACTGAGCTAGCAACCTTCCAAAATTGATAAACATCTACCTTCATCATCCAAGAGCATTATTCTCACGAATGGCTGCAGCTACATAAAGTTAGGAAGAATTTGGTGCAAAAGCATGCATGAATGGAAGAGGGTGTTCCTTATGCACTTTTTGGGTCAGCAAGGCCAAGGAGGAGACCATGCTTTTAGTTTACTGTGCCACTCAAAGCCTTTAAAACAAGCAGATCAATTCCTCCAACTGTCCGCTTCACAGACATGGCTAGAACTCAAGAATTCCATGCACTATGGGTTTCACTTGTTACCTAAATGCAATGAACACTTCAGATAATAGTGCAAAGAGCATTAAAACCCATACTTCCCATACGAATGGTCTTCTTTGCCTGGTTTTTGCAACCACAAGTGCAAGAGTGCTGCTCCGTGTGTGACCCCCAGAACTTACCTATGGAGCATTCATCAACATCCTGGTCGCAAGCACCGCCAGTAAAGCCAGGAGGACAGGTGCAGATGGCACGTCCGTTCACTGGGTTGGTGTCACACATTGCATCTTCGTGGCATGGGTTACTGACGCAAGCATCGTCCAGGTGGCAAAGCAGACCTAGAAGATTGAAAGAATAAAAAGAAAACTCATTACTAAAGCAGAACAAAACTCCATCATAGCTCTAGAGGCCTGCCACAATTCCATCTACTATGTGAGTGATGGAACAAATTTTGAGGAATATGCCTATGAGTCACTCAGCCCCCAAAGCCACTACTCACCAGTCTTTCCCATTGGACACTCGCAATAGAAGGAAGCCACTCTGTCATGGCAGGTGGCCCCATTGAAACAGACGGCAGTGGCACAGTCATCGATGTTCTCACTACAACTCTCTCCAGTCCAACCATTCACACAGACACAGGTGTGGCCACCGTTGGTATTGAAACAGGTTCCTCCGTTGTGGCAAGCATTGGGTTGCAGCTGGCATTCGTCCACATCTTCTGTGCAGAACTGGCCTAATAGTTGAGAAATTGAAAGAAAGCGAAGATTAAAGAAAAACATAACTAATCATCCTCTAGAAGTGAAAATCTATTTCCGACCTACAAACTGTGGATCTACCCATTAGCTAGGAGGTGGCTCAGCGTCCCTGTAGAGTTCAACCTTGAAGACTGGTTACGTACGCCTTGCACTATAGTGAAGGCAAAGTACATAGCACCTGAATGCTTATGCAGGTCTTCGAGGCTCTTCACAGTAAGATGAGGACCAAACCTCACTAACGGCCTCAATATTAATGATGTTTTGTTATTCTTTAAGCTCCCGAATAAGAATTGGAATGACTTTCGTTTTCAGTAAAACAGACTCCATCGTATTGTGTCAGTTTGGTCTGCATCTCTCATTTGGTGTACCATCTATCTTATGTGGCAGCCCCTTGAACGAGAAAAGTGGGTTCCCAAAACTTTTTCACTGCAGCTGTCTTGGAAAGTGTATCTATTTCATATCACATTGCTCCTGAATAGCACTATGGGAAGATTTGCATAACATAAAAAAACGAGCAGCAATGCCTTCACCATGAAATGGGGAAGGATGGTAGGGGTGCGTTCAAGGCCTTTCAAAAGAAGGACAAGTCATCAGCGGTTTCCGAAAGAGCATGTGCTGGTGGGCCACCTCCTGGGCCCTTAACTAATGCAGGTCTGGTGCTGTGGATCAAGAGGAAAGGGCAGAGGCTAATCAACAAAGACTCCTTTCGAACCCTTCTTACCTGTC
This sequence comes from Lissotriton vulgaris, assembly GCF_964263255.1. Classification (NCBI taxonomy): domain Eukaryota; kingdom Metazoa; phylum Chordata; class Amphibia; order Caudata; family Salamandridae; genus Lissotriton; species Lissotriton vulgaris. The sequence goes on along the minus strand of NC_141685.1, from coordinate 995,396,155 downwards.
CACTCCGGAGCACACTGGCAGTTGTAGGTGTTGACCCCGTCCACACAAGTTCCTCCGTTCATGCACTTATGGCCAGGACAGTCATCAACGTTGATCTCACAGTTCTGACCATCGAACCCTGAGCAGCACAAAAGGGAACAGCGTATTATAAGGTGGAAATGAAGTCCAAACTACAAGCATCATGAGCAGAACACGTTGCCTTTACACTCTGAGCCATGGTGTAAAATCAATCAGTAAGATAGGTTCTTCAACCGTGTGTAGGGCATCACTTTTCAACTGTCACCTTTGCTTCACAATTGTTAAATTACGCTATCCACATTGCAAACCCAAATTTCATCCAAGCACAGAAGACCCCATCTTATAAGAGGCGAGATGGACAGAGGAGCTTAAGTCTAAAATATAGTCTAATTTCAGACGATTAACATTTTACTTCATTTAAAGAACGCTGTGGAATTTGTAAACTGCAACTCTACCAGTTGCCTGGGTAGCAGCACTTCAGTAAAGAACTTACTGGAATGTTAACCACTCCTCATGGGTTCACTCAGTATGTAGCTACCACCCCTCATCCCACAACTCTTGCCTCCTCTGAGTGGGTTTTAAAGGGCAAAAGCACCACCAGGCTCTAAGGGTGGTGTTAGGAAAGTCGTGCTCCTTTGCTCAGTAGTTACAGGGCTGTATCTCTCTCACCAAGTTCACCCTACAGTATCTGAAGGCCCAGATGTGTGGTATTCCTTCGCATGAGGCCCTCAAGTTAGTAATCTCCGCAGCACTGCTCTCGCATAAGGAATGTTGCAGATGCCAACAAAAACTTGCAGCAGAGAATGAATACACTGAAGTCCATACAGCAGTCTTGCAAAGAGCAACAATGTGACAGACAAAAGCGGTACTACTTGCTGTACTTGTAGTGAGAAGTCTAGATTCAGCAAGGAGGCTGCCATTTGCCTTGTCACCCTAAAGGAAAATGAATCATAACACACATTCCTAAGTGTCAGAGCAACCAAAAGAATTTAGACCAAAGGCCACACATGGGTGTCTCAGCTGTCTAGGCAGAAAGGTGCTTCCAAAACAGCATCCCTCTCCTCCAGGGTAGAGAGTATCCCAACACCAAAAGCAGCCTCCGGTCAACGCAGGCCTTAGTAAGAAGGCTGGAGACTGAATGGCTCATTGAGATGGAAAGCAAAGAGCACCTAGAGAAAGGTTTTTTTGCCCAAAGCGCTCTCTGGTCCTCATGACCTTAAAAGAAAGCTTGTGCCCCCAACTCAAAAAAGGAATATTAAATACCCTTTTGGAGAACAACTTCAAAATCCAAGAGTTCAGAAAGGTTGTTTTGGTAGAGTCAACATTACACCTCATGTGACAAGCGTCTGCCATAGTCGTCGCAGTTGTAACGGATGGAAACATTGCAGTTGCTAAAAGGATACGTGTCAATGCTACATAAAACACGTGGATGAATGCTGCAATCCCGAGATAAAACAGTTTGCATCTAATATGCTAGCATATGGACTTTTTTTAAATTAATCTTTTGATTATTCCATACAAAGAAAATTTCCCTTTGTCCATGCTTGTGCACAAATTCTGAGGTACCTAATGTTTTGAGTATCATGATGGAAACATGCCTACACCTCACTAGAGAGGCATTCTAATCCTGCCAACACTATAAGAAAATCCATCCAAAACAACTGAAGTTAAGTGCCAGGTAGGCATCTAGTTTTTAGAGTGCTGCTCAGGGAGGTGTCTTTGGACGAGCACAGTGTTTTGTGCCCACAATTTCTTCGCCATCCTGTCTTGGAGTCATCATCGTACTCGCCCCTGCCAAGCGAGGGAGGGGCTCGTAGACGGTCTGGCAGATACTCCAAACAGAACACGCCTGTCAGATGTTCCCTAGAAGGGTGTGGGTGTAGCGTCTACTCCCAGAATCCTTTGGCCACACGCGTCACAATGAGGGGCGGTCTGTCCTGACCCGATTAGCGAGTACAACAATCCTGAGTCACAGCAGGAGGGCGGGATGACAACATCCAAGGAGAGAGGCACTGGGTGGAGAAAGAACAGGCAGATCAAGCTCTGCCAGAGAGAAAGGGATTCAACAACCATGATGATATCAGAAGATAAACGACAAAGGCCAGCCAAATCCACAGAAAAAGAAGGCCGATCGTATTTTATATACGCACTATGTAGAATCCCAGACATGTATTGCACATATTCCATCAGCCCTGCAAACATTTTCATTTAACCCACAGAGTACATGTGGCTGACTGGAGCTGTGATAGGAGTTCGTGGTTGTAAAGACTATGGTAATTAACTAGTCTGTTTGAAGGAGATCTGCTCCCTAACTCGGCAGTACACACCGCTGATTGTGATACGGGGATTGCAGTCCGAGCCAGCCAGAGACAACCTGCTCAAAACACACTGCTTTTATCACTTCTGACATGGAAGTACAATGTGGTTAAATGACTTCTTGGGTTAATTTAAAAAGCTGTACGACAAAGACCTATCGTACAAGGAGGCACATCACTGCCACAGGCAGACGCTTCTTGAAGACGTGGATCCCAGGAAGTGAATCAACCGTGTGGGCAGGGAGTAGCCCGAGGTGTTAGGGAGATGCCTGCTCCACACTTCTTGTACACTGGCTGCACAGACATCTGCACGCTGTGTTACAGGCAATCTTCTGAATTATTTCCTTCCCATCCATGAAGCGTTTCCGTCTTCTGTTTTACCCACTTCACGCCCTACCCTCTAACTCACTCAAGCTTCCTATGAGCTTCCTGCCTTCGTGCTGGGACAATGGTTCACTTTGGGACTCCCAGCGACGAAAAACAAGCAAATGAAGTGCCTGGTGCGGAAAGAAAAATATGGAATTTGGAGACGTGGGATCATCAACAAGACGCCACTGCCAGTAATGGCGGAGATCCATATCCATTCAGAAATGAGCCAAAACTGGGAGGTTCCATTAACCAGGAGTACTAAAACCGTGGGAATATAGTGAACGAGACCCCTTCTCTGTGCACAGCCGGGGCCCTATTTAAATCACCAACAGGAAAAAATGTGGGGTTCATGCATTCACAATCTAAGAAGTAGAAGATTGGGCTCATTGTGATCAAGTCAGGGACTATCAGCACTTTACAGCAATCCATACTGGATCACAAACGAGGTAAATGTAGGCCCTTTCGAAGATGAAAATAAAGTCTTGGCAGCAGGGCTTTAAGTGGGATAAAAAACCGGGGGGAGGGGGTGTCTCTCAAAGAGGAGTGGTCGATGTAATTAAGGGCGTGGATTAAAAGCCTGTACTCTAAAAATCTATGCTTAGCATAGTGTGCCACCGATTTTGCTGCTTCTGTCATTGCTCCACATATAAAATACAGCAAGTAACATTACACCTATAACAAGCCAGGACTGTTGGCTTTGCCATCGGTTGTTAGCTGCATAAGATAAATAGGCAACAACTACGGCTTTCAGGTATATAATATTGAAAATGCTTCATGATGAGACTGTGAAAGAACTATAACGAGTCTCCTTGAAGTTACATCAGAGGCAGTGAAGGGTGGTACTGCTGCAGAGGTAAGATGTCATTTTTTTCACCCTGAAGGGGAGGGCAAATATGGAGAGCCCAACAGGGATCCGTCTCAACACCTGCTTTTTAGCACCAGCAGGACCCAGCTCACTTAAAACCCAGCTTGGAAGCCCCTGGCTGTGATCCACCGCATGCCATCGAAGGAGCAAAGGGCCGCCCTTACAATAGCAATATGAGTTTATGAGCGGTTCAAATCATTGTGAATGAATCAGAGCTTTACCACCGCAGAGCTTAAAATTTGCCACCAACTAGCAAATAACTCAAAGTAGGGTTCTGAGATTGATGCTGAAGTGGTGTGCCCGTGAAAGCTGTATGAGGGATGCCGAGGTTGTGTCCCTGTTTCCACTATGGAATGATGTTGCAGCAGTGTAATGGGATCACTGATACAGAAGTCATTTACATAATACTTCACTGGTGGGCACACAGTAGCTTCCACAACTTTTAACACTTATCTTTGTGGTTACACTCAGTTTCCCTTAAACAAAGCACCAAGAAGATGAAGAGATTAAGTCCCCTGGTGCAGCCCTTGCTTCTGTGCCCCTCATAAAATGGGAAAAACCAGTAGGATATTCGTTCCTCAATTTTATCACATGTGAAAGAAACATTCAGACGATATTCTTTCCTACGATGCACTGCATGCAATGGGGACGAGGTGGTCACACCCGGCGTAAATCTCTCCTCCTAAAATCTGGGTCAGCCACTTGTAAACTGTTAGCCATTGTCTGGCTAACTCCATCTCCACCCTCTGGCCTTTTGACTTCCAAACCTCTGTAAGGTGAAGAATTTGTGGGGTTTTCCAAACTTTCATCCTTGCAGATAGCACTGCAGGCTTACAACAGCTGCTGGAAGTAGCACTTCTAATATTCATCTATTGTAGCCAAACCCAGCCTCGGTTCCTATTCATAAAAAACAACTACAAAGACTTGTCGACCTAACGCAAACGTGCATACTGTCTGGAACATGTATAGAGGTACAGTCAGAGTAGCACATTCCCAGCACTGAAAGGTCTGCATCTACATCAAGGGAGGACCTGGCCTGGCAGTTTGTGCTGGACTGTTCCCATTGGGCGCAGGGTCAAGACGGATTTGCATATGGCTGAGTCCAAACTGGAATGGCATGGTGAACAAAAAAACGACGGATTTAGGCCCAGATCTCCCTACTGGGGTGAATGTATGACATTGTTCTGCATTCTGTCCATCAATTGTTCTTTTTTGCATCTACATCAAGCGCTGCACATATTGCACACACAGTTGCCCGCATAGTGTGTAAAATCTGGTATAGCCTAGAGGCTTCCACCTCGAGCTCCACACCGACCAGCAGAACTTTCTACCATCCTGGCAAGCACAGGGCCACACAAATTGGTTGATGTGCCTCAAAGCCTTCTGTGCTTCCAAGTAGCCGAATATCAGTTGTGTAGAGTCAGGAGGTCGCCCTCCCTCATGACCTGGCAGGTATCCTAGAATTCCAGAGCAGCGACCAATGATCCACCTCTCCAAGCTACCCCATCTTGAAGAGTAGCAGCACCACAAGCAACAAAGGCTAGATAACTAACCAAATTTGGGCTGGTGCATTCATCCACATTCTCTTGCAGCAGCCAACACAGTGCTGCCCTGTTAGTTGCAAGTGTGCTACAATCGCCACCCCACTGAACTTGCAGCGCCCAATACGGCATATCCCCGACTAGTAGAATGACCTACAAGCGTGTTGCCAATGCATTTTACCTTGACCAGAAGTCTGCGTTCTTCCATCACTTTCACAGCAGCTAGTGCTGCAAATATTACCGTAGTACTGACCTTGCTCTCACCACACCCAATGCTCTACATATCTGATAATGAAAAGCCAGCTACACCTGTGATCCCAATGCTCCCCTAGCACCCAACGCTGTGCACCCTTAATGAATAGTATATTACAAGTGTTCCGCTTTAGCCTCTTAGCACCTAACGCTGCACACATCTGAATTCACTGCAATCATGCTGCCACTGTTAGGCCGCTCATGAGAGCAGTACTCTACTCTCAGAACCACTTGTTGGAGCACAACATTTAAACAATTTCCAACACTGAAAGTGTTGTATTTAGGCCTGGAAATTCAAAGATAAAGATGAAACGTTGAAACTCCTTGACATCATGGTATCTTCTTTGGTTACAATTACAGCTAAGAGGTCAACACATAAACAATGAACATACATAGTTGTGGTACATGAACTTCTCAATAGTGTTATGTATTTGTTTCTTGGAACTAAAAGCTTTTAATTGACAAATGCTTAGATTCCGCTCTCACTGGACATAAGCACTATACACATAAGTAACCATTACCACATTCTGACTACTTGTGTTTATAAGAGGAGACAATGTCTGGAAACCAGACATCCCTCTCACAGGAGGCTATTTCCTCCACCACTACCCCCAATTTCGATTCCCATTTTGCTAACCTTCAACAGCGGCCTCAGGTAGTCTGTAGAGCCGATGCCCTCACTGTACTGTCTCAAAGCATAAACACAGATCCTCAGTATGCAAGGCTATCCTTTCCACTCTCCAGAAGCACGGAACGGAACTTACCAGGTAAGCAGGCACATTCATAGGTAAGGTCGCCCGTTGGCCGGCAGGTGCCTCCGTTCATGCACTGTGATGGTAAACATGGCACGTAAATGTTCTCGCACAACTGCCCAGTGTACCCAGTCTCACACTGGCATTTGAAGGAGCCGGGGGTATTCATGCAAGAACCACCATTTTGGCAGATGTTGCGTGGACGGCACTCATCCACATCATTGCGGCAGTTCTTCCCCATGTAGCCTGGGGAACAGGTGCAGTTGTAGCGGCCATTCCAGTTTATACAGTGAGCACCATTTGCACATGGGTTGGTAGCACAAGCATCAACCAGGGAGCAGTCTTGTCCTGGAAAGGGGAAAAAGGACATAATAAAATCAGTCTCCAAGGACACTATAAATGGAAGTAAAGGCAACTGACGAAATAATAGGCAGCAATGCAACACATACCCAAAAGTACCGCTGTAGCAACTAAAGACAATTTAAAATGCTCAGATGCAAGCTGGAAAATAACAATCTGCAAAGTTACTTAGCCTCATCCCATGCAAACAGCTCCTCCACACATCTCATCATGGTGGCCTGTCAACCACTCTTCATTCTGACACCACCGCTTATTTTAGAAAGCTGTGGAGAAGTTAGATATCTGTTTGGATCACAAGGTAAAATACTTCTGGGTTTGCATTGGCCTCCTAGCTTTGTGGCATGACTGCAGGGTGCCCTCATCCATGCATGTGGGATTTCCAGGAGACAGGAGCATGATTTGAGATGGAGTCTCCCATCCCACACCACATCTTCGCAGACCTGGCACCATTGAGCAATGCTTAGATCAGGCATCAAGACAAGAGATTCACTGCCAGTTCTAGGAGCACTAACTAGCACCACAGGAAAATGTTGTACTATTTCGAGGAGGGAGCAGAAAATATTCCTCCTCTTTTCTTTGAGAATTCATGTGACGTTTGGGAGGTCTGTAAATCCGAGTGGGGAGAGAGTGTTCCAGGCATTAAGAAAGACAGTCTGAAATATACTGTTCTCACTCTCAGAACGGAAATGATTAGATAATCCAGGGAAGAGCAAACCCTCAGTGGAATGCGGTCTAGATCTGACCGATCACAAAAAAAAACATTACGGATTACCTCCAACCAGGACCATGAAAGACGCTGGTCTTGACTATCAAATGAAAGGATTTATGCAGAATGATCAACCTTAATATTGGATTTGGCCAATCCCGACTAACTTCTAAGCATTCAGAATCGGAACTGTAAATCTTTTAAAGGAAATGCACATTAATTCCTTCACACAGCACCAAGCAGCGGACAATGTCGTGATTTTGCCGTATGGCTCAGAGCCCCGTGTATACACACTATGAACACCTCATGCATGACTGGTCCAGCAGAGGAAACATCCTTCAAGGTAAACAGCCAGGTTCACGGTTGAGTCCCTTCAGAGGCCACACCACAAGAGCCATGGTAGGCCAGGTGGCACAGGGAGCGAGCGTGAGCAAACACGGCTACGTAAATCGGGCTGACAAAAGCCCCACGTGTTTGTTTTGCAGGATTGGCCACAAGACATTTAGGAAGCCCGCTGGCAGTCAAACGGTTATTGTTGGAAGTAGGAGCCGTAACCGTTCCCACGCGAGGCCTGCCAACTAACGTAGGTCCTGGCGGGCATAACACTCCGCATGGCAGAAAGCATCACGTGAATGGGCCCCTCCCCTAGTACCTACGGCTTCTCTACATAAACCCTTCTCATACAACCACTGCCCAACACACAGATTACACACCTTCCTCCACAATGCACATCATCTACCTGCAGCCAAAGGAAGGAAAAAAAAAAAACATACCCTACCTGCCTCTTGTTAAATGCACTCTTGGCAGGCCTGGGTGATACGGACAGCAGCTCTCAAAATTTAATTAGGAAATTGTATATTTTTTTCCAATTTGGAGTTTGTATCCTCATCATAACAAGCAAACCAATACAGCAATACTCACAAACATTGTGCCATTACATTTATCCAAGATGCAGAGCCTATTACAGTTTTATATTGACAGCGACATCCTTTCCATTCCCTTTAGTTCCTGTGTACCAGCTGAATAAACAACCTTGATCCAATATCCACTGGTTCTCGGATTTATCCAACACACTTATTTCGATGCGCCGATACCCTAGGGATGCCAAACAAGGCTGAGATCAAGTTGGTCACATAGAAGGATGCTCGACTTAGGTGGCACTATGGCAAGTACCACAAATACTCAAGTCAACAACGGGGCATCCAAGCCTCCGGGTCCTTTTAGAAGTTTACTTGGACAAGCCCAGTACATGCCAGTCCTTTGCCAAGGGAGGTGTGCTCTCCTGGGGCCCAGTGGGGATCATCAAGGTATCCAAACCTGTTCATGGCTGGCTGCAATACTTTATTACTCGTGCTCAGGATTCATTCACGGAATCACGTCTACGAAACTCGATCAGCGAGGGATACCCAGCTACTAATACGGTGCAACATGCAGGCAGGAAGAACTCCTCACTTTGTAGCTGGCTTCTGCTGAAAGGAATTGGACCACACCATGACAGCCCCTCCGGTATGCCCCGATCAGGGCATTTGGTACTGGCATCAGTTCACACTTTTTTAGGGGATCAAATGTGATTTTGCACTTAATTTGTTCCAATATATAGTTCTTCAATCTGGAGCAGCAATTTCTTTACAGCGATTCACCCTCCATCTCACTTTCATCCACACCAGCACTTTGCAGAAAGGGCCTTCGTATGGAATCACGTGCCCAGGATGAATCCACAGTCCTGCTGCAGAATACTGCCATTTCCTGAGCAGTGAGATTGGTCTGCGTCGGTGGTTTGATTTTGATAGATAATGGTTTAGCAATTTTCCATAATTATACATTCAAGGTCACGGCCTGCTTTTTTTCTAGATTAAGTTTCTTAGAATCCCAAAGCTGCTGGAGACCCTGGCAGGGGTGAAGAACGCTCACTGCTGATCCAGTGCCCCCAACAGGATCTGAGGTCATCTGCCCTGGCACAGATCAAACTAACAAAGATTTTTGCACACTAGCTTTTGGCAGCCTAGTGCAGCTCTTTTTTGCCGTTCCACGTGGCAGTAGTCATGGAAGGGATTTCAGCACACAGCAATCGGGTTTTCAGAGTACAAAAAACGTTAGAAGTACTGTGTATACCCACTTCAGCCAACAAACCAGAGCCACATCTAAGAACATCTGAGAATCTTGCTGCAAGAATTCTGGTGCACCACTTACCTCGGAATCCCTTTGGACAGTCGCACATGAACTGCACAGTGCCGTCGATCACAGAGTTCGTACAGATCCCTCCGTTGCGGCAGGGTCCTAGGTGGCAGGGGTCTTGGAACTGGCATCGGTCACCAATCAGCCCTGGACGGCACCTGGCAGGAAAACACAGGTGTTTAGATGATACTGCTTTCCTATTTTAATCTCTTCTCGCCCCTCAGAGGGACCAATAACTAGAAAGGAGCCACTCCAAACATGCTTTCTGGGTGTTGCCCATGAATTCCCACTTTAAATAGCCTGCTTACTTTAGTTTATTTCCAGAAACAAGCATTGTCTGCCAAGCCTTCACAGGATGCAAATTCAAAGAGCCAGATGGGATAATATAAGTTCATTATCCCTTCTGATGAACTGCGCTCCACAGAACAGGGAAGACTTGCCTCATATTAGGAAGGAGTTACTAGTGAGGCTTTGGAACTAACATGGCCTTTTAATTCATATTCGCCACAAGACATAATCAAAACATCTTCCAGAAGCCTCCTCTCCTCCGACCGATGGATAAATAGTGTAGGGATTCATAAGAGAACAACCAAGGGAGGAAGACGAAGGCACCTGGCACATCTAAAGACCAAGATCAATCTCTCACAACATTTGGAACATTAATCTGCTCATTTCATGCCCAAACTGACCGTAATCCTGAAATCGATCAAGTGATCACTGCCTCTGCACAGGAAGCAAGAGAACCATCACCCTTTATTATAGGGCAATATGGAGCCAGTTATTAGTTCCCCTGGCCTGTAAGCCACTACAGCAAACAAAGTCCACTAAATTTTTGTCAGTAAGAAAACTTTATTTGGTTAATTACAACCTTAAAAGTATACCCTATACATAAAATTACTGTTAAAACTTGAACAAGATCATATTAAAAACATGGCATTTGTACTTCCCGTAAAATAGTACATTCCTTCGTACTAAATACAAAAATAACCCTAGGGGTAATTAAGTCAGGTAATTTCCATCAGCATCAAATCAATTCCAAAGGTTCCAAATCACAACGTTAACCTTTACATGTACAGCCTCATCCTCCCCCCATGAGCGCCGCCTAAGATATTTACTCTGAACACTTTAGAAACAACTTGACTTTACACAAAAATTTCCCCATAGCACAAGCAATATCTAGATACCTCATTTCAGCTATAAAGCTAGCAGCTTGCATCCTATTTCTGATCCTGTATTTTTTAAAAATCGGACATAAAATTTCTTTTCGTAAATCTAAAAACATCATACAATCTAGTAAAATGTGTACAATATCGCAGTGGGTACCCAACCCGCAAGTACAGGTTCCATTATTATTCAACATAAAATTTTTGGCTTCCTTGTTCCCATAGCAGGGGTTTATCCCCATTCGCACTTTTAGGACCTCACGTCTTAGGCGGTAGCTGGGCAATCTGTCTAAATAGGGGTACTGTTGGTTAAGTTCCCAGGCCAGGGTCATATATGACACCGAAACTTTCTGCGAGAGATACTCTCTATCATATGTGCGAGACGTCTCGGCTCCCAGTGACCTCAATTCCTTCCTAGCTATATGTGGATGACTCAGTTCCGGGCATAGTTTTAAACCCAACACACCATAGGCTTCACTTAGTGCGGCTCTTGTTTCTTTCGCCCAGGTCAGTTCGCTAGCGACAATTTCACTTTTACACCACTGTGAAATTTTTAAGTGCTCTCCAGACCCTAGGCGCTGCCAAAAGCGGATGAGTGCCATACAGGCAGTTACTGCCCAGGAGGTAATTCCCATCTCCAGTCTTGCAGCATGTACCATAGAAGATTTAGGCAAAGAGAACAGATTTTTTTAAAATATATCCCTCCTCTTTATCCCACCCTTTTTTCCCACTTAAATAGAGCACTTCTGCCCCATACAGGAATTGGGGGGGGGGACCATTGCTAGGTAGGCTTTTATGACCGGCCTATCTGAGTTTTCTCCGTACACACTATTAAATCTTTTTAGCCCCTTCACAGAGGCAGATGCCCTCATTTTGAGAGCCTCCAGATGGGTATACCATTTAAGGTCACTCTTAAACCAGATTCCCAGGTATCTGTATTCGTTTACCCTTTCGAGTGGCTTTGTATCCAGATACCACAGGAAGCTAGTTTTACTCCTACCGAAGCATAAAATTTTAGTTTTATCCATGTTCACTGTTAACTTTTTATTCCGGCAGTATTCATTGAACATGTTTAATTTCCTCTGGAGGCCTATCTGTGTCAGGTCCATAATCACTAAATCGTCCGCGTATAGTAGGCACGAAACATGATTTCCTCCCAATTTTGGACTCGCCCCTTTAACCTCACTTAGTTTTGCTGGTAGGTCGGCCAAAAACAGAGAAAAAAGCAGTGGGGCGAGTACGCAACCCTGCCTCAAGCCATTTCCAAGTCCACTAAATTGTCCAACAGGGCGCACAGTAGATGCGAAATATAATTTTCCATACAAGACAAGTGAGAAAATTGTTGACACAGCACCTAAGTGGGATAGGTATGGGACACACAGTTTACAGTCTTCACAATGAAATTGCACTTTCTGGAGAATAATTGTTCACTTTGAGGTGTTGAAACCGATGCATTTTCGAAAGGAGTCGCACGCTGTTTGCGCTACTCTCGTTTCCGATACATCAGTTCCAGATACCTCCCTGGGTGATGGTGTTCCCAGGAAAGAGGTTAAAGTCCCCCATGCAACTGCCCCCCACAATGAACAACCCTAACAAGAGGAGGATCAATTCCACATATAAAATCAGCCCCAGCAAGAAGTCTAAGATGTCCATCTAAGTTATTGGCTTGAATTCATAGATGTAAGAATATCTCCATCCACAAGCAAGATCCAGAACACATTTTTGCATGGATTAACCCCTTCGACGCTGATGAAGAGCTGGGCTCGTCATGGCGTAGCCCGCTCGCACGCTGATGACGAGCCAAGCTCGTCACGTAACATGCGATTTACGAAAACTCAGAGCAGGAGCGGAATTCCGCTAGCGCGCATGGAGTTAAGTTTTCAGTTTTACCAAGGTTATTCAAGAAATCATAAAAAAAGGCAATCGTTTTTTATAGAAATAGTGCCAACAATTTTGCATTGCAGTTTAGCACAATGAAATACATGCTTCTGAGGCGCGTACCTTAAGGCCTCAAAAAAAATGTACAAAAAGGAAATGTGCAAATAGGCAAGAGTCTCTACATTGGAGAGTTTTAAACTACTCGTCATTTAAGTAACGAGGTAACTCTGCTGACCAAGAATTATGCCATTCCTGAAACTGGGTTACAGGGTCCTCCTGGTAATGCTCACACCACTTCAGTAAAACCGCCAACAAATGGCACACACCGGACTTGCCCCCCTGCATATTAACACATAAATAGGAGAGAAGGATAATGTATTTCTTAGCCCAATTTACTTGCATTAGAAGGCTGCGCTCAGCGGAGGAGAGCAACAAACTCTGCATATTTCACACACACACCATACTGAAGCCCTTTTAAATCATTGAGACCTCTCTGCTTCCTCAGTCCAGGTGGCATATTCCTCTTGACTCAGCCCACCAAGCAAAAAGGTACAAGAATATAATGAATACAAATCCAACAACCTAACTTACCTAATGCTCATCGAATACCCCCAACATCAAGTACCCAAGGAGACTTGGTACGGTCATGGAAAGATTCAAAACCAATCTCCTGCATTCAAACCCTGAAAGACTAGCTGTTGATGCCTGCTACTTCCTTATAAGAGGAAACAAGTACTGCTCTTCTGTTCCACACTGCAGGCATGGGCGCCCATCCTTAAATTGCCAGGCTCTACCGCCACTCCAAGTATATTGGCAACAGGACCCATTTTTTTTTCTTTTTTTTAAATCAAAGATGCCAAGCACCTGTGTGCATACATGGAGGCATTGGGGAACTACTTCGTCACAGTAAAAGGCATCAACTGTGGACGGTAAGATGGAGGGAGGGTAAACAGGGAGGAAAAGCAGACAAAACGTATCATAGTTGAAAATCTTTGGAAGGGGACTGTGATGCCCATCACACACAGCACTTCGAATTGTACAGTATTTGAATCACAGTGGATAACAGAGGTCTTCCGGTCAAATGGGAATGCATCACACGACGCAAACCCTGTGGCGCCAAGTGTTCAAACAAAACATCAATTGCACACCCTTATTATTCAAGGTGATATTCTAAGAGTGACAGCTGCAATCTATCCATTTATTTCCCTTCGAACTGTGCCGTTGTTTTCGAAAAACAACATACATGTTCCCCCCCCCCCCCCCCCCAAGACTACTGATTTTTTTTTATTTTTTAACTTTTTGTAAAGGCTTGTACGTAAGTGATGCACGATAAGTATTTTTTTTAATGTCTATTTGAATCTTGTGGTTGATAAATGAACATTCAAGTTCAGGCCTCCAAGTACCTCTCCAGTGTACATGAATGTGAATGGTCCATGTCTCCCGCCACTCTGCGTGTAGTAAAGGCAGAATATTTTACATTGTAATCCCGACAGCGGTTCTTCAAAATGAAAGCTCACGTGCTCCATATGTGCCATTCTAAAATACATTAAATGTATATCGCCATTCAAGGAGATTAGCACATAGCAAATAAATACATAAAATTGCTGTTAAGTCTACGTTGTTGCATGTACTTCATGCACACTGGTTATTCGCATACCCACACCAAGACCTAGTCAAGTAGCTCTCCAGTCAGTGCTTTCAAATAACAGGTACCATCAGGAACAGAGTACCTGCACTTTTTTTTAAAGGGAGAGCACCAGCACTTCTCAATAGACATGAAACGCTTTTAATGGGAGTATACGGTCGCTCCTTAGAAGCAAAAAGGGTACTTCGGGATAGTGAGTGCTAGTCCTTCTAGTATTCCTAGGTTTTTGCCCTGAGCTGCGCCCTCAGGGCAGCACTTTATGCTGTTAAAAATTACTACTTTTCAAACATTCCTAAAAATACTTGGGGAATTTATAACTTTCAGACTATTGTGACAACTTCACCTATACGGCACTACCCTACATTGTGAAATATAAACCATAAATAATCTGTTTTCCCCATAAATTGAGTATTTTTTGGTTCTTATAGAAGTCAAGACTATGCCCTTAAGGTGAGGTGACCACTACCTCCTGGAAATTGAAATGATGTCCCTAATAGCTCCCTGGCCTGAAAGTGCCACCTTGCATCTCTTCCACTGCTGGTGATCCCACTGTATCTTCCAACAGTCTGCAGAAGCTGATGCCCTATCTTGAGCTGTCCATCAAGCTGCAAAAGTCATTAGCTGAACTTATTCACCTCACCCCCAAAAATATCATTGGTTCTTGATAGCGGGATTAACCCTAGCCGGTGTTATCCATTAGACCAAACGATAAATCAGACCCAACCCCAAGTACTAGCTAGCCTTCACATGCATCTCTCTGAACATCAGGTGGCTCCACAAGACGCGCCCCCCCCCCTCCAATCCTTGAGGCAGAGCCCAAGTATAGCACTCTGCGCTTCTTAGTTACAATGTGGTCAGCTAGGTCCATTACTAGGGAACCAGCTGGAGAACGCCCAGAACTAGACAAAGAAACCCACCAGTACCAACTGGTCTCAAAAATCTGTGCTATTCAACTCGTTTCATCCCACAGTGGGCAGGGAGCGTGGCATTTGCTACCACCCGAGTAAAGAACTGATTGAGTGAGTAAAGAAACATTACCACCCTCATATTTTACAAATTACTTGATGAGTTGCCACGTTACAAACTTGAACACAGCGGAGTACACGGTTTCTGTACAACACAGCGGGTAACAGGATGGAAGTTGATCAGATGTGTGTAGAGGATTTTCAACTATTAAATTCAGAGCAGCCAATGAATGAAAATTTCTAGTTCGCTCAGTCATCACAAGCACACCAAACACCTCTTATCTTCAAGAAGGAAAGTTCGAGAAATTACATACAACAATGCCTATGGGTTCTGCTTATGCTCAAAAACAAATCAAAATGACACATACAGGAAGGAGCCGAGTGTGCACACAGAACAAGGGTATCCAAAGTATCAAGTTATAATGTTTCATCGAGCGGCTTTTCAGTTATCAGATTTGTCAGTCTGTTTATTCAGCAGTCTTTTGTTTCTTTGCTGTACAGGTTATCTGATTTTTATATGTATTTAAAAATGTCTATATCTATTTTCTGACGCCTTATTGAGGCCTCAAAGATTTTCAAGTGGTCAAGTAATTACCATGCATGCACACTATATTTCTAGGATTGACTTTCAGCAATATAGTAATCTGAATGTGTGCACACAACTAACGTGTCCCCAGCCTCACTGAACGAGCATTCCATTTGGTCATCAGAAGTTGAGGTGTCGGAGACTCCAAAAACGTACCCGCGGCACCACGGACGCATTTTATTTCCACTTAGTTTAATTAAAGTGAATAAAAGCTACAGTGGTTTCATGTTTACAGTGGAGTAACCTCGCATTCAACATTTCCTTACATTCAATCTTACCGGGCACCCCTCCTTCCATTTACCAGCTCGTTGATAAACAGAGGTGCACTTTGCAGAGCACAGTAAATAAATACTCTAAGCACAAGGGCGTAGATAGAGTCAAAGTAAAAAAAAAAAAAAAACATCACTGCTTTTATTTTGATTTTGGGCGGTGAAGACTATACTCAGGTGATCAGTCGAGTCAGACATGCTACAAACGCTATGTGACAACAGTGAAGTAGGCGTCAATATAGTCACTACGCCAGAATGGACCCAACCCGGGGCCTAGCCTCACACACCTGCGACGCATGGGTGACAGCGCGCTATATAAATACATACAACGTAACACGCCAGGGTCAATCCTTCGCCTGTGAGGCTCCGCCAGGGGCGGCTCGCTGAGGCCCGCTCTTCCTGTCGGTTCCATGAAGCCACCAGACCATCCCCATCGGAGCACTGAGAGGGGAGCTCTCTGGGAATGGCGCGGAGGGCGCGAGACTGCACACCATAGACTCATTCACCTGCTCTGAAAGAGCACCCTTGGGGAGTGCATAGCACGTGGCTTCTGAGCTCAAAGTGAGGCTGTGCAGGGCCTCGACACGGAAAGGCACGAGGACCAGCCTGACGAGGTCTGCTGCCTCCTGAAACTTACAACCGGTCTGTGCAACCTCCCGCCATAGCCAGCTGCCAGCCTCGACCAGCTGAACGGGATACAGCCGCGCGCCTCCTCGTGCCGCCGCCGCCGCGCGCGCATGCACTGTGCACGACAGCGATGCTTGGAATGGGGCGGATGTCCTCACAGCCAAGCGGCAACAGCTGAAACAATTCGAGGATTAATATTAAGTCGGTGACACCGAGAGTGACAGGTGCAGCCGCAGGAGGTGAAGACGCGGGCTAATTAGCAATAGCAAGGAGGGGGGCTACAGACCACTTAAAACCCCCTCACCAGACAAGAGGTCTGTGGGCCAGGGTAGCAGCGGGATCGGGAGAGGTTGCACAGTCTGGTAGACCCTAGGAATCTGGTGGCAACAGTGCGTGCCTGCAAAAAAAAAAAAAAAAATCAGGGAGGGGGCAGTAGGATGAAGAGGGGTAGGGAAGAATCACCCCATTCAACCATAACATATTAAAATGATTAGAAGCATAAACCATCCACGAGAACCCGCCAGATATGTGACGGGCACAGCAGTCGATGGCGTGCACTGCAACATCAGCTCAGGCGTACAGAGGGAGAGTACAGCGGGCCTTGTTGTGGCAGTGTTAGTGCAGGCCTGGCAGGGCGGGGGCGAAAGTGCGGGCTCTCTGCACACTGCAGATGGGATCAGTTAAAACAACTCCATTTAAGCCGCACAGCTTGTTCACATCAAGCGTGGAGAGCAGAGCGTAGCTCCAATTTCACTCTCTGAGGACAATGCAGCATGGTTTTCCCACACTGCAGACCCTCCTCCCAAAGATGCCGCCAAAACTAAACCAACATTCCCACAGGCTGCCGCTGGGAGCACCTGACCAAATCCATCTCCTACTCTGAATGGAGCGCACCAGTGTTCACCAGATTGGACAATGGGGGAGGGCGGGGGTGGCAAGGCCCAAGAAGGCCAGAAGACTTGTGTGCCAAGCAATGCTGACTAGCCACAGAATAACTGGAGGGCCAAGTAAAGCCAACCAGAAAGCGGGTGGGCCGACCAAGACCAGCTGGAAAAATGGTTGGAGGGAGTAAGGTGAGCTGGAAAAAGGATGGGCAGAGCAAGACCAGCCAGGAAAAAAAGGGTGGGCCAAGCAAGGCCAGACGGAAAAATGGGTGGGCCAAGCAAAGCCAGACGGAAAAATGGGTGGGCCAAGCTAGGCCAGACAGAATAATGGGTGGGCCAAGCAAGGCCAGACGGAAAAATGGGAGGGCCAAGAAAGGCCAAATGGAAAAATGGGTGGGCCAAGCAAGGCCTGACTGAAAAATGGGTGGGCCAAGCGGAAAAATGGGTGGGCAAAGCAAGGCCAGACAGAAAAATGGGTGGGCCAAGCAAGGCCAGCTAAAAACAGATAACAGGAGAATGACCAGCCAAAAAGAAGGAGGCCCAAGAATGGGCAGATGAAAAACAGAGGGACTGGGCAAAGGTAGCCAGAAAATGAATAGGAAGCCTAGGAGACGAATGGAACAGGCAAGGCCAGGAGACAGATGGATTTGAACAGCACGGCTGAAACACAAGGAATGAGTAAGGCCTGGCGGCAGAAAACTGTTAGATGAAGCAATGCTGGGGTGAATAGTTAAGGTAAAACGGACAGACATGAGACATACCGATTTAAAAAAAAAAAAAGTTGGTGATGCCATAGTTGAGGCAGACACTAATTGGGCAAGCAAAGCGAAATCAGAAAAATTGTGCATCAAACAAAGTTGGAGTGAGGAGATTATTTTGACAAGTAACGCTTGGAGATTATGGGCCAGAGGTACCAAGCATCTTTCCTGTTGAAAACGAATCAGACTGTTTGAGAATGGAAAATGCTTTTTCAAATGTACAAAATGAGATTCGGTACCTTGCTATCGCTTTGCATTTTGCATTTCGGTATTTGGAAGGGGGAATTTAGGGCATACTGCCCAAATACCGAATTGGTATGGTACGTATTACTGTCTTGTGACCAAATTCTGGTCGCAAAATAGAAATGCTTACCCACCAGTTTAAAACTGGTGGTAACACATTCTCAAAGGGAAGGGGTCCCATGGGGACACCTTCCCTTTGAGAATGTCAATATTTTCCCAGGAGCAGGCCGCGTTCCCACGGACAACTGCCTACTCTTTAAAAACAAACTCCAAGGTCTAATTTTTTTCTTTTAAAAAGCGCTCTGTATTCCTTTAAGGAAAACGTGCTGCATTTAGAGGGAAAAAAAAAGATTGCTTTATTAAAAAGCAATTACAGACATGGTGGTCTGCTGACATCAGCAGACCACCACCCCTGAGATAGCTGTGAATCCTAACGGATTGCAAAGAGTGACCTACATCATTAATATTCATGAAGTAGGTCCATTTGCGACCTACAAGGAATCCCTAAATGAAACTCTGATTTACATACATTAGGAATACCGACTTTCTTATTGCGATTCAGAGAACAACCGTAATTAGGAAATCAGTATTCCTAATGTTTGTACATCTGTCCCTACGATCTGGCAGGTTAAAGTAGGGAGATTTGCAGTACACAGAAGGGTAGGTAAGCCTGGTTTAGACGTCAAGGCAGGAACGGATGCATCAAAGTAGAGTGAGGGCGGGGGTCTTGGTAATCCAGGTGGCAGGAAAAGGACATACCTAGCAAAGTGCCAAAAGGCAAAGTGGTGGGCCTTACAGGCCAAGCAAACCATACCTTCCTCTTTCCCAACCTTGAACACTAGTTTTCCTGCAGCACCAGTGTAATGTTAAAGCTGGCTCTCGGTTGGGCCCCATTTGTTCTAGAAACCTCAAACCTTTAGCAGAATGTTTCAGTGGGACGAGCCTCCCCAATCCAATCATTAAGGCACAAGCTGCCTGTTCAGTAGTGTGTGACTAGCTTAGGAGAGGTCATTCGGATAACTACCACCCACACTACCTGTACCTGTTGCTTCTCTGCAGTCCTCAAAGGTGGCGTTTTCTAGGAGAAGATAAAGCCTGAGTGAGATCAACCTCTGTAACCCGCTCTACCGCCTATCGTGAGCACACCCACACACAACTTTATTCCACACAGTGTGAGACCATGAAATGGATAATGTCCAATGTGTGCACCACACACTGAAGCCCATGTCTACAGCTATAATCTTAAAAGCCCTGTAGAAACCTGTGTGTTGGACTTGGCCCGCAGGGCAGGTTCACCCCTAGACTTTTTGCCTTATTTGTGACCCTGTGTCAGTGATTTTTGGGTCTCTGCGCACTTTTCCCTGGGCCCCAGAGTGAAAGTGCGCGCATGTAGTATGGCTGGCCTGCCCTCCCATAGGAATGCATGGGGAATGTGTGTGTCCCTGGTAGTTCCTGATGCGTGGGGAGTACAGGCTCGAGTTTAGTATGTATAAACTCGTGAGAGTGAATGCTGCAAGATGGTGTCTGCGGCATGTTTGTGTCTAGTTGGGAAGTGCTACTTCTGGACATTGAGATATGTGTGCAGTGAGGGTGCTGGAGCGTGATTGGCTGGAGCTGGCTGGCATGCCAGGCTCCAGGAAGTCTGGATGGGTCTGCCCGGTGGTGAGTGGGAGATTAGCATGCTGATGGCTGGGGAGGAGTGTACCTGTGGCCTGAATGAGGCTGGGTTTTCCCCAGACAATGCTGGCTCCGCCCCCCTGTGGTGTGACTGATGTCCCTAGCCCTGCCAGTGAAAGAAAGGGGTGGTTGGGCCATCAAGGGTACTCAAGAACCAGCTGCGACTGGTTCCGCCCCCACCCTGCACCTTCAGACAAAGGAATGTACTGTATAAAAATGGGGCTGTGTCCCCACAGAAGTTGTTCTTCTTTTGGAATCCTGCCAGAGGGGGCTTGTGCCGCTGCTGGGGCCAGAAGGACCGCCACTTGGGGAGTCTCCCTGCCTGGAGACCCAGTGTGCTGGCTCTGGCCCAGCCTTGCCCCCCCCTGCCTGCCTCCAGCCCTGCTGGAGCCCTGTCCTGTCCTCCAGTGCTGAGGAGCACTGAGGACACCTGCCTACAGCCTGAGAGCGCTGCTCTCTGCCCTTCAGCGCTAGGAGCGCTGAGATCGCCTGCCTAAGCGCTGGAAACGCTGTACTTTTGCTCGAGCGCTGTGAGCGCTGTATCCTGCCCGCTTTGTAGGAGGATTCGACGGCGCGGGTGCCACCCCGCTCATTGCCGCGGTACTTTGCCCGGGTTCGTGATTTGTTGGAGTCACGAGGGAGCCCACTCCTCGGATCCTGGGAAGCCGCCTGCCTGCCTAAAACGGGCCGCCGCGCTGCCCGCGACGACCCGGAAGTGTTCCAGACGGCCGGCCAATCAGAGAGCGGCCCCGGAAAGGCCGACCGGAAGTCCCGCCTCCCTCGCCGAGCCGAGAGAGAGCCTGCCGAGGCTCCCCGAGAGGGAAGGAGAGCCCCGGGACCAGCGGGAGAGACCCGCCTCCGTGAAAGACCAGCCGGTGAGTGCAGGTGCCTGCAGAGGAGGGGGGGAGCGTCGGGACACATTGCCGGTGTCCGCCCCGCCCCCTCCCTGCAGCGCGACCTCGCGCTCGCGCGTTGGGAGCCCAGAGAGGCTCAGAGGCAGCATTTTGTTGTTGGAGCCCGAGAGGCTCATCGGGGGCAATTATTTCACGAGCCCTGAGAGGCTCTGAGCGCCCCACCTTCCCTGCGAGTCCCCAGAGGGGGGGCTCCCCCAAAGAGAAGCGCCGCACTTGTGCCTAGAGCCTGAGAGAGGCTCAGGGCGCCCTTTTGGAGAGCCAGAGAGGCTCGCAAGTGCCTTGTCTTTGCCTTGGGTCCCCAGAGAGAGGGACCCCACAGCCCAGCGAGGCTGCACCTTGAGTTGCTGGAGCCCTGAGAGGCTCAGCAGCGCCCTTTCTTGTTTAAGAGCCTGAGAGAGGCTCACCAGTGCCACAGTGGTGGTTCCTTGAGCCCAGAGAGGCTCCAACTTTGTGTTAACTTTACCTGCTCCAGTTGTCCAGCACTTAGTGGACAACTGCCACGTTTAGGCCCTGACATTGGGACACCGGGACAGTCACAGGTGGTGACTTGTGAGTATGGGGTAATGGTTATTGATTCTGCACCGCTGAATGTATTGCTTATGCGTCATGTGCCTTTACACCTCTGAATGTTGATACATCATGTGTTTTATCCTTGCACCCCTATAGGTATTGTGACATGTAGGTGGTTGTTTTCTCCCTAGTACAGGTGGTGCTAGAGAGGTCCTGTTACCAGTGATTACTGGTTGTATGCTCTACTGTTATATTTTTGTGCTACAGTAATTATTTCTAAAAGTGCTGATACCCTTGACAGTGGTCCAAGTGGCCCTGTCCTGTACAAATATCCCTTGTAAATTCCGCCCGTGTCTGTTGGCACCGGGTAATAAGATGTGTGTTTTATCTGATGTATATTTTTATAATACAAAGGCTATTTTTACATAACCTTGTGTGGAGTGTTTCTTTGTGGTGGGCCTTGGGTGTTGTTGCTGGGGTGCGTGCGCAAATACTTAACTTACATCGCCTCCAAGTTTAGCCTTGACTGCTCGCGCCACGTTACCTAGAGGGCGAGTAGGGGTTGCCTTGGTGTGTGACTCCCTTGCCCTGACACTTAGAACTGGCGATCCCTGACTGACCTCGACGCGAGTCTTGGCCGGCCAGGGTCCCGGTTCTAACATTGGCGGCAAGCGGTGAGGATAAGGATTTGTGTTTGCGTTGTACCACAGTAGCAACTGGCCACTACAAAGCTCTGCATTTTTAGATGACCACATTGTTGGGGATTATTGTGTTTTTGGTGAAGTTCCATTATTGCTTCTCCTGAAGAGTGTAATTTGATAATTGTGTTCAGTACATTTGTCCCCCGCCCTGCTTCCAGAGTTTGGTACCTGTGTCACTTGTGGTCAGGTTGAGAAGTCAGGGGTGGTAGAAACTGCCTTACCGATCCGAGGGGAGGGTGTGTGTGGATGAATGGTGTGTTTCCCTGGACGCATGAGTGAGTTCTTTTTTTTTTAAGGAGAGTGTGGAAGTTTTGGAATTGTGTACTTTTACTTCAGATTGCTAGTTCCCTTGTGTTGCACGTGTTTGTGAGCATCCTGTCAAGATGGAATCTCCTTTTAACCTTTGTGGCCTGTTTAAGTACAGTGTGCATGAGTTGGTACGGTTATGTAAGGAGAGAGACATCCCAGTGAGTGAGTCAGACACCCAGTCCAAGCTTAGGGATAACATGATCCTGTGGCAGAAGAGTGACTGGGAGCGTGAGCACAGTGAGAGGGAGAGGGCCCGGACCGCACACCATGAGGGTGGTGGGTCTGAGGGGAGCCCTGAAGAGTCTGATGTGGAGAGTGAGTTTGACAGTGGATGGGCGCCAGCAGAGAGCGAGTACCCCCTAGATAGGGAGTCCCTTGCTGGGTCCAGTGTCAGATGTAGCACCCCATCCCTTTCCCTGTCCCCAGAGGAGTGGGTGGATAGGAGAGAAGAGAGGGAGCACCAGCTGGCCATAGAGAAGCTCAGGTTAGAGCATGCCTGGAAGATGGCGCAGCTGGGTGTGAATGAGCGGATTGCAGAGGCTGAGAGGGCCTTGGCCAGGGAGAAGATAGCCCTAGAGTGTAGGTTATCCCCTGACTGCAGTCATAATTTTCTGGATCCCCCAGGGAGGGTTGAGTCCAGTGGTGGCAGCTATTTGAATCTCAGTGCAGGAAATCCCACTCCCAGTTCCCAGAGTCTGGTACCTGTTTCCCCAGAGGAGGAGTATAGGTTGAGATTCAGGGGCAGTAGGAAACTGTCTCACCAGTCTTGGGGGGAGTTTGTGGATGAATGTCAAGGTGCACTGGCTGAATGGTTAGAGGTTCACATGGAATCTGAGTTTGACAAACTATTTGATCTGGTTCTAAGAGAGCAGGTGCTTAGTAGTTGTTTGCCAGAGTTGCGCCTACACCTGTTGGAATGTGGGTTGACTGATCCGGACACCCTTGCAGAAGAAGCAGAGCGCTGGGAGAGTGCCAGAGGTTCTGTAGAGTCATTGGAGAGTGAGTCCAACTGTAGTGGTATAGGTATCTTCCAGCCCAGCGTGGTGGAAGAGGCTCAGTGTAGCCCAGCTAGGTCCCAGTATAGTGAGAGAGGTGGAGGGGCTGACTACCTGGCTCAGTGGAGCAGGAGTCAGTGGGTGGCTGAGAGCCCCCAGAGGCCCGAAGCCCTGTCTCAGAACTTGGGTGGTTTCTTGAGGGAACACCAGGTTAGGGACCTAGGCTGTCCTGGTAGTACACTTGAGGAGGATCTCCTAGTGTCTAGGGAACCTGGAGCGTCTGTAACTAGAGCTCCAGGGGTTCCAGTGTCCGGCAGTGCTACTCCAGGAGGGAGTGCACAGAAGTCCGAAGTGAGGAGTGATTGGGGGATGAGTTTCCCAGTGGATGCACCAGTGGACCAGAGACTAGCCAGTTGGGCTAGATCTTCTTGGGTGGACCCGGGTGGCGCCACTTCTGGTCTGGGGGATCTTTGCGCACTGTCAGGTGGACAGGAGGCGGGAGATCTGCGCCAGACAGACAGTCACACGACACATGGGTCATGTGTCAGCCTCAGGGGGATTGCGTGTGAGTCCCCAGAAGTCCTGGAGTGCCAGGCAATTATTCCACCAAAGGTTTTAGACCGGAGGTTGGGAGGCCAGGTTCAGGTTCTGCCTGACCTGAAGGGTAGGACAACTGTAACCAGTGTCCTGACCGGTTCTTCCAGAGGAACTTCTCCAGTTGGGAGAGGGCAGACCTCTGGAAGGGGGTACAGAGGGTGGGAGAGCCCACCTCTGACCCTGGTGCAACCTGAGGGGTTAAACCCTGGGTTGGAGTGGCGTTGTAAGGGTACCCCTCGCAGGAGGAGGAGGAACCCTGGAAGAAGAGGTAAGGGGAGGAGAGCCTTCCCTGAGACTCCTGGTCCGCCTGAGGTTGTAGACCAAAGGCTGGTGAACCAGTGGCAGTCCAGTCCTGTCTTGCAGACAGGGAGAGTGGAGAATGGGTACTATGTGCCAGGGGTTACTACCCCCCGCTCTGCGAATTGGCAACGACCGGTGGCACCTGGGTGGCCCAGGGCCTGGTCCTGGCCGCGGACAGCTGAGGAGTACCAGTGGGGTAGCCCAGTTGGTCCTTACAGTAGCTTTAGAAGGAACCCTAGGGGTTCACCGTGGCATAGAACAGGAGGGTGTCCCGGCAGTGGCGGGCCTGCGTCCGTGTTCTATCGCCCCAAGCAGGGAAGTCCATCACGGTGGTGATTGTTCTCCCCTGCGTTTTGGCTGGAAGGGGGTTGTGTTGGACTTGGCCCGCAGGGCAGGTTCACCCCTAGACTTTTTGCCTTATTTGTGACCCTGTGTCAGTGATTTTTGGGTCTCTGCGCACTTTTCCCTGGGCCCCAGAGTGAAAGTGCGCGCATGTAGTATGGCTGGCCTGCCCTCCCATAGGAATGCATGGGGAATGTGTGTGTCCCTGGTAGTTCCTGATGCGTGGGGAGTACAGGCTCGAGTTTAGTATGTATAAACTCGTGAGAGTGAATGCTGCAAGATGGTGTCTGCGGCATGTTTGTGTCTAGTTGGGAAGTGCTACTTCTGGACATTGAGATATGTGTGCAGTGAGGGTGCTGGAGCGTGATTGGCTGGAGCTGGCTGGCATGCCAGGCTCCAGGAAGTCTGGATGGGTCTGCCCGGTGGTGAGTGGGAGATTAGCATGCTGATGGCTGGGGAGGAGTGTACCTGTGGCCTGAATGAGGCTGGGTTTTCCCCAGACAATGCTGGCTCCGCCCCCCTGTGGTGTGACTGATGTCCCTAGCCCTGCCAGTGAAAGAAAGGGGTGGTTGGGCCATCAAGGGTACTCAAGAACCAGCTGCGACTGGTTCCGCCCCCACCCTGCACCTTCAGACAAAGGAATGTACTGTATAAAAATGGGGCTGTGTCCCCACAGAAGTTGTTCTTCTTTTGGAATCCTGCCAGAGGGGGCTTGTGCCGCTGCTGGGGCCAGAAGGACCGCCACTTGGGGAGTCTCCCTGCCTGGAGACCCAGTGTGCTGGCTCTGGCCCAGCCTTGCCCCCCCCTGCCTGCCTCCAGCCCTGCTGGAGCCCTGTCCTGTCCTCCAGTGCTGAGGAGCACTGAGGACACCTGCCTACAGCCTGAGAGCGCTGCTCTCTGCCCTTCAGCGCTAGGAGCGCTGAGATCGCCTGCCTAAGCGCTGGAAACGCTGTACTTTTGCTCGAGCGCTGTGAGCGCTGTATCCTGCCCGCTTTGTAGGAGGATTCGACGGCGCGGGTGCCACCCCGCTCATTGCCGCGGTACTTTGCCCGGGTTCGTGATTTGTTGGAGTCACGAGGGAGCCCACTCCTCGGATCCTGGGAAGCCGCCTGCCTGCCTAAAACGGGCCGCCGCGCTGCCCGCGACGACCCGGAAGTGTTCCAGACGGCCGGCCAATCAGAGAGCGGCCCCGGAAAGGCCGACCGGAAGTCCCGCCTCCCTCGCCGAGCCGAGAGAGAGCCTGCCGAGGCTCCCCGAGAGGGAAGGAGAGCCCCGGGACCAGCGGGAGAGACCCGCCTCCGTGAAAGACCAGCCGGTGAGTGCAGGTGCCTGCAGAGGAGGGGGGGAGCGTCGGGACACATTGCCGGTGTCCGCCCCGCCCCCTCCCTGCAGCGCGACCTCGCGCTCGCGCGTTGGGAGCCCAGAGAGGCTCAGAGGCAGCATTTTGTTGTTGGAGCCCGAGAGGCTCATCGGGGGCAATTATTTCACGAGCCCTGAGAGGCTCTGAGCGCCCCACCTTCCCTGCGAGTCCCCAGAGGGGGGGCTCCCCCAAAGAGAAGCGCCGCACTTGTGCCTAGAGCCTGAGAGAGGCTCAGGGCGCCCTTTTGGAGAGCCAGAGAGGCTCGCAAGTGCCTTGTCTTTGCCTTGGGTCCCCAGAGAGAGGGACCCCACAGCCCAGCGAGGCTGCACCTTGAGTTGCTGGAGCCCTGAGAGGCTCAGCAGCGCCCTTTCTTGTTTAAGAGCCTGAGAGAGGCTCACCAGTGCCACAGTGGTGGTTCCTTGAGCCCAGAGAGGCTCCAACTTTGTGTTAACTTTACCTGCTCCAGTTGTCCAGCACTTAGTGGACAACTGCCACGTTTAGGCCCTGACATTGGGACACCGGGACAGTCACAGGTGGTGACTTGTGAGTATGGGGTAATGGTTATTGATTCTGCACCGCTGAATGTATTGCTTATGCGTCATGTGCCTTTACACCTCTGAATGTTGATACATCATGTGTTTTATCCTTGCACCCCTATAGGTATTGTGACATGTAGGTGGTTGTTTTCTCCCTAGTACAGGTGGTGCTAGAGAGGTCCTGTTACCAGTGATTACTGGTTGTATGCTCTACTGTTATATTTTTGTGCTACAGTAATTATTTCTAAAAGTGCTGATACCCTTGACAGTGGTCCAAGTGGCCCTGTCCTGTACAAATATCCCTTGTAAATTCCGCCCGTGTCTGTTGGCACCGGGTAATAAGATGTGTGTTTTATCTGATGTATATTTTTATAATACAAAGGCTATTTTTACATAACCTTGTGTGGAGTGTTTCTTTGTGGTGGGCCTTGGGTGTTGTTGCTGGGGTGCGTGCGCAAATACTTAACTTACATCGCCTCCAAGTTTAGCCTTGACTGCTCGCGCCACGTTACCTAGAGGGCGAGTAGGGGTTGCCTTGGTGTGTGACTCCCTTGCCCTGACACTTAGAACTGGCGATCCCTGACTGACCTCGACGCGAGTCTTGGCCGGCCAGGGTCCCGGTTCTAACACTGTGCATCTTTTTCGGTCTGAAATGAACATTGGATCACCTTGTTGTCTGTGCAGTATTACCAAACTTTCAAACACTAACATAGGAACTTTAGCGCTTTCGCCTCCAAATCCATACAAGCTATACTCCGGAGTCACACTTTAGAAACACTGGGACAGGCTTCTAAGTACTTCTAAGAAGAAATCTTCAACTTTTCAGATTTAACTCACATTGGCATTTTTCTGAAACATGCCTATGAAGCGAACACAGGTTGATTAGAACCTCCCGGCCCTTAAGTAAAAGGATTTATTCAAATGGATCAACAGTAAGGGCAAGAAGGAAGGGTGTAGATAGCACTACATGGACGTCCTCTTCCAAAATAAAATGTATACACGATTTCCAAATCTTTTACTTTAAGCAGGAGCTGTATAAGCAATTGATCCAGACTTCTCTCTAACTTTAGAACAATCACAATAAATTGTCACTAATGCAACCATTTCCACATTAGGGAAATACAAATCGTTTGAGAATCCAAAAATGCCCCTCTTCAAGAGTGTGCTTCTCATCACGAGTGACTGCTAAGGAGGGACATGCACCCCAAAAGTCGCCTTGGAGACAGACACTCGGAGGGAAGGGAGTAGACAGCAACTTAAAATACCCCTCACTTCAATCCATACCTCGAATGCCATTAGGTGAGCGGAGCGATTAAGCCCAACCCACTCTAGATGAGTTCCCTTAATAACGCCTTCCATTAATCTTTAAGCCTTTCCTGTAAACATCCGTCTCTCCATCTTTTCATGGGGGGGCACTAGGCAAGTGTTTGGAGGATTTTTTTTTATACAGAACCTGAATTCCACCCCACAACATTCCTATAAAGGCCAAGTAAAGCGTATTCCACCCCCATTAAGATTCATTAATATCTGCTTGGCGTCCAGACACATTTTGGATTTTCTTCTAGAGGAGCACATATCTCCAATTACTGGAGAAATGTTCTGGGACGAAGTCTTGCAAAACATTCACATGTGATTCGATATCCAAATCTTAAACCTGCAAACTAATTCCAACAATGAAGGATGTTTTACACACCGAAGCAATCAGCGCTTTCATCCATAAGTGTCATTGCCTATGACGGTTCAAGTACACCTGAAAGAGGAGCCATACTAGGAGGCCCACCGACCCAGCAGTCACTGGGGATAATTTAATACAGCACAGCAGAAGCTGTAAAACCAGTAGGATATGGAAGCAGAGACCCCCACACAACTGCCATTCTGGTGGTTGGGTTAGTTTAGGGAATGGTACGGTGTGGGCGCCCATTTAGGGTATGATTCAGTCCCTATATCAATGTGTTCCTTTCACCAGTTGACGACTTGCTCAAAAGATTCATTTTTCCAAGTTTAAGTGTTTTGGGGAGAGCAAGTGGTTTGGGATGTGTTCTTCAGGATTGGTTGGGAGTCTGCCAAAGTCTGTAGTTCTGAATTCAAACAGACTTGCCATGATGTATTTTCTGCTTCACAGTTTACTCAGGACGTCTTATGCATGGTGTTTCCCTGCAATGCTACACAGGGAAATCGGAGATGCCGGACTGGGCTAGCCCTGAACTCGGCACTCTCCATCCCAAGAAGCTGGTTCAAATGCAGCAGTCAATCCCTCTGGTGAGCAGCCACTCACCAAGTGCTGCCAGACTTCCATGAGCCCCTAGAAGCAATCTGCGTAACTGTTCTAGGTCCAAACATGTGCCAAGCTGACCCAAAACTGAGCTTTTCAAGGGAGTTCCACTGGACAAGACAACTCAGTGGAAAAAAAATCTCTTTGAAGCTGGAGCTTGGAACAATCCATACAAGCCATCTCTTTCTACATGGGGGCACTTACCTGCGGGGACCAGCTTTCCATATTTGGCGCACTCGCTGCTGCACTCGCTCTCTCCCCCCGGCGGCGCCGCTCCTGACATCGCGGTCGCAGCGGGGAGAGAGCAAAGGGAAAAACTACAGTTCCCGGCGTCCCCTACCTGCCACCGGGGGCGCCGAACCGCCGGAGCACACAGCAGCGCCCGGAGGCGCATAAGAGGCAGCCGCCCCTGCTGCTGAGCGGGGGCCATCTCTTTCTACACGGGGGCACTTACCTGCGGGGACCAGCTTTCCATATTTGGCGCACTCGCTGCTGCACTCGCTCTCTCCCCCCGCCGGCGCCGCTCCTGACATCGCGGTCGCAGCGGGGAGAGAGCAAAGGGAAAAACTACAGTTCCCGGCGTCCCCTACCTGCCACCGGGGGCGCCGAACCGCCGGAGCACACAGCAGCGCCCGGAGGCGCATAAGAGGCAGCCGCCCCTGCTGCTGAGCGGGGGCCATCTCTTTCTACACGGGGGCACTTACCTGCGGGGACCAGCTTTCCATATTTGGCGCACTCGCTGCTGCACTCGCTCTCTCCCCCCGCCGGCGCCGCTCCTGACATCGCGGTCGCAGCGGGGAGAGAGCAAAGGGAAAAACTACAGTTCCCGGCGTCCCCTACCTGCCACCGGGGGCGCCGAACCGCCGGAGCACACAGCAGCGCCCGGAGGCGCATAAGAGGCAGCCGCCCCTGCTGCTGAGCGGGGGCCATCTCTTTCTACACGGGGGCACTTACCTGCGGGGACCAGCTTTCCATATTTGGCGCACTCGCTGCTGCACTCGCTCTCTCCCCCCGCCGGCGCCGCTCCTGACATCGCGGTCGCAGCGGGGAGAGAGCAAAGGGAAAAACTACAGTTCCCGGCGTCCCCTACCTGCCACCGGGGGCGCCGAACCGCCGGAGCACACAGCAGCGCCCGGAGGCGCATAAGAGGCAGCCGCCCCTCCCGCCTCGCGGGACGCACGCGGGACCAGCCGGGCTAAGCCCGGGCAAAGGGCGGGCCCTCTGTGGCCCTCCGAGGACCTGAGGAGGACGGGGCGGGCCACCCTACTTGGTCCCAACTCAAGAGGTACAGACATCTAATACTGTATACATATTTCTATCGTCCAGTGTCGTCATCGGGCTCTACACAGTCCTCCCATGATGTCTTTTTGGGAAGAGCTTAATGCCGTGTGTGGCACTAACTATGTCCCTGATATATTAACCCCCCCCAGAGTGGGCAAAGACACTGATCTCGTACCCTGTACCACCCAACCTGTTCCTGTATCCCCTGATTTAATCCTGTTTAACAACGAGGAAACTCCCAATCTATTGTGTTGTAGCTCCTCATCCCTCCCCGCCATTCCAATTATTTTAACGCCACATAAAGCAGGGACCACATTAAATAATCCTGTTTCCCCCCTTCAAGCCACCCTATTGGCCGAATTTGAACGATTGTTGAATGCTGCTCTGTTACCCCTGGTCACTAAAATTAAGGAGTTGGGAGACAGGTTGTCCAGTGTGGAACAAATAGTAAAAATGACTCACCCACCAATTGTAAAACCGGCTGTCTCCCCACGTTCTACACTCCGTACAAACCCGGATTAGCCAATTCCTACTGAACTCAGAAAAGCACGAACAATTGACCCTGCCCGGAGTATACCCTTCCCAAGGGGCCATAATAACACTCTTAACCATAATAGTGCTCCTTTTAAAGCCTCTAGACATCCTCAGCCAAGAAGGCATAGAATTAATTTACCCCCTGAGGCTGCCCCCTACGTGTCCGTTCTTTCCGGGGTACCCGAACTTGGCCAGGGCAATCATGAAACAAGCGAGGAGCTGCTAAATAAGACCATCTTCTGGCTTAACAACAACAGACCGCTGCCGCCCGCCCTAGATGGCGGAATTGTGAGCGTCAGGAGGGTGGGGTGGTTAGGCAGATTCCCTAAAGACATTTCGGGAGACTTGATACTGATCAGATTTAAACACAGGAACATTGTCCCCTTTTTAAGACTTTCCCAACCAAAACCCGGTGATGGCCCTATTTCTGTTTGGGACTTGTTTGATTTTTACCCGGGCCCCAGAATAATGAACAATAACACTTGGTGAAAGGGGACTTTGACCACCATGTGTTTATCATCCTTTTACCCAGACATGTAAAAATGGAAAAACCCAAATATGCTCTTAACAATTGTATTTATGTATTTTGTCGTACATGCTAATTAACTCTTAATCACTCTAAAAGAATGGCTCTCCAGATCTTGCTTTTCGTTTTTCTTTTTTTTCTTTTCTTTGCTTTTCTTTTTCCTTTTAAATGGTCGCCATTTACTTATCTTAATGAATTGATCAAATTGCTTGTTTTTAACTTATTTCTGTAATTGTATGTTTGTATAATATTTTATGAAATTTTACGCTTATATGATATTTCTTTGCCAAATATCGAATAAAGCATATTTTGAACCTTTGAACCATACAAGCCAACTCAAAGCCATTGAGTAATGCACGCGAGGCACTCCGTAACTAAACTCCTAGTAGCAGAGGGAATTTGGTAAACAAATTTGATGTGTCTCAAGAACCACACTGAGATTTTTCTGGTCCCATTGATGCTCTAGATGCCTAATTATAAGAAATATTTACCACCATAGGGCATCAGAAAATACCAAAGTGAGAACTACAAACTGCACTGCAGAACACTCAACAAAACTTTGGCTAGTAAGGCACACCTCCAACACCACATTCACTTGCCCTCCCCCACCGCCCCAAATCCTTAAGCAGTTCTACCTCGGCTGGAGTGGTCAGAACATTAAACGTACTTTGAAAAATAAAAACCCATGGCACTAGGCAAGGACGGGTTTTCTTGTGTTTTGGGCACAGAATTACATCCATGCCCCTGATAAAAAGCTCATTCACAAACAGGGAGCTCCCGTCAAGCACCAGCTATGGAGTCTAGAGGATGCCCAGGAATAGGGCCTTGGAGCAGTCTGTCCTCACACTCCACACCTCCTACCTCCCACCTTCAGCGCAGGTCCCTGGTGCAGAGTTCACAACAGCAACATGCTTTTTTTTCTAACCATGCCTCAGTTTGGCCATTTCTCAGTGCGATCAATAACAGGAGCTATTACTATACCGAATATATTTAAACGCATCAACCGCAGAAGCGTAAAATGCCAAATCAAGCTGTGTCATGCGGAGACATTGCCAGGAAGCACTTCACTCACTGTGCGATCTTGCCAGATTTTTGATTTTTGTATGGTTTAATTGAAGTGTCAGCTGTCCACCTGGCATGAGATATCCAACGCTTATTAGCTGGCCAATGTGTTAATTTTCGTGAATGCAAATAGTGTCTGATGCTTCTTTACTGGTTTCTGATTCCGGCTTTCACTCTCTGCACACATGTACCAGAACAAACCTACTTCCGTCCTCTGGACTCCAAGGCTTATTCAACAGATGACTTCCTAAAACCGGAGTCTTCAATTATTCTCAAAAATCCCAAACCAGGTCTTGTATGGTGATTGTGGAAGAGTATGGCCATGTGCAATTCCTAAGAGGACAAACCTCTTAGGAGTCTAGTTCTCTGTACACCAAATTGTTATTTATACTGAAACCTAGAAAAGCATTCTTGTTCCTCCTACGTTCAGCTAGAGCTGCCCATTGTTATGTAAAGACTATGGCTGTTCAGTTCAAACAGACAAAAATAGAATTCCAAAGGGCGGTTCCTTTTTTAGAAGTCACTCCATCATGGCCCAATTTTCTTACTCCCGTAGCCTTTTTTTAGTGTGTTTTTTTAGGTGATAGTTTTTAACAAATCTGAAACCGTCACACTGAGCAGAACAAGTTGTACGGCACCCGGCCACTATTTTTAGAAATGGTACTCCGTGGCCCTCAGTCCTGAACTGAGAGGTGCTGCAGCACTGCAGCTTCTTGGATTTGTAAACACCACCACCCCACTTGCTGCATCCCCTTCATTTGACGGAATGGGCAGGCAGTAAAAGGAGGAGGGGTGGTTTTATGGTTTAATCTCTTATCTTTAAGAATAAAGAACTTGACACCATTAACCTTTCTATTGGTTTACGAATTGCACATTTCAAGCAGGAAGCCAATGTGCATGAACAGCACGTTTAAGGTTTAAAAAAGAAATATGGACACCACATTTTGTTTACTCACTAACAGCAGTTTAAAATGGAATTTACAAGCTTCACATGCTTGCTTAAAATTTATAGTCATTTTCAGCCAATTCGAGCTCAATAACACCTTTGATATGTGGAAAAAATACTTGTGGCTTACAAAATGTGAATTTAAAAAAAATGTCCTTTTCATATTTCTTTACGTTTATGCTAATTTGTTGTGTCTTTAAAATCGGCCCTTGGTCTTTTAGATAAGGATGATGAGGGCATGGTATCACTTGTGATGTCACTTTTTGAATTGCCATTTGAGATTTGCACACGATAACTAGTGCCCCACTATTCTCCTTTTGGACTTTGGTCCTGCTTATACGGGTTAATGATTTAAACTAGCCGCTGCATCTTAACCAACCATTGTCAATGTTTAAGGAACGACTGGAGAAAGTCTCCAGAGAATGGACAGTCTCAAAGCCAGGCCACCCTAATCCTCACCAGTTGCCAATATTCATAACCGAACCCCCTTCCCCCTAACTGCTGTAGGCCAGGACTTAAAATGTCCTATTACAAGTAGGTGCATATATAGCCACCAACAGCTCTGAGATCAGGGAGAGCGAGAAAGTCACAGAACAGGGCATGTGTAGGCAGTCTCACAGTGATTTAGTCATCCGCCGCCGAGTCAAGATTGAAGTCCACAAATGTGTAATTGTGTAACATGCATCTTCAGTCATGCTCTGTAAAACATACAATGCCCACAAATAGCCCATCAACAAGTATGATTTTTCCAAAACAGGTCGACAATTAAAGAACGGACCAGTTTTTGTTCATTTGGAAGCAGCCGAACTGTGATGTTATGTTGGGTGTTCTCATAAAGCACACAATTACCACAGATGGGTTGATTCTGTACCATGTTGAACAGAGGAGTAATCTAAAGCACAGCACATTTAAGAAGCATGGTAAAAACCAACCAATGGTCTTCTTCTAAATACATACAATAGCACTGTTTTTCATCTTTGCTCCTCTTCACCTCCCGCTAACATCTCAAATGTACTTCTGCACAAAGCCATTCAACATCATATGAAGGAGGAGAGTTCCATTCCTTAAGGCAATTAATGCCAAGGACTAGAGAACATCTCCAAGATGCAAGTTACAACATCTGGCAAAGAAAAAGGAACTTACTGCAGCCTCTCATTCTTAATGTGGTAGAGTGGACTTTCTCCTTGCCTTAAAGAAAGTGCAACCAAGGATTTTAAGCAAATACCACCTCACCATGGTAACCTCACAAATTCTGCAGGGACTCCAAAAGCCCACCAATCAAAGCTTGAAGAACATTAGTCGGTATGCCACTAAAAACCAGGGATTTACAAATCCGAGTAGAACGATACAACTAAAAGAAGAAAATCCAATTGTATCAAGTGAAAGTTCAGACCGCAGATCAGAGCCAGCGGAAATATACAGGAATGACTACAAAGACAAACCCTTAGCAAAAAAACAAAAACAGTTTAATGGTTTCATTGCAAGTTGTGTCAAAGCAGCTTACTGAGCACCAGCCAAGCAGATTGGGCTAAACCTGAAAAGGCTATGGGACTTCCAGAGGAGGACGACATACTAGACTCCAGAAGTTCAATTTGGAGAGATCCGCTTCATATGAACAGCGCTTATGTGCTCCCACATGCCGGCACCAATGCATTATCACTACCAGTACCCTGATCTTGACTGTGTTCTCCTAGTGTTGTCACTCGAAGGGCTTCTATTGTTTGAAGTTCTATTCATGTCTTCGACGTCGAGGGCACTTTTACTTGTTTTGCTAAGTGTCACATGAAAGATTTTACGCCTTAGGAGAAATGGCTCTAATGTGGCCCATTATCAGGTCCCTCATCGTGACTATGGATTCTGGGTGATTTCACTTTACTGGCTTCTATTGTATGAAGTTTATGCATGCTTGCACCGTGTGTTCAGCGCTCCGATACCCGCAAGGGTCATGTTCGCACTTTATAAAACTTTCTAAATAAATAAATATCAGAGTATTCCAGTCAATGCCATAAGGAGGTGTTGACTAAGAGGAGCAAAGCAAGGACAAAATACCTAGCATGCTGCTAGTCACATGATATGAAGCCGCGTGAAGTATAAAGAGAGCAGGACATGCAGTGCCAAAAAACAAGCTATTTACCTGCTGTGATGCTAATTCTGGTGGATACTCCAGCTACAGATTCCACACCCTGTGAATATCCTTAGGCACCAAACTGGATCCGCAGTGCTCCAGTAGGAGGAAACGTGCTACTCCTCGTTGAGGCAGTTTCGTTGCATAAGTGATGAGTGGAGCCACATATAAGCACCCTGCCATCACACACGCACATTGAAATCAGTTTCTTCCATGACTCGCCCGTGCCCCCCAGATGTGCAGCACTCCAGCGATTTCTAAGCAGTGAGCAGGTTCCTAAAATAGGACGTTTTTATATGGAAGGGAGACTGACACAGAATGCAGAGGTGGCGAGGGTGGTGAGGAATGTGCACTTCAATAACAGTATCCACCAGCAGGAGTGTTACCAACGGCAAGTAACTTGTTCTTCTGGTGGATACTCCTAACCGCAGATTCCTCACCTTGTGAATAGATATCAAATCAGGACCTCCCAAGGTGGTGAGTCTGTGGAATGGCTCAAACTAAAAAGTCCTACAGAACAAAACAAGCAAAGTGCCCCTCCTGAATCGAAGCAGTAGTGCTTCATGAACGTGTGGAATGACGCCCATGTCGTATTCTCACAGATGTCCAGAACAGGCCCTTTGCATGCTAATGCAGTGGTAACAGCCATGGCTCTAGAGGAACAAGTCCTCAGACTTTCTAGAGGCTGCTTCTTAGCCAATGCAAGGCAGATCTTAAAACTATCTGTCGAGGAACCTATGCTTTGAGGTATTCATCATAAATACTCATGCTGCAAATCCTATCTCAAACAATAACATT
Source organism: Lissotriton vulgaris (assembly GCF_964263255.1). NCBI lineage: Eukaryota > Metazoa > Chordata > Amphibia > Caudata > Salamandridae > Lissotriton > Lissotriton vulgaris. The sequence goes on along the minus strand of NC_141685.1, from coordinate 995,359,999 downwards.
TAGAAGCTTAAGATTTGACAGTTTGGATTTGGAAGCCTTTTAGAATCCAGATGTAGAGCCGGAGAACAAACAGTAACAATGAGCCCTGCTGCCCAAACCTGCCACAACTATTCAAATAGCAAGAAGAGGGTGGCAGGCATGTCACTGACACATTCTATTGGTGTAGACTCGATGGGACTCATAGCCCCAGGAGTTTACATAGTACATCACAGAGACATCTTCTTTAGCAGAGGACTAAAAAACCAAACTTCCTTCAAGAATGTTGTACATGTGTGAAGAAGCAGTGTCGGATGCTTTGGGCATATAGAGCGTTCAACCAATCACAATTCCAACCCAACATGTTCAACCGAGCCACAGACTCGGCTTGGTATATGGGCGACAAGCACACACTCCCATCAACCAAGCTTAACATTAAAGAATGGGAAATGGGATTTAATCAAGGGTGGGGTTTGGTGGAGGAAACTTCATAAACTTTCAATTAACAGCAGACTCAAGGTCTACAGAATTCAGCACACTAATCCTCTCTGCAGACAGCAGTACCGATGCTGTGGTTTTGCTGTACCTTAACTTATCACAAACATGAAAAACGCATAAAGGAAAACTCAATTATACCACCAAAGTCTATTTACATTAAATTATCCATTAAATACTCAATCTTCCTACTCATTTAATGTCCCCGCCAAGTCAGTCTAGGGAAAATATGACAATCAGTTTAAAATCCAATGTGATCAATTAAATCATCGAGCATGCTTGACCGGCGGCAATCAATATCTGGATGCACTGCAAAGAAACCACAAAACTGTTGCAGTTAGAGCTTGTAATAAGCTTTTGTATAATGTTTGTCAGTTGTGTCTATACAAAGGTAGCCCCCTTAGACACCACTGTTAATATGTCAATATAGAGTGCGTAAGGGGGCAGCGACACTGTATGAGGTGGGCAACTTACTGCAGGCTGCTCTCTCTTTGGCTTTGATAAGTTGGTAGGACAGTCAGTGGATAATTTGTATATAAGTAAGTGCCAGAGCCCTTGTCAGGAGGCCACTGCAGCTTACACAACACATTGCCCCTGCCAGTGACCGCATCAACACAACTACAGACCATCACACTCCGACAAGTGTGACAATACAGACTTTTCCAGGCCCCAAAGCTATAAGAATAGCTTGGGTGGCGGGCATTAGTCCTAAATATCTGTTGCTGTGCTCATCTCTAAACTAGACAAATAGCGCCACCATCTGATATACTGTCATATTGGCAGTGTTGACAATTAATTGCCGGTGCCAAGCACGGGAAACCACTAGCTCAAATTAAGCACTGCAGCACATCCCTCCCTGCTCCTAGACGTGCTAAATTCCAATTGTTGTGCGAGTGACAAGTTATGAACTGAAAAGGCCTTTGCCACTCATTATAGAAGGGGGTAAAACTCAAAACCTGTGGCTGTGTTTAACAGCTCTGCTTCACAACCACCTTGGAGGAGGCTGTTAAACTTCCTTCTGGAAGGAATGAAGTTGGGCAATTGTCCCATTCAGTTTTTAAATGAGATTATCCCAAATGTACTCTGCATTGTAAATGCTGGTTTTATTGCTGTCCCATTTTATACAGATGGAGGTAGTGGCCGTATGTATGTGTCATCTTTAGAGGATTTTCCCTGTGGCTATCCTATCCACCCAGCTTCCTTTACTAATGTGCACAGACACCCAAATTTATATATTTTTGACATTTCGAATTGGAAATTTTCTAACCATTTGTCTCCCTCTGCTAGCCCATCTATGCATGTGTTTTTAACCCACTTGTTAGTAGTGATACGGATAAGAATAGCACAGAGAGGAAAGAAGTGGAACCTTTCAAACATTGCCAAGACACATTATTGCAGAAAATGTCATAAAATCGTTGCCATCATCCTTACAACTGGAGTGAAGGAAATACTTGTTGATAGATCAAAAAAACAGCCACAGAGGTTTTTAGGTTAGCTGACCACCTTTCAACATCACGGCCCCAAATTCAGGGACCAACTACGGTACCAGTATCTGAAATGACCACTTTACCACTTCTGGTTGTCCAAGATATTGGCATAACTCGGATCCTAAAAATCCAAGACACATCACCAGCCACACGCACATCATAATCAGAGGACAGGTGGAGAGAGAGTACACAGACAACATTCCTTGTATAGACGAGTAGGTGTTCAAGATATCAAGCTGTGAAGAACAAAGAGGTCAATGGTCCTATACTCCTTGAAACTAAACTCAACACAAAGCATTTCTTGGTGGCTCACAGCAAAATGTGTAAGTTACCAATCTAATTGGGTGGGAGGAGGGGAGGGCGAGCTTAAGGCCAGACTCTAGTTATGGCCTTACAGGCAAAATCGACCTAATTTGTCCTCAAGTTCAGCCAGAGATTAGCTCTGCACACAAAGACTTGCAAAATTTCTGCTAATTTTTGTTGCCATTTTTTCCTTAAGGTGACTTTTTGTTCCCGGCTGTTCTGGTTTCCATTTAGATTTAAAGAAATGGAGTGTGGCCTGGGATTCGCACAGACCTTCCCTAGTACAGAAGTGCTACAGGTAGTAGTATTACTGGCGGGTATAGATGGCCACATGACACAAACCCTGTAGAGTCCGCACCAGCTCCTACTGGAGAGTACACTGAAGCTTAGCATAGCCCAATAGGTGTAGGCAATGGTACATCTGTGGATTCCATTATCAGCAGATGAATGAAATGCATCTCAAAACCCAATTAAAAGAAATACTGCGCGGCTGTAGAACGTCCCATGGGCACCCTCATGCCCTATCCCTCCACACACACCCACTCATATACCCAGACACAGCAAGCACCATCCATCTGACACGTTTACCCACCCAGTTCCAAGAAATAAAGCATAAGGTGACATTCACTGACTGACCAACAGAAGACTGAAGTATGTCCCCGTGTCAGAGAACAGAAGAGTCCTTGCTTTATTTTGCAAACATTTAAAAATATTATTTAGAGAACGGCGGTTTTATACAGCTTTTAGACTATCTCTGCTTTCTTTTTTGTCATTATGCTATGGGTATTTGTGGAAGGAAGATTGCTCTATTTTGAAACTCTGTCCTTGATTGCTCAAATATTTTTCATCAAATTAACTTTGGTTTTGAGGGCGATTGTCATTCATTTTACATATTCATTTCCGTTGCATTTTTTATTTTATTTTTCGCTCTTTGCGCAGCAATATATTTTCTTTCAATGCGTTTGCATTCAAGAAATCAATAAGGAAAAATAACAGTGACCTCCCCCTTTGCACAGAGAGGCTCTTTTCGTCAAAGACAAGGCTGAGAAGCAGGCATGGCGGCCCGAACCGAGTGTAAAAGGGCATGGCGTCGCTCGGTGGCCCCTCCCCCCGGGAGCCAGCAGTACCCCCGACTTCATCACATACAGACTGCTGGCACGCAAGGGTTGTTTGAACTGGCACCCCGTCCCGGAGCGCTGCCAGGGCCTGAAACGAGCTGCAGAGTAATTGCCTTTGGAACAAAAGGGCTCCTCTCCCAGAGCCAAGATTAATCCCGCGACGCTCACAAGATACCGGACTGGAGTTACTCATTCAGGAAGCAGCTAACAAGCTGGCGAGGCGATGGGGGCGTCTGCAAGGAGCTGGGGTGGTGGGGACACAGTGACGGCAAAGAAAGGGGGCGGGAGGGGGGGGGGGGGGGAGGAACGGGGCGCGGTGGCATGGGGGGTGGGGCTGGAGGCAGCCAAGAAACTGACAACGGCAGCGTTCACGAGGAGGCGGTCGGTAAAAAGTCTGGGGTGGAGGGAAAACGATGATGGGAGGAGGAGAACAGTGAAGGGAAACCAACAATAAAGTTGGTGAAGACTGGCAAGAAAAGAAAGCAGACATGTATTGGGGATTGGTAGAAGGTTACGCGGATCGGAAAGTGACAAGCTGGGAAAGAAACGAACTCTTAAAAAATGGAGGCTGAGACCAAACAGTGGCATGGGGAGTAAAAAGGGGCAGACTGAGACCCCCGTCATATTGCATTCACCAAAACCATGATAAAATAACATACAAAAGTATCACCCTACGTGGCAGACAACTCACCATCTCAAAATGCCTACAACACTGGAAAGTACAACAGAAATAGTCTTGAAGTCAAGAGGCACAGAAAGCTAAAGTCCAGAAGCCAGGATTTCCCAAACTACCCCAAGGACCAGTAACAACCCCCTGCCATACGAAGTATCCGCCCTTCTGCCGCGACTTCCTTCCCACTGAAGGTGGCCTCGCCCCGAGACTCCCACCCCCAGCAGGTATCATCACTCTGAGACTCTATCCTAGGACTTCCCTTTCAGCACAGTTTCCTCCGGCGACTCATTCCACGGCAGAGAGCCCCATGTTTTGCTTTTGTCTACCAGACAGTGCAAGATGCCTGTTTGCCAAAGATCCATTGTGAGCTTACATTGGAGCTTAAAACTGGCCCATTTCTTCTCATTAGCTGGCTTCATTGCTACTTATTTGCTTGCTTCTTATTTAATGGCTTGCCTTCCTCTTATTGTGTGTGCTCCTCCCTGCAGCATAGTCTTTTGCCAGCCTTTTGAATAGGCACCGTGTCCTTCCACTGCTGACAGAGAACTATTTTTCTTTTCTATCCTGCACTCCATGAACAGAGAGATAGGTTTTAGCTCTCTCCCTCGTACGCTTCTCAATCCCCTCAAATACCTGCCCCTCACACTATGCTGCTCCAACTCCTCCATGCTGTCTGTAAAAGCAGTACAATGGGGATATTTATGCAGGGGTATGGTTGAAAAGCAGATTTTAAGGGTTGTTTTTATTTTATCTCCTACATTCCACATATAGATGGAAGCATAAGCTTTGGTGCACACTGGATTTTATGGAGAAAAAAAAAAGAAACAATAGGGGAGTTTAAAGACCAAACAGAGACATGTTCCCAAACTGAATACAAGAAATACAAAAGTGTCAAAGGGTCTACAAAGTCTATGTGTGGTACATTAAACTAACACAGATCTGTGTCAACTCATCTAACAGTCTTAGACTGTTAGATGAGTTGACACAGATCTTTGTTAGTTTAATGTACCACACATAGACTTTTTAGACCCTTTGACACTTTTGTATCACTGGATTTTATGGCCATGGGGGCATCTGTTGCATTCACTCAGCTGGCGTTTGAGGCATAAGGTGTACTTAGCATGACACCCCCTAAAGGCCTACAAATCTGATCCCTTGGCTACTGCAGAAAACCAAAAGGCTGAATCATGTGAACAGTAAATGAGGCCCTTTTCAAGCGTTTCCCTTTTTCATTCTGACTCTTCCTTCCTTCTTTTTAAAGAAGGTTCAGATTTTTCAGCGTTAAACATTTGGTGTATAAGTAGTGGCATTTTAAAGATTGAAAACATTGAATTTAATGTACTGCATTGAGATCTCATAAGATAGGTCTTTGCCTTTTCTCCAGCATTTTGAATTTGTGTTGACATTTTTTCCTTTATAAACAATACTTTGAGGCAAACACGGACAAAAAACGCATTATAAAAGGAGAAGCCTATTGGTTTTGCCAGTGCCTGTTTTGCTGCAACATCCATAGTGCATCATGGCTCTTAAGTAACTTTATACCAAGTTAAAAAGCAAACAGCCATATCCAATGATGCTTTGTGGTCCAAACAAGCATTAGAAATGCAATAGGTCTCGCAGCATTAGAGTTAGTGCTTTTAGAATTGTTTATGGGTTTTTTGTAAATCTTTAGCATGAGGTTGAGGGTGAGTGAGGGTGAGGGGTTGAGGGTGAGTGAGGGTGAGGCTGAGGGGTTGAGGGTGAGGGTGAGTGAGGGTGAGTGAGGGGTTGAGGGTGAGGGGTTGAGGGTGAGTGAGGGTGAGGGGTTGAGGGTGGGTGAGGGGTTGAGGGTGGGTGAGGGTGAGGGGTTGAGGGTGAGTGAGGGTGAGGGTGAGTGAGGGTGAGTGAGGGTGAGGGTGAGTGAGGGTGAGTGAGGGTGAGTGAGGGTGGGTGAGTGTGAGTGAGGGTGAGTGGGGGTGAGTGGGGGTGGGTGAGTGTGGGTGAGGGATTGAGGGTGAGGGGTTGAGGGTGAGTGAGGGTGAGGGGTTGAGGGTGAGTGAGGGTGAGGGAGGGTGAGGGGTTGAGGGTGAGTGGGGGTGAGTGAGGGTGAGGGGTTGAGGGTGGGTGAAGGTGAGTGAGGGTGAGTGAGGGTGGGTGAGTGTGAGTGAGGGTGAGTGAGAGTGAGGGTGAGTGAGAGTGAGTGAGGGTGAGTGAGAGTGAGGGTGAGTGAGAGTGAGGGTGAGTGAGAGTGAGGGTGAGTGAGAGTGAGAGTGAGGGTGAGTGAGAGTGAGGGTGAGTGAGGGAGGGTGAGGGTGGGTGAGGGTGAGTGAGAGTGAGGGTGAGTGAGAGTGAGGGTGAGTGAGAGTGAGGGTGAGTGAGAGTGAGGGTGAGTGAGAGTGAGGGAGAGTGAGGGTGAGTGAGAGTGAGGGTGAGTGAGAGTGAGGGTGAGTGAGAGTGAGGGAGAGTGAGGGTGAGTGAGAGTGAGGGTGAGTGAGGGAGGGTGAGGGTGAGGGTGGGTGAGGGTGAGTGAGAGTGAGGGTGAGTGAGGGAGGGTGAGGGTGAGGGTGGGTGAGGGTGAGTGAGGGTGAGTGAGAGTGAGGGTGAGTGAGAGTGAGGGTGATTGAGGGTGAGTGAGAGTGAGTGAGAGTGAGGGTGATTGAGAGTGAGGGTGAGTGAGAGTGAGGGTGAGTGAGAGTGAGGGTGAGTGAGAGGTGAGTGAGAGTGAGTGAGAGTGAGTGAGAGTGAGAGTGAGGGTGAGTGAGAGTGAGGGTGAGTGAGAGTGAGGGTGAGTGAGAGTGAGGGTGAGTGAGAGTGAGGGTGAGGGTGAGTGAGAGTGAGGGAGAGTGAGGGTGAGTGAGAGTGAGGGTGAGTGAGGGAGGGTGAGGGTGAGGGTGGGTGAGGGTGAGTGAGAGTGAGGGTGAGTGAGGGAGGGTGAGGGTGAGGTGGGTGAGGGTGAGTGAGGGTGAGTGAGAGTGAGGGGTGAGTGAGAGTGAGGGTGATTGAGGGTGAGTGAGAGTGAGTGAGATGTGAGGGTGAGTGAGAGTGAGAGTGAGGGTGAGAGTGAGGTGAGGTGAGGGTGAGGTGAGTGAGGGTGAGGTGAGTGAGAGTGAGGTGAGTGAGAGTGAGGTGAGTGAGAGTGTGTGAGAGTGAGGGTGAGTGAGAGTGAGGGTGAGGTGAGAGTGAGGGTGAGTGAGAGTGAGGGTGAGTGAGAGTGAGGGTGAGTGAGAGTGAGGGTGAGTGAGAGTGAGGGTGAGTGAGGGAGGGTGAGGGTGAGGGTGGGTGAGGGTGAGTGAGAGTGAGGGTGAGTGAGAGTGAGGGTGAGGGTGAGGGTGAGTGAGAGTGAGGGTGAGTGAGAGTGAGGGTGAGTGAGAGTGAGGGTGAGTGAGAGTGAGTGAGAGTGAGGGTGAGTGAGAGTGAGGGTGAGTGAGAGTGAGGGTGAGTGAGAGTGAGGGTGAGTGAGAGTGAGGGTGAGTGAGAGTGAGAGTGAGTGAGAGTGAGGGTGAGTGAGAGTGAGTGAGAGTGAGGGTGAGTGAGAGTGAGGGTGAGTGAGAGTGAGTGAGAGTGAGGGTGAGGGTGAGGGTGAGGGTGAGTGAGAGTGAGGGTGAGTGAGAGTGAGGGTGAGTGAGAGTGAGTGAGAGTGAGTGAGAGTGAGGGTGAGTGAGAGTGAGAGTGAGGGTGAGGGTGAGGGTGAGAGAGTGAGTGAGAGTGAGGGTGAGTGAGAGTGAGGGTGAGTGAGAGTGAGAGTGAGGGTGAGTGAGAGAGTGAGGGTGAGTGAGAGTGAGGGTGAGTGAGAGTGAGGGTGAGTGAGGGAGGGTGAGGGTGAGGGTGGGTGAGGGTGAGTGAGAGTGAGGGTGAGTGAGTGAGGGTGAGGGTGGGTGAGGGTGAGTGAGGGTGAGTGAGGGTGAGTGAGGGGTTGATGTTGAGGGGTTGAGGGTGAGTGAGGGTGAGTGAGGGGTTGAGGGTGAGTGAGGGTGAGTTAGGGTGAGGGGTTGAGGGTGAGTGAGGGTGAGGGGTTGAGGGTGAGTGAGGATGAGGGGTTGAGGGTGAGTGAGGATGAGTGAGAGTGAGGGTGAGTGAGGGTGAGGGGTTGAGGGTGAGTGAGGGGTTGAGGGTGAGGGGTTGAGGGTGAGTGAGGGTGAGGGGTTGAGGGTGAGTGAGGGTGAGGGGTTGAGGGTGAGTGAGGGTGAGGGGGAGTGCGGAAGCAGCACGGAGGGCAGGGAAGGGCGGAAGCAGCACAGAGGGCAGGGAAGGGCGGAAGCAACAGGGAGGGCAGGGAAGGGCGGAAGCAACAGGGAGGGCAGGGAAGGGCAGAAGCAACAGGGAGGGCAGGGAAGAGCGGAAACAGGGAGGGCAGGGAAGGGCGGAAGCAACAGGGAGGGTAGGGAAGGGCAGAAGCAACAGGGAGGGTAGGGAAGGGCAGAAGCAACAGGGAGGGCAGGGAAGAGCGGAAACAGGGAGGGCAGGGAAGGGCGGAAGCAACAGGGAGGGCAGGGAAGCGCTGAAGCAACACTGAGGGCAGGGAAGGGCTGAAACAAAACGGAGGGCAGGGAAGGGCTATTTTGTATTTTATTGTAAATATGCGGACACAGAGGGATGGAGCTAGCCTTGCGCGAAGATGGCTGCGCTCTAGGCAAGCTCCTTTGGCTGCCACCTAATGAACAGCAATATGCTGCGGTAAACAAAATAATTAGAATTTAGAGAAGCTGACCTGTGCTTCGTAGGGGATTGAGCACACAAAATAGGCTTGCCACCGTACATGTGAAGCAGGCGTTGTCCCGCGGCCTAGATGGAAGCGGCAAGGACCGCCCTGCAGAGGATGTGGGAGGCCGCTGGCTGTGAGCTGCTCCTGTGCAGGCGGGCACTCTGTGGAGCCGGTCAGCGCCTGTGACGCTGTGCTCTGCAGCTGGAGGACGGGCGGCACCGAGGGAGCTGCGACCGGCCTGTGGGAATGACTGGCAGGATCAGTGTGCCTGCAGCCCGGTAGATGAGCATGGCTCGCGGCGGGCGGCGGTGTTACGCGGAAGGAAGTTAGACGGCGTTAGACGGAAGGAGGAGGGGGAGGAGAAATGCGACACGGCGGGAAGGGGAGGGGGCGGAGCGGGTAAACAAAGACGGACGTGCACGCGCTTTTAAGGTCAATGCGCATGCGCATAAGCTCAATGCGCATGCGCATTGACCTTAAAAGTCACGGGCACTGCAAGGAATCGCCACGATTCCTTGCAGTGTGGATAAAGAGTGGATAAGTCGCAATACTCTCGCTTGCTCGATGCGCATGCGCATCGACAGGCGAGACCTAAATATACAACCTAGCAGCCAACAGGAAATGTTAACCAGCCTTCAGAAAAGAAAAAAACACCCCGTTCCAGCTTCTGGTATGCAACTCGAGCTGTGCTGTCCACATCATCTGCCTACTTTCAGAACAAGCCTCGATGCACCTGTGTTAACCCCCGTAATTTAATGTACGGGCCTTGAGAACACAACTCAAGAAAGCAAGAAAACTAAATGCACACCTACCTGTTCCAGGAAAAAAAACAACAAGAAAAACACGACCTACCAGCCTTCAGAAAACAATTAAAAGCCACAAGTCCCATCCACCCAAACATCTTAAAATAGACCAGAAACCCATTTAACCAAGCTGTTGATTTCTCCAGTGTGTTTCTAGCGCTATAAAATGCATCGACATTAAACACGTTTGTTTCGCCCCGACAAATGCGATTTCTAGCAATATATGCATACATATTTACGGTATACTATGAATATGTGCCACGCCCATGCATACTACACGCAACTTCCTGTTAAACTGAAAACGAGTGTCATACGCCCACAGATCTTCACTCTAAAACAAGTAACTACAATAATCATTTAGACATTTTACAAAAAAAAAATCGAAGTGAATGCCAAATTATCAGCGGCAGAGAGGGAGAAGGGGAGATAAGAATAATACTAGAAGGATAGGTGGGGGAGGGAACCTGAGGGGAGAGGGGGTAAAGGTAGAACAGGAAAAAAGAGAAAGACGTCCAACTCAAGAGAAAAGAAAAACATAGCAAAAAACATAAGGTCAGGGTACAGTAATTTAGAGACAGAGTTGCAAGACAAGGATAGTGGAAAAATTCAAAGGGGGGAGAGAAGGTAGAAGGGGACAAAAGTGGTGTTATGAAAGAAGGTGCGGGGATAGGAGGGAGCGGGGGGGGGTAGAGTAAGGCAGACCTGAAGGAAGGAGAAATACGTTTGAGGAGCGTCGGGGTGAGAGCGGAGGGAAGGGGGGGAAGCATAAGTACAGCATGATGGTGGGTCCAGGTCCGGGAGATCTACGACGGTCAGCTACACAATGGCTGGCAGGTCAAAAGTCAGAAGGACAAAAGTCCACGATGCGCACCAGGGAGTAAGAATTAAGTGCGTAAGAGAAAGAAGTCAATGGAGGGTACGCAGTTCCAGAGTCAAAGGCAAGAGGCAGGGAGAAGAGACGTGCAGAGGCTCCGGACCTCAGGGGCATCGGTGTTGATAATCCGGGCTTCACTCCAGCATCCCCCATACCTGAAAAGGACTCTTAGGTCACAGAAGACGGGATCACAGCGGAGTACCTCTGATTAGACGGCCAGCATAGGGGGGCAGCGAGGCAGCAGCCAGAACTGGGCGAGCGAGTTGTCTCCAGGTCAGCAGACTGCATGCGGGAAAGCAGGAACATCGGAGAAAACAGCACCGTGGCACTCACCTTCGCCCCAGAAAACACTGAAGGTGATAAAGCGTTGGGGCAAGCAGGTAATTGAGACACAGTGGGTAGAGGGACGGTACGGAAGAGTGGAATCGTGCCCCTGTTCAGTCCGCCGCCATCTGGAACCTTCCAGTGATGTAAGAGCTGCGCAGAGAACAAGGCGACACGGCGGGAGGGGGCGGAGCGGGTAAACAAAGACGGACATGCACGCGCCCGTGACTTTTAAGGTCAATGCGCATGCGCATAAGCTTAATGCGCATGCGCATTGACCTTAAAAGTCACGGGCACTGCAAGGAATCGCCACGATTCCTTGCAGTGCAGATAAAGAGTGGATAACTCGCAATACTCTCGCCTTGCTCGATGCGCATGCGCATCGACAGGCGAGACCTAATAAAAACAAACACCGCAATTGTGAGCACACTAGCATTTGAAAAAAACACACAAAAAGAATGAAAAACAAGCATTTAGCAGGGTAGGATTTATGCACAGGCCTGTGATTTACTCATAGAATTTATTAGTGCTGCGTACACCAGAGAGGCAAGGCGCTGGAGCGGGAGAGGAGTGTGGAATCCGGGGAAGGCAGCTCGAATGGAGTAAATGATACACTGTATCTGAGCAGACACTCCACAAAGTCTCCTACACTACAGCTGTGATCTTCCCAAGATTAGGTCTTTGTACATCCAGTGCAAGCCACCATCTAATAGGGTGCGCCTGGGAGGCTGTGGCTAGGCCCATTAACTTTGCTCTCCCATAAGACAATAGTTATTATCCCCGGTGTGGAACATGGCCTGGTGGATTGCGTCTATGCGGGCCACTTGATATTAGGGTCCATCATAGCAGTTATTATGCGCGCTCATTGCAATACAACACCACAACATTCACACGTCACTACTGTAGCTATGCTCGCCTCCCATGCCCAACTACACTGAAGCAGTGCTGGCCCGCGATTGCATTTTACCTCAGCACAGCCTTCCAGGTACATTGTAGCTGTGCTCACCCTCAAACCAACATATAGCAGCTGTGCTAATCCTCAGGGACACATTGTAGCTGTGCTAATCCTCAGGCATACATTGTAGCTGTGCTAATCCTCAGGCATACATTGTAGCTGTGCTAATCCTCAGGGACACATTGTAGCTGTGCTAATCCTCAGGCATACATTGTAGCTGTGCTAATCTTCAAGGACATATTGCAGCTGTGCTAATCCTCAAGGACACACTGTAGCTGTGCTAATCCTCAAGGACACACTGTAGCTGTGCTAATCCTCAGGCCCGCGATTGCATTTTACCTCAGCACATCCTTCCCCGTACATTGTAGCTGTGCTCACCCTCAAACCAATATAAAGCAGCTGTGGTAATCCTCAAGGACAAATTGTAGCTGTGCTAATCCTCGGGTATACGTTGTAGCTGTGGTAATCCTCAAACATACATTGTAGCTGTGGTAAATGTAGCTGTGATAATCCTCAGGTATACGTTGTAGCTGTGGTAATCCTCAGGCATACATTGTAGGTGTGGTAATCCTCAAGGACACATTGCAGCTGTGCTAATCCTCAGGGACACATTGCAGCTGTGCTAATCCTCAAGGACACGTTGCAGCTGTGCTAATCCTCAAGGACACGTTGCAGCTGTGCTAATCCTCAAGGACACGTTGCAGCTGTGCTAATCCTCAGGGACGCATTGTAGCTGTGCTAATCCTCAGGGACACATTGTAGCTGTGCTAATCCTCAGGGACACATTGTAGCTGTGCTAATCCTCAGGGACACATTGTAGCTGTGCTAATCCTCAGGGACACATTGTAGCTGTGCTAATCCTCAGGGACACATTGTAGCTGTGCTAATCCACAGGTATACCTTGTAGCTGTGGTAATCCTCAGGTATACTTTGTAGCTGTGCTAACCCTCAGGGACACATTGTAGCTGTGCTAACCCTCAAGAACACACTGTAGCTGTGCTAATCCTCAAGAACACACTGTAGCTGTGCTAATCCTCAGGGAAACATTGCAGCTGTGCTAATCCTCAAGGACACATTGTAGCTGTGCTAATCCTCAAGGACACATTGTAGCTGTGCTAATCCTCAGGGACACATTGTAGCTGTGGTAATTCTCAGGTATACGTTGTAGCTGTGGTAAATGTAGCTGTGCTAATCCTCAGGCATACATTGTAGCTGTGGTAATCCTCAAGGATACATTGTAGCTTTGGTAATCATCAAGGACAAATTGTAGCTGTCCTAATCCTCAGGGACACATTGTAGCTATGCTAATTCTCAGGTATACGTTGTAGCTGCGTTAAATGTAGCTGTGGTAATCCTAAGGCATACATTGTAGCTGTGGTAATCCTCAGGCATACATTGTAGCTGTGGTAATCATCAGGCATAAATTGTAGCTGTGGTAATCCCCAGGTATACGTTGTAGTGGTGGTAAATGTAGCTGTGGTAAATGTAGCTGTGGTAATCCTCAAACCTACATTGCAGCTGTGGTAATCCTCAGGGACACATTGTAGCTGTGGTAATCCTCAGGGACACATTGTAGCTGTGGTAATCCTCAGGGACACATTGTAGCTGTGGTAATCCTCAGGGACACATTGTAGTTGTGGTAATCCTAAGGGACACATTGTCGCTGTGGTAATCCTAAGGGACACATTGTCGCTGTGGTAATCCTAAGGGACACATTGTCGCTGTGGTAATCCTCAGGGACACATTGTAGCTGTGGTAAACCTCAGGGACACATTGTAGCTGTGGTAATCCTCAGGGACACATTGTCGCTGTGGTAATCCTAAGGGACACATTGTCGCTGTGGTAATCCTCAGGGATACATTGTCGCTGTGGTAATCCTCAGGGACACATTGTAGCTGTGGTAAACCTCGGGTATACGTTGTAGCTGTGGTAAACCTCAGGGACACGTTGTAGCTGTGGTAAACCTCAGGGACACGTTGCAGCTGTGGTAAACCTTAGGGACACATTGTAGCTGTGGTAGCCCTCAGGGACACATTGTAGCTGTGGTAACCCTAAGGGACACATTGTAGCTGTGGTAACCCTCAGGGACACATTGTAGCTGTGGTAACCCTCAGGGACACATTGTCGCTGTGGTAATCCTCAGGGACACATTGTCGCTGTGGTAATCCTCAGGGACACATTGTCGCTGTGGTAATCCTCAGGGACACATTGTCGCTGTGGTAATCCTCAGGGACACATTGTTGCTGTGGTAATCCTCAGGGACACATTGTCGCTGTGGTAATCCTCAGGGACACATTGTCGCTGTGGTAATCCTCAGGGACACATTGTCGCTGTGGTAATCCTCAGGGACACATTGTCGCTGTGGTAATCCTCAGGGACACATTGTCGCTGTGGTAATCCTCAGGGACACATTGTCGCTGTGGTAATCCTCAGGGACACATTGTTGCTGTGGTAATCCTCAGGGACACATTGTCGCTGTGGTAATCCTCAGGGACACATTGTCGCTGTGGTAATCCTCAGGGACACATTGTTGCTGTGGTAATCCTCAGGGACACATTGTCGCTGTGGTAATCCTCAGGGACACATTGTTGCTGTGGTAATCCTCAGGGACACATTGACGCTGTGGTAATCCTCAGGGACACATTGTCGCTGTGGTAATCCTCAAGGACACATTGTAGCTGTGGTAATCCTCAAGGACACATTGTAGCTGTGGTAATCCAATCCTCAAGGACACATTGTAGCTGTGGTAATCCTCTAGGACACATTGTAGCTGTGGTAATCCTCAAGGATACATTGTAGCTGTGGTAATCCTCCGGGATACATTGTAGATGTGGTAATCCTCCAGGATACATTGTAGCTGTGGTAACCCTCAGGTATGCCTTGTAACTGTGGTAACCCTCAGGGACACATTGTAGCTGTGGTAATCCTCCGGGATACATTGTAGATGTGGTAATCCTCCAGGATACATTGTAGCTGTGGTAACCCTCAGGTATGCCTTGTAACTGTGGTAACCCTCAGGGACACATTGTAGCTGTGGTAATCCTCAGGGATACATTGGTCGCTGTGGTAATCCTCAAGGACACATTGGTCGCTGTGGTAATCCTCAAGGACACAGTGGTCGCTGTGGTAATCCTCAAGGACACATTGGTCGCTGTGGTAATCCTCAAGGACACATTGTAGCTGTGGTAATCCTCAGGGACACATTGTAGCTGTGGTAACTGTAGCTGTGGTAATCCTCAGGTATACGTTGTAGTTGTGGTAAATGTTGCTGATAATCCTCAGGCATACATTGTAGCTGTGGTAATCCTCAGGGACACATTGTAGCTGTGGTAATCCTCAGGGACACATTGTCGCTGTGGTAATCCTCAGGGATACATTGGTTTCTGTGGTAATCCTCAAGGACACATTGTAGCTGTGGTAATCCTTAGGGACACACTGTAGCTGTGGTAATCCTCGGGTATAAATTGTAGCTGTGGTAATCCTCAGGTATACCTTGTAGCTGTGGTAACCCTCATGGACACACTGTAGCTGTGGTAATCCTCCAGGATACATTGTAGCTGTGGTAATCCTCCAGGATACGTTGTAGCTGTGGTAATCCTCCAGGATACGTTGTAGCTGTGGTAATCCTCCGGGATACATTGTAGCTGTGGTAATCCTCCGGGATACATTGTAGCTGTGGTAATCCTCCGGGATACATTGTAGATGTGGTAATCCTCAGGGACGCATTGTAGATGTGCTAATCCTCCAGGACACATTGTAGCTGTGGTAATCCTCCAGGACACATTGTAGCTGTGGTAACCCTCAGGTATACCTTGTAACTGTGGTAACCCTCCGGGATACATTGTAGCTGTGGTAATCCTCAGGGACACATTGTAGCTGTGGTAATCCTCAGGGACACATTGTAGCTGTGGTAATCCTCAGGGACACATTGTAGCTGTGGTAATCCTCAGGGACACATTGTAGCTGTGGTAATCCTCAGGGACACATTGTAGCTGTGCTAATCCTCCGGGATACATTGTAGCTGTGGTAATCCTCCAGGATACATTGTAGCTGTGCTAATCCTCCGGGATACATTGTAGCTGTACTAATCCTCTGGGATACATTGTAGCTGTGGTAATCCTCAGGGATACATTGGTCGCTGTGGTAATCCTCAAGGACACATTGGTCGCTGTGGTAATCCTCAAGGACACATTGTAGCTGTGGTAATCCTCAGGGACACATTGTAGCTGTGGTAACTGTAGCTGTGGTAATCCTCAGGTATACGTTGTAGTTGTGGTAAATGTCGCTGATAATCCTCAGGCATACACTGTAGCTGTGGTAATCCTCAGGGACACATTGTAGCTGTGGTAATCCTCAGGGACACATTGTCGCTGTGGTAATCCTCAGGGATACATTGGTTTCTGTGGTAATCCTCAAGGACACATTGTAGCTGTGGTAATCCTTAAGGACACATTGTAGCTGTGGTAATCCTCGGGTATAAATTGTAGCTGTGGTAATCCTCAGGTATACCTTGTAGCCGTGGTAAGCCTCAGGGACACATTGTAGCTGTGGTAACCCTCATGGACACACTGTAGCTGTGGTAATCCTCCAGGATACATTGTAGCTGTGGTAATCCTCCAGGATACATTGTAGCTGTGGTAATCCTCCGGGATACATTGTAGATGTGGTAATCCTCAGGGACGCATTGTAGATGTGCTAATCCTCCAGGACACATTGTAGCTGTGGTAATCCTCCAGGACACATTGTAGCTGTGGTAACCCTCAGGTATACCTTGTAACTGTGGTAACCCTCAGGGACACATTGTAGCTGTGCTAATCCTCCGGGATACATTGTAGCTGTGGTAATCCTCAGGGACACATTGTAGCTGTGCTAATCCTCCGGGATACATTGTAGCTGTGGTAATCCTCCGGGATACATTGTAGCTGTGCTAATCCTCAGGGACACATTGTAGCTGTGCTAATCCTCAGGGACACATTGTAGCTGTGCTAATCCTCCGGGATACATTGTAGCTGTGGTAATCCTCCGGGATACATTGTAGCTGTGGTAATCCTCCAGGATACATTGTAGCTGTGGTAATCCTCCAGGATACATTGTAGCTGTGGTAATCCTCAGGTATACATTGTAGCTGTGGTAATCCTCCAAGATACCTTGTAGCTGTGGTAATCCTCAGGCACACATTGTAGCTGTGCTAATCCTCCGGGATACATTGTAGCTGTGGTAATCCTCCGGGATACCTTGTAGCTGTGGTAATCCTCAGGATAACTTGTAGCTGTGGTAATCCTCACTGTCTCTCATACGATACACTCCAACAGTGCACATGCCCGTCACAGTGATACATGGTATAGCATGGCTCATTTACTACCCCAGGCACTGTAGATCTCCGCGCCGGTATATACTGAAGCTGAGCATGCTTCCATGAATGACACAGTATAGCCATCTTCTGGACCGGCTTTAGCGCTGGAGGTGCCCAGTGCGACCATCTGTTTTAGGAAACCTCCCCATATACCCTCCTCCTCAGATTCCCTCACCACTACCCTGCAAGAGTACCCCTTATCTCTCTCCAAGTCCATCCCTCACGTACATTTCATTTGTTTTAAAGCGCTGGTAAAGGCTGGCTTTACTAATCCACTCAGTTATGCATATAAAATACAGACCTGCTTTATGCAACAGGCATATTAACCCTCTGTGCTACTTTATGGCAAGGCAAACCTGTGACCAGACAACACTCTGATCTCTCTCTCCAGCAGGAACATTAGTCACAAAAGTTATGATGACCTTGTTATTGCTGCCTGAAAGCTGGAACAGGAACTCTTTTAAATCATACCTTATTACTAAACACAGTGCCCCACTTGAGGTCAGTGCCCCCCTTCCAGGTCAGCCCCTCCCTCCTCCAGGTCAGTGCCTCGTGCTGCCGCACTGCCCCTAAACCGCCCCTGGATGTGTTTGCTCTCACAGCCATGTTTGTGGAGTAGGCTCTTCAGTGGCATTGGGACAGGGCAGCTTCAGTGCAGGTACCAGGACCAGAGTTCACAACAACCACCTGCCTGCACACCGCGACAGTGTAGTCTTGGTTCCACCTCATTCCTCTTTAATCCACTACCAGACACTCCCTCTTTATCTCACTCTCGCTGGTTCTTTTTCATCCTTGCTTCCTCCTATTGCCATTGTGTTTCTGTCCTTATCTTCCTCTTTCCTTCCCATTTGCCGCTTCTCTCTCTTGCTCTGGATCAAAGTCTGTTGAGGGAAAAGAAGTACTGCTCCGCACCTGCAACCACTGGCTCAAAGTAAGCACTAAACATTGCACTGCTGTAGTTTAGCTAAAAGAAGAGGAGATGCTCCGACTAGAGCCGGACTGGGAATGCAAACCAGCCCTGGCAATTAGATCGGACCGGCCATGGAGGGTAGGGGGCAGGGGTGCTGGTGGGAAACCCTGCTGCTGCTTTTGATAGAGGGGCAGATGTTGCAGCACTGCTGCAAAAATTACCCCTGTACCCAAAACAGCCCCCGCCGGTCAAACCCGGCACCACCCTTCCGGCCCACAGTAAAAACGCCCGATACCCACTACAGCCAATCCGGCCCTGGCTACCACATACAAACACGTTTTGGTTAACGTTGGAAGGAGACGTCTAGCCCAAACTGCTACTCCATCTCCCCCCCACCCCTCCAAGAAGTAAGCAACCAACAGAAGCTGATATCGGCCTCATTGGCAAGGTACAGTGACTGGCATTGCAGCATTCCAATCAATTGTTTATAGCCCACCATGCCACAAACAACCAAGCAGCACATCCACAATAAGGATAGAACATCCAATAAGGATAGAACATCTTTGAGAGGACTTGAGTCCGCAAGCAAAAAATGTAGCCTTGTGGTCCAGGTTGGACTGCCTCTTGAGGCAGAGGGAGCATAGAGTTAATCGAAAAAAATCTAACTGCAGATTTCTGCCCATCAAAATACCCCATTGCTAGATCTGAAGTTCAGGTTTCCAACAGGCAGCTTAGTGTACGCAGCACATTCTTTTAAATAAAATGTACATTTTACCCTGTTCTGGACCTCACAAGGCAGCAGCACAAACAAAGCAGTAAAAACACAACTAAAAAACAAAAAAGAGGGAAAAACTTTGGGAAATTCGCCCTCCAACTATAACAACAAGTATTTACAATGCAATGGTTTCGCCTTTGGAAAAGTTAGAGCTATTGGCATTGTAAATGACAAAATTTGTATTTATGTGTTGGTTTTGAAAACAGATAAATAAATGTCATTGTCATTTACATTGCCAATAGCTTAATCTCTCGCAAATGTGAGACCTATTGTACCCTACAAACGAGCTCAGCAGACAGCAATTACTACCACACACACACTCAAAGCTACCCAAAAGGCCTGCGCCCTTGTCTAGCACACTCCGCATAAAAGCACCTGCGGAAATCTGACAGTACAAGGGACAGCTGTAGGGTACTTGGAAGAACATGCAGTGCAATATGACACGCATTAAACTGTGTAGCTACATATTTAATGATGCAGCGGCATAGTAAAAACATAAGTAGAGAGTGTGATACAAAACTGCCTCAGAAACCTAAGTGGTGACAGTCAGCAACACTACGACACAGCACACTGAGTGAGCAACTGAAAAAACAACAAGGGTTAAGTAATCAAGGCCACTGGTGGAGCCCACAGGCCCTGTGCCACCCTTCAATAAAGAACACAGGGCATGGAGTGCAAGACTATTGTTACTCCGGCTTCTACCACGTTTAGGTGCAGGAGTATAACCGTATAAACTACTCCCAGAGAGAAGTGGTACAATCAGTTTGGCAAATGCATGCACTCACTATACCCCAAGATGGCAAGCAGAACTTGGGAAATATGCTGGAGTTCATAGTAAAGAATTGCACTGCAAGTAAAGGAAACTAATTCCCACGGGGTGTTCAGTCATCTGAATGTCTACAAGCAACCATCGAAGCAGTAACATGAAGGGGTAGGGCAAGCCAAATGTTTACAGCAATGGGGCACACTACTGGCCCCCAGCGCCGGGACACCTCGCCTGAGGTCGCTGCGCGCTTTACAAATGCTGATTATTATTACTATTAAGTGACTACCAACAGTGCATGCGATAGGGAAAAATGTCAAAGTAGGATATATTCGATCAATGTTTCTGAATAAGCCTTCAAGTAAGGTTGAAATGACACCTACGGATTTACTATAACAATTACGGTTTTCAAAAGATTCGAGCGTACAGTGTAGCATTGAATAAAAATAACAAGACTAAAATTGGGGGGGGGGGGGGGAGTACAAAGTCTGAGAAACCAATATTTGACTCTCATTCATAAAAACACTTGGTGGCTTTATAAAACAAGTCAAAGAAAAGTTTCAAATTTGAGTTTCTGGACCCATTATCACACACCCTGGCATGCGAACCTATAAAAAAAACATTCAGGAAACGGAGAAATGTCACATTATTCCAAGGAAGAACATCGACCAAAACAACACGAATACTGCCAAACCTGAGCCTGACATCTGCTGTTAAGGAGTCTAACCAGCTAAATGTGGAAGTGAAGGCTCTGGTGTTTTATAGACGCAGGGGGCGGGGTGCACGAAAATTTTGGTGTGCCTTTATCGGCAGAACAATGCAGCAGGGCTAGCTGGAGGGAAAGATCTAAAAGCGAGTCTGCGCGTCGGAAAGAGACACGGGCAGTGATTTGGGGGGGGGGTGGAGAAACAAGGTAGGCGAGCGCGTGCCGTCAAGTTGCTGCACTGCACCTTTAAAAACCTAAGGCGTGCAGGGGGAAACCACTGCATGCCGCCTGGGCTTCCAAAGAGAAATGCGCAAACCTCTGCTTATCTTGGTTGGCATTCTCTGTGTGTGCACACTACCTGCACCGATGCCCCCTCTCCCTCCGTGTGCCCGGGCAATGGGTACTACATGCGGAACGTCCTTCCCTCACAGGGATTCATCGGGTTTCTTAAGCAGTAGCAGCACCGACGCTGCCTGCTCACCCACCACCTGAGGGGACTCAAAGGCCTTGTGTTCCAAACAAGGCAGATCCAGCCCCATATCGCAGGTCCAGTTCACACTGAACTCCCAAGGCCCCAGGAACGGCCCAGTTCCGTCCGTCCCAGGAAGCGGAGCGTGCATCCTAAACCCTTTGAGAATCCCAGAGAGCTGCAACTTGCCGTGCCCCCGTTGCACTCAATGCACACCCCCTGTGCATCTCACAGATTGCAACATGACACTGACAGGCCAAGGCCCCCCCCACCACACGCCTAAACCCTCACCTTGAGCCACCACCGTGCACCCCGCCCCCTCTCCCATGGAGGGCTCAGATAAGGCCGAAGTGTATTACTCCAGTTGCCTCCGCACTCACCGCTATAGTGCATGCTCCACAATGCGGGTTCTAGACTCACGGGTCAGATACCTACTCCTCCGCTCCATGTGTCCTAAGATGGCGGCGTACTATTCTCCTCCGGTTCCCCCCCCTTCCCGCGAGACGAAGCAGCACACACCACGCGTGACGCCAACACTGACGTGATGACGACACGTGATTTAACTATGCGTCTCACTCACGCTCGCCTACCTACACTGCCTGTCATCCA
The DNA here is from genome assembly GCF_964263255.1 of Lissotriton vulgaris. NCBI lineage: Eukaryota > Metazoa > Chordata > Amphibia > Caudata > Salamandridae > Lissotriton > Lissotriton vulgaris. The sequence continues at coordinate 995,338,725 of NC_141685.1, read as the reverse complement.
ACCACGCACGCAAACTTCGGCGCGCGCATCACAGACGTTTAGATCTAGGTAAACATATCACAGTCCAATGTCTTCATGGTGCGTGGCTCTAGCTTCTGTCAAGTTTATGTTTACCTGAAATGAAGGTGGCCGTTGGGCCATGGCCACGCCCCACAGTCCTTGTTTTGATATTTCTGTGGTAGTGCGTGCTCCACAGAGGAGGAAGCTACATGTGTGCAGGAAGAGGAGGCGAGCGTGAGAGCAGAAAGCGACAACCCGTCGGACTGCGAGATCGCAAGGAGGATTTTTCGATGGACCTTGGAGTAGCCGTAGTTCAAAGGACTGTGGAAAAATAAAGCTTGTGGAAATCAAGTGACAAAACAAGCGAAAGCACAGCTCGCCCTGTAGGGATTCGGGCGTGTTTTTCGTGCTCTCCCCTTCCCATTGGCTGGAAGGTAAAATTCCAGCCAATGGGAAGAGGAGGGGGCGGGACTTAAAGACACAGAAACGCCCCAAATCGCGTTGTGACGGGGAAAGAGTAATTGACAACCATCTCTTCCAATGGCTAGCCTCCATTTATGGAGCTAGCCAATGGAAGAGAAGGCGGGACAAAGCCCCACACTGTAGGATCATAAGATTTCGCTTGCACGAGCACTGCTGCGCAGTGCTACGGCCAGGCGAAACCTAAAAAGGCTGATGTGTAACTGAACACTGCCTTGGTGGATTGTTGTACCCAGTAAAGAACAGCACTGAAAACATTTACACACAAAACAAAAACCTACGTACCATTACACTCTGTTGAACTTCAGACCCTTTAAGCAATAAGCCCTTGCTCTCTGCACTTACACTGCTAGCTCACACACAGTGAGACCGCGTTCTCACGACTCGGGGTACCACCTGCTCACACACTAGGGGCTCGCTCTCTTGGGGAGTCCTCTTAGTCATTCATCAAGGCCTCGCTTCGGCCAATGGGGGTGCATGTGCTCCTACAGTAGGCTCCGTTCTCTTAACTCCGAGGGGTATAACTTGTTTCCACACATTAAGGACTCTCTTGACTTATGGAGTTATGGAACTCTACATCACTTTCCACATAGCTATGGATTTGATGCATTTGCCACATAAAACATTGTCTGTTGCATAATCTGCAGCTTTAACAATAAAATGTTCCTCGATGAAAGATCTAAAGTTACTAACATGGCGACCCTTGTTGCTGGTAGTGAGGGTGCAATGCAAAGGTTGACTGGACTTTTTTCAGTTGCGTATTACTGTATTTTGATATTAAGCGAGTACTGATGAAGTGAGCCATTTGCACAGACACAAGTAACATGAAAAAAATACAAAAATACTAGAAATAGCGATTAAAAGCTGGGCATGGCCTGGCTGCCGACCAAGCTGGCCATGCACAACAAACTCCGGTGACCTCTCTTGGGGAAAATGAAGAAATGGGCCCGAAATTTCATCCTGCACGATCCACTCCCGACAATAACCATCGAGACGCCCTGATGTGGTGCTGGAAGCCGTTGGGAGTGGAGTAGACAGCAGCTCACTACGACGGGGCGCAGTGAGATAGTGCTTTCCTGGCCATAGTTTGGAGGCCCCACGGTGGCTGTAGGCAAGCCGGAACTTCCAGGCTGGACCTGCTGCCGCGGGCACCCGGCATTTTCCCAGATGGGCTGCCAGAGAGGGGGCCAGGGAGGGGGTCAGTTTTGGACCACGGGGAGGCCATTTTCGTTACCAGGGGCCGGTTTTGCAATATGGGCCCACTGTAACACAAACTGCAGTGGTGAGCCAGGAATGGGGCTGGCTGAGCTGTTTGCCAGGGCCAGTTTCTGTTCCCAGTCCCCGCCGATTACCCTTTCTCTCCCATACCCCTAAATGCCCATTCAATGCGAATGGCGGTCTACCGCCCAGCCCGGACCTACGTCCGGACTCTATCTGGGCCGTGATATTCAGCACACCACTGTTCCCATAGTGTGCATTCTAAATAGTGCGAGTCATGTGCGTGCGCGGATAATAAATGAGAGGGCCTAAAAGACATTGGGACCGTGCATACTTGTGACCAATTTGTCAGTTTCTCTACTTGAGAAAACAGCTGCATTGAACATAAACATTGTATCTGTGATACTTTCCCACTCCAGGATACCTGGAGTCTGAAGGGCTTCTCCTCCACGGGATTCACCCACTACTCTGCCCCTCACAATACATGGATCCGCATTGACTATTGCCTTATTTCTGCCTCACTGGGCCCCGGGCTGAATCCAGTCCACCACCTACCTTGCACCCTTCCTTGACCATGCCCTGGTCCTTTCCACTTTTCATTTCCCCTTCGGAGGGTAATCGCAACTGACCATGGCAATTCCCCACACTGACCCTACAAGATGCACTATTTTTGCTCCAACTTTCAAGATTCGCCACAATACTTTTTCAGACTTAACGTGGGCTCTGTGACCACCCATGCCACACTGTGGGAGGCATTTAAAGCCTATCACAGAGACTTTTGCGTCACAAAACAATCTGGAGTACTGCAGGAGTGCCACAGGCAAAATGTATGTGTGGAGAAGGCTCTTGCCAAGCTCGACTTGGATAATCAACTGCACCCTGACACTGCGTACTCACTTAAATGCACATCATTCCTTACAGAGTAATGCAAACAGGTGGACCGCAAGTTATTCCTAGGGATGTAGATCAGGGCTCACGGATACGGGGAGGGTAAACGTCCCAGGTGAACATTAAATAGACTGCTTTGCCATGGAGGGCCACTTCCTATATGCCCGAGTTGCACACAGACTCTGTATCAAGGGCAACCTCCAATGATTATGTACTAGACACTCTTCTCCAGTATTAAATGCTCTAGACTCGCCAGTGACTTTTCCCAGGCCGCCTACCTCGGTGTAGCTATGGTGGGGTCACAACAACAATTGCTCAGCAAGCCCCTCACCAGTGAAGTCATTCAGGCGATTGACTCCCTGGATGGCTTCAAAGTCCTAGGACTGGACAGTTTCACCAGTTACTTCTATACAAATTTCAAACACATCCTAGCGCTACGGCTGATGGCCATGGACACGGAATCCATCAACACAGGGACTTCCCCCCCCCCCCCCCCCCCCCCCGCCCCCCCCCTTCCTCCAACCAAACCTACGGGAAAAGGTCATAACCCTACTCCTCAAACCAGGCAAAGACCCTAGATGCAGTGGTTCTCGCTGTCCACCATCACTTTTAAGCTTTGATAATAAACTTCTTACTAAGGTGCTTTCTAATCGCCTCGTACTACTGATGGACCAAATATTATCCCCTGCACAATCTGGATTTGTTCCACATCGCTCTACTTCCTTAAACCTATGCACCGTATTCTCAGTCCTCAACAGAATTTTCCTGAAGGTGGCGGCTGCTGGAGCCTCCTTGATGCAGAGTAGGCTTTCAGCTCATTAGTGTGGTCGTTCCTACATGCCACCTTGCGTAAACCAGGTTTCCCCTCAAGGATTCTCCTCCTTGATCAGTCTGCTGTGCTACGCAAACACAACATGTCTTCGTAACCAGACCATTCCCTGTTACCCAGGGAACATGGTAGGTTTGCCCTTAATCCCCCTTACAAGTCATCACAGCAATGGGACCTCTTCTCCGGCACCTGCAACAGGACGATATGCACCGCAGCCTACAGTTCCGCCCAGGACCCGTGCTTGCCTCTCTGTATGCAGATAGCATCCGGCTGTTCATCCGCCAGCCAGAAGAGAACCTGGCCCTATCCTTCGTGAGGTGGTGGCCTTTGGGAGCAACTTTGGGCTTCAGATCAACTGGTCAAAGTCCGAGCTCTTCCGTCTGACTGACACTACCTCCCCATTTCAATGTGACTTCTCCCTACCTTGCTGTGATGGCTCAGTAAAGTACCTACACGTTCATTTACACTGCGATATGGAACAGGTAATCCTACTGAACTACGGTCCCGCAATCGATACATTGACCCCATGCTGGATCCATAGCCTGACATATTGCAAGTACCAATATTGTGGTCCTTCCCCATTTTTTATATTTCTTTCAGGACATACCCTTCCCCCAACCAATTCTTTCTCACATTACCAGGGTTATTACTGAAACTTGTCTGGCCCGATAAGCATCGCTATAACTGGGACACACTAATCCTCCCACATGAGAGGGGAGGGTTCGGGGTACCACATTTCCACCAGTACTATCAGGCAGCACAGTGCCAATATGCTCATCATTAGTTCCATAGGGATGCCAAGCTCCCATACACTAGACTGGAGACTGACCAGGCCACACCACACCAGTGCCATTAGCTTCTATCCTTGCAAAGGGTCTCGTCTTAGAAACTAAGGATAGACAACCCTTATCCGCCAAATGCTGGGCTTGGCGCAAACTCCAACATTTGCTTAAAGCCACATCATTATACTCCCCCTGCCTGATCATTGCCGACAACCTGTGGCTCCCCTATCATCTGTGAGACCTTGGTCAAACATACCCTAGCACACCACGGTATCCACACATTTGGCAATCTTTCCCTTGATTGACATGCACCCCGCTCTAAGGACACCCATTTGCCACTGCAATGTTCAAGGACCATTTTGTGTTGCAACACCACTCACACTCCTGATAGACGACAGGGGCACTAGTTTAGTGTCCAAGCTATATCGCTCACGCTTGGCCTTACTCCCCACCTTCGATCAAAAACTCTGCACCCATTGGGAAAGTGACCTAGGCTGTCACTTAACTGACAAAATACGGTCCGCTTGATGGTTACGGACACGTTTCATCTCTCCTACCCATCACCATAAACGTATCAATTTAAAATGTTATGTTACTCCAGTCGACCTTTAGAGATTTGATCACACGGATGTCCAGAGTGCCCCAAATGGCATGCCATGGAAGCAAATTTCTCCCACATGAATTGGACTTGTAAATATATTGCACACTACTCGATGGAGGTCTATTCCTGCCAGGCTCAAATGGTGGCAACAGACATCGAACCTGCTTCTCTTATGGACCTGCTGTTATGTACAGGGCCTTCTGAAAGGTATGGCAATGGCCTTCTTGCTAGTCAGGTGGGAGTTTGTCCTTCATTTGGGTGAGATACCCTCACACCATTAAAGAGAGGCGTGAGAGCCTGGCCCACTGACCCCACCAGCGAACTATACGCCACAATCCAGACCTAAGGATATTTGGCAGCCACTCCGAAATTATTTATTATTAGCGACATATGCTACTGTAACTCATGACATCTCCACTCAGCTTATCTCTGCGGAACTGCTAGTTTCTCCACAGCATGATCCTTTAGCCCCCCCCACCCTGCAGTGCCATAATTGGTAAGGCGTAGTTAGATGATGCAGCGTATGGTTTTTTGAAGTTGATTTTTTACTAAAAATCTAACCCGGCATCTGATGTTTCCATAAGAGCATGCATTATTTCCTGAATTGCCTTGTAAAGGTCTTCCTTAAACCACCACAGCAGGCAGACTCATTTTTAGGTCGAGCCTGGGTAGGACATGCGCTGCTCTGCGATGCATGCCGTACTGAGGTAGAGATTTGAAGCAGCGCCCACATTTTTTCATCGGCTTGTCTCATTTTGCACTGTAAACTGTGGCTGTTCATTGGTCAAAAGGCTTAGTAGTCCCTCCTTAGTGAGGCCTTGTCTCCATTTGTAACCTCCCATGGGGACACTGTTATGTGTGTTGTTGCTCAGTAGGCTTTAATTAAAGACTCCGAGCACTATTTTCTTAAACAGCGCTGTCCTACCTGCTGTTGCACGCTCTAACGCTTTTTTGTATTTTTAATAGGACGCATTTGCAATGCAACAGGTCTCGCATTTGTAAGAGTTTAATCTATTGGCATTTTAATGACAACGCCTTTCAAAAACAAAGCATAAATAAAAGGCAGTCACTTAGAAAGCCAAAAGATCGAACTATCATAAATGCAAAACCTATTGCATTGCAAATGCTTATTTCCTATGCTATGGATCGAACTGCTATATTTGATATTGTACTGCTTCTGTTCTGGAAGACTGGCATGATGTACTACGCACCCAAATTTTTTTTTTTAAATCACAAGTTGTGCTGCATTAGGCACCATAACTTGCACTGCCAACCCTGCCACATAATTAAGCACTCCCATGCCACATAATTCACGAGGACCTGCTTAAGGGGCACTCTCTGCCTGTTTACACACAATTAGGCCTCCATCTTTTGCTCACAGACCAATGCCTCTCTTTTGGGTGACAGGGTACAGTTTGCTCTCTCACACTCAAACACACCAAGGCTTCACTTAGTTCAGGGGGCCCCAGGGCTGTACTCTCAGCCCGTCCCCCCCTCCCCTCGGCTCCCTCCTGCAACGCGCCAGGTTTCTATAGCAATGCAAAAGGCCGGGTTTGTTCCTAAGATCCTGAAGAGCGAGCCATGGCGGGGCTCTGTTCTCAAACAATCCAGTGGCTACAGTGCTGGGGCGGGGGAGGGGCGGCTGGGTCTCCCCGGCCCCGGCTTGTGAGGCTGAAGGCGCCGGGTGGGGGGAGCGTCAAAGTAGAGCACAAGGAAGCGAGAGACGGCCTGAGAACACAACCAGCCCGAATCAATCACGCTTTATGACCAACACGGTTTCTGCGTCCGCCCGCCGTACAAGAACGTGCACCACTCCCCCTCTCCGAGGGAGCCGGGCCTCGAACCAGGTCTCCAGAGCAAGGCCTCAAAACGCAACATTACCCTGAAGCCATGGTGCACCGCTAGTGATTAAAGATTGAAAACAAGCATTGGCAATGCCAATAGGTCTGGCTTCCATTTTGAGTTTGGACAATTTTTTTTATTGTTATTTTGCACACACAAAAAATTAATTGCCTCAAGCAATCAATAGTTGGCAGAAGGATACACCAAACAGCCAATGACATGAGGTAAGCCATTTCACTCCCCTGGGAATAGCCAATACCTACCGTATATTCTAAATTGGCATCAGGTCCTGCAGAGAGCTTGCCTGCCAAGCCTGCTGTGAAAAGGTGGGTTTACTTAAAAGCCACACAAGAATGGGAGGGCTCTGCAGTCAGTTATATCCATTCGAGCCGCTATCCAAGCAGCTTATCAGGAATCATCTTGGGAAGGTGGAGTGGGTAGAAGGTTTCTAAAGAAGGTACATTTTGACTGGGCTTTAAAGTCAAAGTTTAGTTACAGTGTACAGTTCTTCTCCGATCATCTAAGCAAAAGATACTCAAAGGAGGGCTTGTGGCCCTCCTAACCTTTACATGCATCCCCTGGTGAACAGCAGCACTGGGCTAGTGTTTACTTCACTGCACACGAACACTCAAAGGTGTTCAACAGCCAAACATTTATTTACACGTTAACTCAAAGGAAAAGAAGCAAAGGTGTTCTGCACCCCTTATCTTTGGGAACTCCTTCATTCAAAGCCCTCATTCAACAAACATGTAAAAATATGATAACGTTGCTTCAAAATTCAAAAAAGTGCATTCCATTAACATATAGAAGCTTTCCACTTTACTACATCAGATTATGTCATTCATTAGAAGAGATTGTTTTCAAATATGAACTTCGAACTGGCCATCCCCTATCCAGATGGCAAAGCCATTTGTGAACGAAGATAAGAGTCCCCTTAGTCATGTGCAGCCTCTAGGTGGCCTAGGATATTACACATGGCTCATAGTCTATTGAATCAAACATATGAAAAGGTTTCCCAAGTGCACATCCTGAACTCCTGTATTTCAAGGTGCTTCATATATTAGGAGAAAAGAAGAAGGCAACGTGAAACAACCTGTAGGCTAAGATCGCACAGTTTGGTCAAGTTGGGAAGCAAGGATTGATTCAAGTTGTTCTGGTTTTATATTGTGCAATTCATATTGGTATCCCTTTCCCTCTCCTTTTACACCCAAGATAATGCTTGGTCTTTCATTCTTGGCGTATAAGGTTACAGCCTGGTGGCAGACAGAAGCCAGACTAAGGCTTGGCTCAGTTTGGGCTTTAGGATCCAGGAGAACCCCGACCTGACCCAGAACACTGGTCTCCGACTTGGAGATGGGTGAGTCACTGATGTCTCACCCATCTCCATCACATAATGGCAATTAAAGGGACAAAGGCATAGGAAGGGCACGATTTGACTATTCTCTAACAAATTGGTGAAGCAGGGATACCAACACCACAGTGCAAGACTCCTTGTTTCAACATTCATAACTTTCTCACTACATCATATTTTAGCAAGTGGACTATGATACTGGCTGTTCTGTCCCCCATAGGTACTATCAAATGATTGTTGTTAAGTTACAGTCAGATCCACTGGAATTGTGCAGTAGGGGAGGGACGCATTATGCAGCAGGATTGAGTAAATTATGCATCAAGAAAGGAAAAATTATGAGGCATAATGCGGAAAATTTTGTGATAGTATTGCTACAATATTTTGCCATTTTTATATATATGTTAACGCTATTTGGGCATTAGTTGCACCTAATTAGTACCAGTTTAACAATCAAATATAGTAAGTAGTAAGCAACAGAAAGGTGAACAGTTAATATTGGCAAAGAGCCTTATACTGCACGGCAACACACCCTGCTGCGTTCAGAGTAACTTTTTGACTCTTTGTGCAAGAAATATTTTTTTTGTTAAAATCTGCAGATTGTGCAGTGGATGACTGATTATGTGGCAAAGGAGGCAAATCTATAATCATGAAAAAAACACTGTGGCCACACAATCGCATAGTTCCAGTGGCTCTGGTCACAGTCCTATTTCTTGTCACATACTACCTATCAGTGTTTAGTGTGATTTAATTTTTTTCCATCTCCATCTTAAAAAAAAAATGGAGCAGAGCTATATATTCAGAAAGTGAGCACACAAATTGTCAGATGGGGAGGATTCATTTAAAAAAAAAAAACCTGACTTCTAGTTCCATAGTTTCCAGCTTGCTCATTACAAAAAAACAGGGGTAGGAGTGGTTGCGATGTTGAGACTCGGGGACTACTCCCACGAAAGAAATGCCACTGTGCGGAGTAAACATCACTGTCCCATGTCTACAGATGGAGGTTTGTGTTTTCCAAACTCGGTTAATTACAAACCTTGTAAGGGGGATCTATGTGAAAAACTTTTCATAGCATTGTTACCTTAACTGAGCCGGTTTCTAAACACTACTAATGTTCATAGATGAGACTAAATACATAAGTACACTGTGAGACCTAAAATTCGAATCCAGCACAATTCAATCATCAAGTCACTTCCTGTGTACAGTTGACGCGGCAAACGTATTGACCACAAGCAGGGAAGGCCTACCACGGTGTCATCGAGGGATAGCATCTGAGATACAGCATAACACAGTATTGTCGAATCTGACTCTTCTAGGGAGTACAGGACCAATTTAGAGGGCTGTATGGATCAAAATCATCACAATAACTGCAAAATTCAATGTCTGTGCCATGCACATGGGCTCCCCCTACACCAACCAATCAGCCCTCCCCATCCGACCACCCTGTCATGCTGGCATCATCGAGGCCCTAGGTCATAACAGAACACACGTTTTGCCCCCCGGGGAACATGTTTACCCACGATCTAAGTGCAAGTCATGGCAAAAACTGCAAAGCACAGGTCTCCACTCCAGCAGATTGAGGAGTCGGATAAGGCGGGCAGGTCTGGGTAAACTCAGACTACCAAAAAAACTATTTGATAGAAAAAGGGAAAAAAAGTGCAGGGGAATTGGTGAGAACAGAGCCGTCCACTCTGTATATTTATGAATAGATCAAAATTAATGTTCTGATGGGCGGTAGAAATCTTTCCTGCCTGTCATAACATCTGGAGAGGATGTGGGCCACTTCCGCTCACATAAAGAAACCAGAACCACCATTTTTTAAGTTTGGAGTACACAGCGCTGGAAGAGCATATGTCGTGATGCAGAACACAGCTACAGCTGGACCTCCCTAAAGTGACCGCAACCCCCAAAAGGTGATCTCAAAGAACAGCAGTCGAAACGCCTCGTGTACGAGTAAGATGACAAAATTCAGCATTACTATGAGAGCATTAAGACGGTTTCAATTATTCCTCCATGAGGGACACCGGTATCTTGTCAAACTTTATTTTTCCAATAAGCAGTATTTCTTCAAAAAAAGAAAAAAAGTAAATTAAAACAAGGGTGTGCTGTTCAAGATCCAAAGGCACCAAGGGCCAGAAAAAGCAGGAGTCAGAGCCCCAATCACAGAAGGCTGCAGCCAATCAACTGCATCCATATTCCGAAGAGGCGACTGTGCAATAAGAATTTATTGGGTTTGGAAATTGGCATGATTCTAGTTTGGTGCTCACTGCCTTCTGGGATCAGTAGCTCAATACCACCGAGAGAACAGTATCTGGGCACAGGCAAAAATATTAATGCGGGATTCAGTTTCTAATAGAGTGCCAACATAAAGTACCCTTCAAGGGTCAGAACAATTTATTTTGGAGGTTTATGGTGTGTACATGCAAGGTTTCAGTTACTTCACTGGACCCGACGGCAGATTATAACATCTGCATACAACCGCTGCAGGACCTGGATGGGTTTACACAAACTCCAAATAAACAGCTCAACATGAAAATAAACCTCTTTAAGTAGGTTATGTATGCCTGAATCTTGGCGCAGCACTATTAACCGCTAAGTGACTTGTTCCTGAGCCGAACTTGCCCGGTGCTCCCCCGCTGTGCTTGGCCAACTGTGGCTTCCTGCTAGCAGCAGCCAATGTGGCAGGGATGAAGGAACAGGGCACTGCCACAAGAAGAGCTAGGATTGGTGGTTGGGTGGATATGTTTATGTAGGACTAAAAACAGTAAAAGGTAGACAGGGTAGAGCCAAGATCACCCCTTCTAGAGAACCAATGGTTCACAGTGGCGTAGCTAGGAGGAGGGGTGGTCCCTCTGTTGAGGGGCGGCAGAGGTGAGCAAGCTGAGTCTCATCTGCCATTATCCCCCCAGCCCCATCCGCCCCACCCCCCCTGCTCTTACCCTGCATCAGGTGGCGAGCCTAGAGGCTACTCCGGGTGGCAGTAGGTCTGACTACACCACTGACGCTACAACCAACATGCAATCTTTCAGGAGGCTGACAGTCTGTCCCAACGTGAACAAGTACGGACTTAAAGCCACAATTCTGTACCGTACACTTCTGAACAGAAGCTTGTATTTTTGTCCCACTGCCTATATGAACTCCAATATCCACAATCCTTAGAACATCTGAACCAAACCACTGCCACCTGCTAAAGCAAATAAATAGCCTCTGCATTCAACACACCACCAGCTTGAAGTCTTCAAAACTGTCTTTCTAATCTAGCTCTCCGGTTCTACAGCCCCGGCCAGTCACCTTTAATGACGCTGGGCTAAGCCTAGATAGGTGTGCATCATATTTGACTGAAAAATGAGGTTTCATCAGACAAGTGAGGTAGGGTTATGGAAATCCTATAGCCCAACTCCAAGGACATACTGTATGGGGTCAAGAACAACAAGTTTTCATGTTTATTTTGTCCTTGGGACAGGTAGGCCCAACCCCTTGCAGCACAAACCCTTTGGCTGCCAGTTTACAATACCACATTATGGATCAGGGAAGGGCATTGTCTGCAGATAAAGTAATATTTGTGTCCATCGGTTACTGTTGTGTAAACTTGTATTTATGGTTCATTAAAGCAAACCCGTTATTAGGGTGAGAGGTCTAAGGAAATGTAAACTTGTACCACACTACTGATGATGCTTTGCTTTCAAAATAAAATGTTCACAAAAACTAGGAAAAAAGTTTTGCTAAAATAATTGTAGGTAACATTCCTTTGAAGCATCATATAGTGAAATGGGATGAAGCATGCTAGTATTTCTAAAAAAAAGAGTCATAATAGAAATTCAGGGCAACCAGTTTCAAAAAGATAGTAGAAAAGATGAAAAACATTGTCAAAACCAATAGGTCTGATATTGGTGGTCAGCCTTTTGGTTTTATCAATGCAGGTCTGTTTTGATATGTTTTTTTGTAAAACTTTATGGGATCTGCCAGGTCCTCACAATTATAACAAACATTGGCAAAAAGCAATTATATTTTTGGTCTCAAAATGCACACATCGTCACAGTAGTCCCTGGCACAGAGCACAACTATTTTGTGTGCCTATATGTTCCTTGTGAAAGCGCGGAAGCCAGTTGGAGAGCCAGAGAGAATTTTAATAAAAACATAAAGGTCTTGGTTAATTCCGGGCCTAGTTAGGGGCCCAATTCATAAAGAAAGTCACAAAACTGCATCCATGGCCAATTTCCTTGCATTAGTGCAGATCTCATGAATTCACAAGAATTTACATAAGTAGGCCAGGAAATCATACTTCTAGAAAATATTTGTTAACTACTTTTCAGCACAAGAAAATATGAAAGTATTGATTTATTAATGCGAAAATCTGTTGAGCATTTACAAGTTCACTTTCCCTCCATCCACTTTTTTTCCCAACCCTGGAAGAAATTCAGCCATTGTTGGGAGTAAATTCCCACCACTTCTCAGTACGGGAAAATATCAGAGTAGAGCTGGAGGAAACCCCTAAAACAAGCAATTGAGTAGGTTTGCACAGGCTCAAAAAAGGCATTCCAACCCTGGAACTATTTCTTAACGCTACCTCCAGCCTCAGTATGCAATCTGCAGAAAGAAGTAAAAATAAGGAAATTGCTAGAGTTTAAAGCCTACTACAGTTATGAGCCCTAGCATAATCAGAAATACTAGTATCAGAGCTTTCATATAATGAGATTCCTGCCATAATTTGTTGCTGCACTACATGGCACCAAAGGGACGACAAAGTGGATATTTTAAACGGGCAAGTAGATTTATTTAGCAACCTGTCCCATGGACAAGTAGATATTGTATTAAATTCCACACCCCTGCAGGAGAAGAAATAAAAGTTTTACTCTAGTGTATCACAGGTGAAGCTCCTCCGTAATGACTGAGGAATGTCGCACCAATGGTCAGAATTAGTCAGCGAAAAATAAAATGATAAACCAATATTATTTATTTAATGTTCCGCTGACTGACTGAGCCAGGGAGTCTTAGGTGGGGCGGGGCCCGTGGCAGGGAGGAGGAGTGATGGGCACTGTAAATTGTGCATATTGGTTTGGCCGGCCAAACAGACATGCAAACTCAGGTTTCTCCAAACAAACTGTGTTGACAGGCGGGTTAGGTTAGAGAAAAGCTGCAGGATCCTTGTACCCAACCAGCCTACTCCGGCCAATCCCCCACGCTGCTCTGATGCTTAGCATTGCATTAAAGCAGCGTCCGGATTGGATGGGGAGCCTGTGCTTTGTGTCCCAGTTACTGCCAGGAGGAGAGAAGCACAGAGGCGAATGGCAGCAGCAGTTCAGGTACTTTTTAAAAATGGATTAATATTGCTCCCCTCCCCAACCATTTTAGTTCCGCAGCGGCTGCAAATGGTGTATCATTCTCAGGACAGTATAAACATATAAAATCTATGACTGTTAAGAGCAAGACAAGAATTGGCCCAAGATCTTAATGGGCGCAAAGGAGGAGAGAGCCCTCAAAGAAAAATTACCACCACCAAGCTTACAAGTAGATGGTCCACTTTGGAACATCCTCCGCCAAGTGGGACCTTTTTATTTTCTGGATCACACCACCTGCATTAAATAATGGCTTATCACTGGTGGGCTGCTAGTACTGTTTTACATCTCAGTGCATACGAAAAGCTTTTTTCTTACCCTTTCACCCACAATTCAAGATAACATTGCCAGCATTGATGCTCCTTTGCATGGACTACAAAAGGGGGTGGTGATGGACGGAGCATCTGAACCAATCAAACACTCACACCCAGTCAAAAGATCTGGGTTTGATCCATCACCGTTCTTTAGCCCACTCTGCCACCCCAGTTCAGACAGGGCTATATGCAAATCAGTCTGACCCTGTGCCTCATGGAAGCTTGTTTCCGGTCCAGGGAAGGCATGGCTTGGCAGTTCGGGCTGGACTGTTCCCATGAGGCACAGGGTCAGACTGATTTGCATATAGCCCTGTCTGAACTGGGGTGGCAGAGTGGGCTAAAGAACGGTGATGGATTAAACCCAGATCTTTTGACTGGGTGTGAGTGTTTGATTGGTTCGGATGTTCCCTCCATCACCACCCCCTTTTGTACCCCTTTGCATGGACTGTCAGCAAAGCACTGCATAGTCTTGAAAGGCTACCCAAGACCTGCTGTAGTCTTGGATTGGAGGTTGGATCATATCATGGTGGCTGTGTTCTCCCTTCGCTGGTGGGCAGAAGAGTTAGCCTTGATCAGAGCTTGGTCACCGTCCTGTCACGCAGGTCACAAGAGGCTACAGCCCCTTCCGAACCCCGCTGGTTTAAATCTGGAACAGTTTCAAAATCTTTCAGGTCGGGATGCCCTCGGTACCATTCTTAAATTCCAGCCAAATAATCACAATATGTGGTTTTCAATGAGGTCAGATCTCATCAGCGGGAGCCCCCACACTATCTAGGTGTAACTTCTCACCACAAAGTCTTTCTTACCAAGACGTTGAGTGGTAAAGGGGCGGCAGCCGCAGGGCGTACAGCCTCTACCGGAGGGAGCGCCTCTGTGGCCGAAATCTTTAATTTTGCACCAGGTAAGCACAGGATCTCAGAACAAAGGTTACAGTGGCTTAACGCCCAGGGTTCCCTTCACTGGTACAGCAGTTTCACTCACATTTGAACTCCAAGCCTGGTGCCCTCAAGAGGCAGTAATCTGAATCTAATTTACTTTTTACAGGTGATTTATGACAAATGTAGTCGCCTGTAATAAAGAAATGATGTATCCATTCAACTGTAATCACTTATTACAGTTGAGTTCCGACCTCATGATGCATGTTGCCAGAGACAGCAGCCAGGGGGATAAACAGAAAACAGCATAATTAAAGCTGCAGCGAAAACGAGACCTGGCTTTTCCTGTTCTACTATCTTTTTCTAGATTAACAATGATCAGCAGAAAAGAGACATTTATGCAACCTATTTATTTTTGCACGCTTTAAACTCTGCTTGCTTTTACACTTTGAGCCACATTATTTTACTTTTTTTTAATCTGACACAATAAACTGATTATCATGTATTTTGCATTAAATATAGATTGTTTTATGTGTTTAATTTTGTACTATAGATTTTACTTCTATTCTTCATGTTTGCAAACATTCTCTCTCTTTCATATTATAGATGTACACATCAAGGATTCGAGTGGTTTGTCAGGAGGGTGATGGTGTGACCACGTATTATAATGAACAAAGTACCCCTGCAGTACATCAACAAGATATTACAAGTCACCTTGGAGTTCCATGACCCTATAATAAAAAAAAAAACTGGCCTTGTTTATATTATCCCAAGAACTCCTTAGTGACTTGAAATATCCTTAAAATGTACAACAGGGGGTACTTTATCCCATATTAATTACACTGCATTTCTTTTTGTGTTCAAAAGCTTTTATCGGTTGCTTTCTTGAATATAGGAATACAGCATCACACAAAGGAAATAAATACAAGACAGTACTACAAAGTGTGCTAAATCAAGAGAAAGGAGATCAAACAAAGAACATAAAACAAATACCAACAATCAGCATCTACTTGTATACTGCAGTGACAAAGTACATGTGATTACACAGAGGATACATTAGGCCGGGAACCGGTACCAAACAAGCTTGAGCAGGCTGAAGATTTACATCATTCTAAGAATACATTTCATGGCGGCTTATGCGATTCAAGTATATGTCAAGACTATCCCACATATGTCTTGGGGGTTGGGGGGACGGGGAATGGGGGGTTCCAAGGTGAGACTTGAAGGGCAATTGGGTCAGCTCCTCGGTTGCCCAATTTAACAAGCATTTAAACGAAGCTTTCTTCGTATCTTTCCAATCGTTTAATAGAACATTGCTGCTATCAAGAGAAGGTCTAAAAGGGCCCTATCATTGTCATTTAGTGACGTGGGCAATACCACTACCTTTACATTGCAAGGTGGCAGTTGGATGCAAATTTATCTAGAGGATACCTGTGAAAGCAACTAAAAAATATAGAGCCCACCCCCATGGGCAGTGAGTGTCCATGGCCTGTGGTTTGATTTATCTGCCTGCTTGAGCGTGCCCTCCTGGCACCACAGCCTGGAAGTCCTCCCTGGTGCCTCGGCCTGCTCGCTGTGGTGGGTGCTCAGCGTCCCCCTGCGCGCGCTCTCCACGCAGCGGACCGTGCACGAGCCTCCTTGGGTGTCGCAATGCTCTTCCCATGGGAGCGGCTCGTGATTCACCTGCTGCGGGGGCGGGGCTCCCGCCATCCACCTGTTGCCGCACAGGAGTCATGAGGAGAGGAGAGGTGCAACCTGCTGTAATCTGTCCGCACCTGACTGACTGCCAGGCTCCCATTCTTCCCCTCCGCTGGAGCTGAGAGCGCCAACAGGACAAACGGGGCCCGCCCTGCCCCGAGGCGCTGCCGCCACCGCGGTGTGTGGGAGAGGCCCAGGGCTTCCACGGGGATTGGGTGCTGCTCCCGCACGTGGGGCATGGAGGGCGTTTGTGGGAGCACGCTCCGCTGCCTGCACCCCGGCTAGAACGCCACAAAGGCTTCGGGGTTCTGCTGGAGGTCAGGGGTCGCACAGCAGGGGTACATTTATAGTGTGCGGCATGGGGTCTTAGATACGACGCGACAGGGGACCGGTGAGCCAGAGCAGGGCAGGATGGCGGCAGTGAAGTAACACAAAATGGCGGGGCCCTGCTGCAGAGTGGATTGAGGGGCCCTGAGCCCACTTATCTCAAAGATATTCATTGGCTAAAAGGGGTCCCAGGTGAAAGAAGGGGAGGTACAGCCCTCCCCCCAAGTCGCAGCAGACGTTGGCATTAGGCCCCTGAACAGTCCTTTCGTGCCACGGGAGGGGTTCTGTATTACAAAGGGAGTAGATGTATCAGGTGCAACCAATTACTTTTTTTGTGAGGAGGGGCGTTGAAAGCTTGAAGCCCTCCTTGAGCCCCCGCATGGCCGTGCCGCTCGCCTTTGTTCCTCCGGCCGCCCCCACGCGGCGCAGCGCCCCTTGGCGCCTCGTCTCCTTCCCAGTCGCAGGGCCATGAAAGAGCGGCGCAGGCCCGGGCAGCACACGCCCTGGGACAGGCCTCCCGTTCCCACATTACTCACTGAATACATTACACACCGGGCCCGAGCGAGGGAGCCGCGTCCGACTGCGCCCCTCCTGGAGGGGGCGGGAGCTGCGGGCCCGGTCTTGGACGGGCCACAGTGGAGCAGCGGGGCACAGCCTCCAGGAAATGACTGTGGCCCACTACCGTGGGACCCCGGACACGAGGACCGCTTTACAGGGGCCTTCCACACTTGACAAGTTACTAGGAGAACGAGGTCAATAGTGTGCACGAATACACTGCCGTGGTGTGTGCCAGTAGTAAAGCGGGCTCTCGTGCTAGCAGACTAGAGGCATTGTTACTACTACAGCCCGTGTCCGCGTGCCATTAATGGAGTGTTCTTGTGTGATGGGGCACCAGCATTATTAGAGCGCCCTCATGCAAGCGCAATGGAAGTATATTAACCTCACAGGGAGCGCTCGAGTTGGCACACTAGAGACATCGTTACTACCCCAGCCCGTGTCAGCGTGCTAGAGAAGGGCCGCTACTGGAGTATTGTGTGCTAGAGGTCTCAATTATTACAGAGCATTCTCATGCGAGCACAATAGAAGTGTATAAATATTCCAGACAGAGCTTGAGTTGGCACACTAGAGTCTTTTTGTTACTACTTCAGCCGTGTCCGCGTGCTATACGAGTGCCATTAATTGAGTGTTCTTGTGTGATGGAGCACCAGCATTATTAGAGATTATTAGAGCGCCCCCATGCAAGCGCAATGGAAGTATATTAATATCACAGGGAGCGCTTGAGTTGGCACACCTAGAGGCATCGTTACTACTCCAGCCTGTGTCACCGTGCTATAGGAGGGCCATTAAAGGAGTGTTCTCCTGTGATAGATTGCCATCCTTTTTAGAGCGCCCTTATGCAAGCACAATGGAAGTATATTAACCTCACAGGGAGCGCTTGAGTTAGCACACTAGAGGTACGACCAGATTTGTGTCCTCACACTAGTATGCCAACGGTGTGGCACTTCTACAAAAAGTTTGTTTTAGCATGCAACAGACCGTTATTACCAAGGCCTTTCGTGTTAGGTCGCCATGCCATTGCTACAAAGGGCTCATGTTAGCATGCTAGATGTATGTTATTACTAAACAGTGCTTAGGCTGTCATGGTAGAAACATGCTCTTAGTATAATGACAGCTCAACACTAGGATGCTAGTTGTACTTCATTCCTACAGAAAATGGGAACTAGCATGAAATAGAATGCGTAGAGTTCTCTCGTTCTAGCACGCTAGAAGAAATCATCAGTGACGGGCTATCAGACTAAGTGCACTAGGACTACAGAGAGGCTTTCACCTGATAGCACGCTCAGAGGTATCACCTCATCAATATTCTCACATTAGCATGCTAGACATATGCCATTACTACAGGAGGAGTGTTAGCATGTAAGATACATGACCCTGTTCTAGACTCGACTGGGACTAGTGTGCTAGAGTCATGCCATTATTACAGAGGGCCCGTGCTAGCATAACAGCGGTGTCATGCCATGCAAGTGTGACTCCAACGCTAGAGAATGCTACTATGGCATCATCCTTCCTTTCAGATCTTCAGCACACTCTTGCTCTGATTGGAAAATCAGACACAGGCGTTAAACCTTCTAGAAACTTCTAGGACACTCTAAAGATTCGTTTTCTGTAGGAAAATGTATGCCACTCATTGGATTGTCCCATCCAACGAACACGTGGTAGAAGAAATGCGTCCGAAAGTCTAATGTGTCCGTAGAGCCAGGGACTGGGAGCAGAGGTAGGAAAGACCTTTGTGTAGACACCACTGGACGTTATAGAGGTGCAATATCTCTTTGGTGTGCAGATGAACCACATGGGCAATGGTAGGCAATTATTTTGCGGTGCCAAATGGAACCACCCAGGAACAAAAAAATAACAGAGGTGGCGAAAACTCAAGGCACCAGAAACTCTTCCAACAAATCCTTATTCAAACCAAATGGACTCCGAAAGCAACTTCCCGGATGCCGCTATGAGACTTCCTGAGCCAAACTAGGGTAGAAATATCACACAAACATTGTGTGGCCCTAGACTACGACTTAATAGACATTAAGCACTGAGAATAAGATTAACAAAACCAAATACGGTCTTAAACCCACAGAAGAAGAGGGGTAGTGAGAAAAGAAACACCTGGACAGGAAACACTCACTGGCCCAAGGGATCCTAGAGGCGTGGTCTCTCATTGGCAAGGAGTGCAACAAGGGGGTGAAGTGAGAGGGATTCGAGGGGCACGACGTGCACATACTTTAAGTTTAGAAAAACAGTTGGTCTACTTTTATGAAAATACAACCATCCCACACAACTGGTTCCCTGAAAAGATATACAATGTACACAACTGGTTAATCTGCAAATGTAAAGGGTGCCTGAAAGCCGGTATTGACCTTAATTGATGGAATCACTTGAAACTTCTGAATGACACAGATGTCATATTTTTAGGAGGTATTGTAAGGGAGCTACCAGCTAACCTGTGAGGTGCGTGCCTTTGAAAGACAGTTATACAAAAAATTGCACTGGGAAGCATCTTATCTTAAACTCTTTTACATATTTTGTAGCAGCATATCTTATACTGTGTGTAATGGAAGTTTAAATTCAGTGCTTTCTATCACAGACTGGGGCCTTGAAGCACTAAACATACACAAGTCACTATTCCCCACTGCACCAACCAGGATTCAATTCTGTGGCTCTCTGGTTACACATGCGCACCTCTGCAGTGCATTGATGGATAGGAGTTTCATAATGCACAATGGTGTATTTCCCACTGATTAACTTACTTGGATTTGATGCTCATTTAAGCCGTGTTATTGTATATGTAGGTGAAAGACCGAAAAAAGTTATAGAATTTTTTTTTTGCCACACTTAACCACGCCCCAAAACAAACCAACCACGCCCCACTGCATGCAGAATCACAGTTCCCATAAAGCAACCGCCGCTCAAGCCGCCTTGTACCAAATTCCGGTTCTATGACTTCTTCTGTATCATGACTTTAGGAGGAGAGAGAAAAAAATGGAAGAAACCCAGCCGAGGAGAAAGGAGAGCAAGTGGTTAAGAAAGGAGGTTTAAGGAGGCTGGGCTTCGAAAAGTGGCCAGGCACGGCAGAGCACACCGCCACCATATCATAGACATTTTATAAACTGCGCCCGAGAGCACAGACAGGAAACAGCTGCAGCGAGGTCAGCTATTGTGGAGAGAGGGAAAGTCCTGCTGAGGTCACCGGAAGTAGGCCACAGAGAAAGATGTTATGCAGACTTCCGGAGCCTGCAGAGAATGTTTTCATTTCAGAAGAATAAGACACGATCCCCCCCGTTCACAGATATCCAGACGTTACACAGAACCCCCGCTGACACCGCCCTCGAGGGAGGCTGCGTGGAAGTGAGCGCCAACAACTGCTGCAAAACCCCGACTCACGAGGCAAGCTACATGGGAGGGCATCGAGCACAGCACTGGGGTGTACTCATGGCTTTAAGTGGGCCGGGTCTCAAAGGTGCTGAGCACCAGCAGTTTTTTAAAGGAGGGGGGGGGGGGGGGGTTGAAACGGGCCTCTATCGGGCTCAGTTTTGTGCCCTGGCACAGAGAGTCTGTTCCCCCCCCCCCCCCCCCCCCCCCACACTGCAGTGACAGCAGGCACATCGATGTGCGTGTGCTCACTTCTCAGTAGTGGAGGAGTTAGGCATGACGTCATGCCAGGTGAGTGTTGTAGGGGGAAGTGAAGTCATTTAAAGAGAACCATTTCCTCTCTGGATTTCCCTTCTCTGTTTGAAACTCAGGAGCAGCAACATCGTCGTAGTGTCACCAGGGCTTTAAGTGGAAGTTTTTTTCAATATTATATACAAGCCATAGTTGCTGCTTATTCATCTTATTCAACGAGCAACCATTGACAAAGCCAATGGTCCTGGCTTGTTGTAGGTAAGATGTTACTTGTATCATATCTGGATGCAATGACAAACAGAAAAATACAAGTCAGGCGTCACAGTATGCTAAGCACAGATTTTTAGCATACCTGTTTTTAAGCCAGGAGCTTAAGGACATTGGCCACGCCAGTTTGAGAAATCCGCCCCCACCCCCCAAGTTTTTTCATCCCACTTAAAGCCCTGGGTTTACTGATAAAAAACACAGTACACAAGCACCCTTAGAGTACTCCACGGAGACACGCCAAAGCCCACACGCACCAGCTCTCACACAAAGGTGCACCAGCACAGAAACAGACCCTCATACATTGGGCCCCTCGGAACAAGCGTAGCTCCTCATAGCTTTAATCTGATCCGGGGCCAACCCAGTGGATGAGAACGTTGCCACCTGCTTGCACAGCAGTTTACGGGTTGCATGGTGGTTTCTGGCTTTGTAAGTTCGTTTAACCCAACTCCTAAGGTGTGGGGCCAAGCACGGACCACCATGGCCAGAAATGGCTTATCAAATAGGAGCCCCCGGGGTAGGGGGCCACCACGAACAAGACCAGACGGTGGACACTGTACAGAATCACCAGGGTGGAACACTAAATTAAAAACTACCCCCATTCGTGCATCAGATAGCTAAATAAAAGTGGCTCACATTTGCAAAACCGGGCAGTGATAAACTTGTAAAGACACTTTGTATAAGTATTTTGCAAGGCATGGGTGAGTGTATGCATTTGGGCTTGCTGAAGACCATGATTGTGGAAACAGCAGATAAATCAACAAAAGAAACTGGTCAACCAGACCGTAAAAACGGCCCACAAACAGTAAAAAAAACAGACCATGCCCAGATCTATCAGACCAGACCTTCGGGCACTGCCCGTATGCCCTCTAGGCAAGGCGACTCAGAATCCCACAGGTGAGCCCCCCCTTTAGGCAAGTCCGACTCTCAGAATCACAAAGGTGATCCATTAAAAATCACAAATGCCAACTTAAAATAAAAAAAGCTTGAAACAAAACATACACCACAACAGAGTTGCAAAAGCCATATCAACGTGAGCGATTGATACATTTAGACACTCTTAAACACTGGTAGCTGCTAGATCTGGCCAAACCAGCCCAGGAAATAGTAAAAAAAGTGTAATGTCTCGGGGGGCGAGGGGGGGTTAAAAAAGTGTAATGTCTTGAGGGGGGAAAAGAAGGAACAGCACAAAGAGTTGGTGGCACTAGAGGCAGAGGTGGGGAGACTGAAAGCAGATCTAGAAATGAACGTCACACCTGATAATCTCCAACTTCTCAAACCCAAACAGGACTACAGTGCACTACCGGATCAATCAGGTTTCATACTGCACCGTAACACGGCACTGAGCCTACGCAGAGTTCACAGGGTTTTGGGCAGGGCGGATTCTATATTGGAACCAGGAGTTATAGCTTCCTTGGAAGCAGCCATGGCCTTTGACACCATCAAATGGCCGTACCTGTGGGTGCTATTGGAGAAACTGGGGTTTGGTGCTAAATACATTCAATGGGTGAAGTTACTGTATTCCCAACCTATGGCCCAAGTGGTGGTTAACAACAAGAAGTCGTCCGCCTCCGGGCTGGGCAGAGGTACCCGCCAGGGCTGCCCCCTGTCCCCATTGCTGTTTGCCCTAGGGTTGGAGCCACTGGCAGCTTGGATACGTCAGGATCTGACGATCAGGGGTATACGCTGGTCTTCAGATTGGGAAGACTGGATTTCCCTTTACGCGGATGATATCCTTCTGGATTTGTCCTCCCCTAGGAGATCCTTGATTGTGGTTTTGGACATCTTCAGGATCTTTGGACGGTACTCCGGTTATTCCATAAACGAGAGCAAATCCCTCCTGTTCGCAGTGGCGGGCGAACCTCCGATCCCACCGCCTGGGTGCCCACTACAATCCTGTACCGAAGAGTTTACGTCTTTGGGTATCCTCCCTTCTTTAGATCCCTCGCTTCGATATTCCCACAACCTCCAGCCCACGCTGATTCAGCTGCGCAAAGATATCGCCAGGTGGAAATCGCTTCCCCTCTCCCTGTTAAGTAAGGCTGCCCTTTTTAAGATATTGTCCCTACCACGGTTCCTGTATGCCCTTCAGAATTCCATGGATCTGATACCCGCGTCATATTTCAGAGAGGTCGAGAGTCTCCAATGGGACCTACTGTGGAACGGTAAACCTTGCATCTCTCTTAGCAAACTTTCCCTGAACTGGTATGACGGCGGCATCAGCCTCCCAAATATAAAATTGTATTACTGGGCGTCTCATCTGTCCTCCATTAACCACTGCACCTATGCCCAGCCTTGCGACCCGGGATATAAAATGGATAGGTGGCTCCTCTCTGGAGGGACCTTCAGTAGAGCCCTTTACTCTAGGTCCCGGCGCAATCCACTTACGGGCCCCACTAAACATGCAGAACACGTTTAGCATGCAGCTACCACTCGCCTAGGCTGGAGATGAAAACTAACGCTTGCAACGCCATTATGGGATTCCGAGCAACTGAGTGACCTGTGGAGAAGTAAGGGATTCGACAAATGGGATCTTATAGGTATTGCATGCATAAGGGATTTGTGGGACAAATCTGACATTAAGTTGTTTGCAGCGCTGCAGCAACAATATAACATGGCTGAATCAGAACGCTTCCGATACACACAGGTTCGACACGCACTTCGCACACACTTACAGCCCCCGGGACCACACTGCCGAAATCACCCCCACTGGAAGATAGAGTGCTGGATGGTCATCTCCCTGACAGCACCATTTCCCTGATATATAAAGAGCTGGTGAACAACATCTCGGACCGTCTCAAGGCCCTCCGAGAGAAGTGGACTAGGGATGGCATAGAAATGGATGACGAGGAATAGCAGGAGGCAGTCTCCTCTCCCAGAGTCGTAGCAATACCAGCTCATCTCTGCCTTGCCCAACTAAAACTTCTCCACCGTATTTATGTAAAGGGGCCCCAACTGGTACGAATGGGAAGGGTAGAGGAGGGTGCCTGCAGGTGGAGATGTGGCCAGCTGGAAACTTTTTTCCACATAGTTTGGGACTGTACACAGATCAAACCCTTCTGGCGTGACATTCATGACATCAATATTGTTCTATCTGTGCAGCTCCTTGTGGAGGCACGTAGGTGTCTCCTAAACATCTGGGAACCGACTGATTTAAATGTTTGCTTGACGCAGTGGATAACAATAGGGCTAATGCTGGCCAAGAGGAATATTGCCCAGCGGTCGGGGGCACGGGCCCCGCCCATGGGACAGGATTGGGAAAAAGACTTGGACTGGGCAATGTTTAGAGAAAAGACTGTATATGTATCACGTGCATGTCCCAAAAAATGGTCTTGTGTGTGGGGCCAGTGGAACTCCTATTGTGGAGAAATAGGTCAGCTCCCTTGGCCCCTACAATGGAAGACCCCCGTCACCCTAGCACTTCCATCATGTATGATTGTATTTTGTAATATTACCTACTGTGCCAATGATGCCTATCGTACTGGTCCCTCTGTACAGTCATGCATTGCTGATGTTTGTTTTTTCTTAATAAAAATGTTTCACAAAAAAAAGTAATGTCTGCTTTTTAATGAATACCAAGGATTGTAAGGTTGACACAAGCAGGTATGCTGCTTGAAAGTAACAATCGCTACAGTGAAACGCAATCCAGAGTTTGCCATGACTACCAGAAGTGCATCAATCTGAAAATGGATCGTGTTGGCGACTTGAATAGGTCCCAAGCTCCTTTCAGCAAGCCCCCCCCCCCCCCCCCCGAATGTGGGTGCTCAAGGTCAGTCTGGGCAGTGCAGAGCGGGTGGCCTCCACTGCTCCTCTTGCCTCATGGCAGCCATCTTCACATCCACCTGGGCAGGCATGGGGCACGTGGGTAAACAGGGCTAGGCGGATACCGTAGCGGACGTGTCCTTCATCACTCAGTACCTAGTTCAAGTTCCAGGTGACTCTCCTGGGAGTGTTATCTGAAAAGCACACTTGGCTCCAAGTCTTGAAGGGGCTATCCAATGTAGAGAAAAAAAACTGTTATTTACCCAGTCCTGCATCTCTTTCACCCACAATAAGCGATCTAGAATGTCGCTGTTTGATGACGTCAGTGGAGATTGACAAATAGGTGCCCTGACAAAAAAGGTAGCATTGCAAGGCGTTATCTTCAGGACTCTAGGGGGGACATAAAACATACTTGGGACTGCCAGATTACCCATATAAACTCGTAAAGGTGAATCCCCTTAATACATAGTTATCAGGCTCTGGTGCAACAAATTAGTGTATGTGGGTTGGACAACGACTTCACCTCCCACGCTGCACGGATTGTGAAGTGAAATGCCATGACTGAAAACAATGTTTTGGCACCTACGGAGTATTTTGACATTTTTGACCACTGCAGATGGAACAAACCACACATGTGACAAGGTAAGCTGCGGTCAGTCCTCAGATACTTTAGTTAGGCTCGGATTACTTTTTCCAGCAGACAGGAAAGTTCCAATGGAATAAATATTTATGCTGAAACACGAGAAAGCAAAGACTTCTCGAATCACTTTGAAACAATAAAAAAAAACACACGAGGGCTTATTCGTGAGGCAAGTCAGGCAGAGCATCAATAAACACAGGATATTACAGCAAATGCATGTCTCCAAAATATTTTCTTCCAAGGTAGGACTTCCTTTTCATCATATGACACATTAGAACAGCACAATAGCTGAACAGGACACTTGCATGCCTCTTGAGTCTACCATCACAAAGCCCACGATTTCAAAGCCAAGTCCCTTGTTATATTTACAAAAGATAGACATAAAAACCTTAAGTAACATTGAGCCAAACATACAAAGGATTATTGTGCCCCTGTTTTAAAGAAAATATTCATACAACAAACCTTTTGCCCAACAATGGTGTATAAGAAAAAAATAACCTGCATTCAAAGGCCACAGAAATGCACATATTAGCAACTGGCTGACAAAGCAGTGACGTCAATAGCCTGCCCCAATCGCTGGCAGCGCACGCCACAGCCCCCACGCAAGGCTTGTGCAGAGACGTGGGCCTGCCAGATCTCAAGCACACTTCGTCTCTTCCTTACAGGTTGGACCCCTCTTGAGAAACCCGATGCCCACATGGACACCCTCCCTCCCGCACATCTTCCATGACAGTGTCATTTCAATCAGTGACGAGGCTTGGAGACCCTAAGGCCGGCCCTACTACATCTTACTGGGAAGGACCACACAAAAAAACCACATTTAACCACCAAAAAGCACAATTCTTGTACGAAGCCCAATAATAATGCAGCACCTTAACCCATAATCAGTCAGAGGTCACTTAACGTGTGACATCTGTCGCCATCAAGGTTTCTTGCAGCTCATCAAACTAATGTCAAGAAGCAACATGGTGCATTCAGCACTATAAACCATAACATACATAGCACAACAGCTTAGCACAGCCTTAGGAGGGCAGGACTTCCGTAAGAAAAGGATGCCTTAGTCCATTGCAAAGCGGAGGAGAAACGAGTGGCCCTGTCTGCACCTTCCATAAACACTACGAGTGGGCGGTCATCACATGAAGCACCTTGGTGGTTTAAGAGCCCAAGTACAGAAGGCCATGCTGCACAATGCCATCCTTGGCCACCCAAAGACCGCTGCAGGGCACATCTCCAGTCTTGGCACACCTAATCTATTTGCCAGTGCCCTGGAGAGCGGCAGAATGCAAGCAAACTTCCACTTTGTTCCCCTTTCATGCTCCACAGCAGCCCCAAGGCTGAACCACATAACTCCTGTTCTATCTTAGAACTTCCATGCAGCCCTTGGATGGTGCAGGTTATAAGCCTCACATTACTTGGCACACCCAATGAATCAAGAGCCTTGGGTAGCCCAGGTTCTGCAAGCACTTCCCACACTACTGGTGGGACACACCAGAGCCACATTTTACAAGGTGAGCAGAGGGACCTTTCCCAGGTAGAGCATTAGTAAGCGTGGAAAAAGCAGATACAAGAAACACAAAATGTCTGAAGTTTCACTTACACGCAGGACGCAGATCCGTTGGAGTACATGGTACACTTGCCGCCATTCTCGCAGGGCCGGTTACTGTCCAAGCATTGCAGACCTGGAGAGGTAAAGGAAGCAGGTGAGCAGGGCGTACATCACAGGCTCTAGCGCCATTTTAGCATTTTTCCCATTACAAATCATGTTACTTTGCCACATGCCTGAGGCCTGGAAAGACCGCCGCCCCCTGCACATCAGGGCCGCCCTCGTCAGTCCTTAAGTTCCACATAAAGCTGAACGCCCCGCCCTTTACCTAGACCTCAGACTAGGCCAGAGCAGCCTCCTGCTTAGCTAGCGCCTGGATACCGTCGCCGCATGAGGCGCATGCTCTATAAATAGTCATAAAACATGCACTTTTCAAAATCCATATAGCTACCGAGGACAGGCCTTTCCTTACCCCCAAAACCAGTCACTCCAGCAATGTGTGTGAAGGCCTTAACGTCTAGAGGTTCTGCTTTACTGCTTCTTTAGTTTACTTCTGGGGGCTCTAGGCATAGTTTGATGCTATACACACGGTCCAAACCATCCTGTGCACCTAGAACTCAATCATACAACAAAAGACGGTGGGAAGACTGAATAAATGATGGACCCTACCTGAGATAAGCACCTGACTACTCTACCCCCATGAGCTATCCTTGCCCTTAAGTTTAATTGAAGGGGTTGTGTGCACACTGAATGGCACCCATCAACACCGTGCCTATTCCCTAGGGAATTACAATGCAAAACAAACAACAGCAAAGGTGCACCACAAAAAATGAATCAGTTGGTATAAACGATATTAAAGTAACCATCAGAAGAAAATTCCTCAGAGATATTTAGAGTTCTTCTTTCAATCTTTATTTTTCAATCAGTATAAAAGCACAAACAGCCGACGCGTTTCGTCCCAACATGGGACTTCTTCAGGGCTTATGAATTGGTTGGACGTCGCATGTGGGAGTAAACTTGTGAAGCAGCGTGGTCCTGGGGTAACCTTCCAGGCTTGTGTGATCCTGTTCTCTATTATATTGCTCCGAGGCAACACGACGTCGCCACGGGTGTTCTTCCGGGTCGAGGGCTGTGGATGGGTGCCGGCCGATATATTAAGAACGGCCTACTGGGACACAGTGCCCACTCCCTCTCCCAATGGACGAATAGGACCCCCAGTCCCAAACCAGTTCTTTCTCAGACTCAGCAAACGTACTGAGTTCCCTGTATGAGCAAGGTGATATGATCACTTACATCACCTATATATTTTATAGATACTGCTTCATCTGTCAACCAAGAAAAGCTTATACCTAGAAACCTAATTAAATACTCAGCCTCGGAGCAATATAATAGAGAACAGGATCACACAAGCCTGGAAGGTTACCCCAGGACCACGCTGCTTCACAAGTTTACTCCCACATGCGACGTCCAACCAATTCATAAGCCCTGAAGAAGTCCCATGTTGGGACGAAACGCGTCGGCTGTTTGTGCTTTTATACTGATTGAAAAATAAAGATTGAAAGAAGAACTCTAAATATCTCTGAGGAATTTTCTTCTGATGGTTACTTTAATATCGTTTATACCAACTGATTCATTTTTTGTGGTGCACCTTTGCTGTTGTTTGTTATACAACAAAAGACCCAGTCCATGGACGTCAAAGCAGATCAGTGACTAATTCAAGAACAGTCAATATGTACTGTTACCTATTCCTGTCCTCTACAATTTATGAGGGGACACTGCACTGTACTCCGCCCAAATTAACATTAAAAAGGAAAGCCTATTCTCCTTGACAGTGACACAGAACAACAAGTACTATGACCTATATAGGTCAATGACAGGTGTCCACACCACCAGTGTTGGACTGAATTCTGCTTAGAAAAAATGTGTGAGAAACAAGTGACACCTCACGGAAACACCACCAACGTGGTAACTGGTATGTAATTTCCAGACAAGCCCCTATCTCATCATCGGTAGTCACTTGATTCTCAAAGAAAGTAGAAATAAAGAAAAGAAGTGTCCAAAACAAACAACCAAAGATATGTGACAAACAGTGGAAAGCAGAGGTATCTGCTAGTGACAAACATATAACATAAACAAGTGCATAAAACGCAGCATAGGGTTCCCTTAACCAACTTTATTTATAGGGAAGTGATTATATGCTGCAATATTAAAAAGGCTGGTAGCTATTCATGCATACCATTACCTATTGCCAGTGCCACCTAGAACTCAACACAACCATACACACACTTTCTAGGTTGTCATTACCATGTGGTGCCCTTATCAGGGTTGGGACTAAGTAGACCCATGCATCAAAATAAAAGTGTACCCCAGTAGTAAATTAGACAGCTAAAAATGTGGCCCAGGTTAGCCAATAGGGGCAGTTTTGAACTTGTAAAGATACGCCGTAGATGTGCCTTGCAAGGTAACGGTGGCTACATGGATTTAAGCTTGATACCGGCAAGGTTTGTTTTAATATCAAGAAAATCAACAGTTAAAACCAGCCCAGTAGACAACAAAACAGGCCCATAAACAGCAAAAATAACAACCTATATGCTGACCAGTCACACCAGCCCTTCGGGCGCTGCCCAATTGCCCAATATGCCAGTCTGATCCTGGCCCAAACTGCGCTCAGCCCACCCAGTGGCGTAACGAAACTGGAGGGCCCCACCTGCAAAGTACATGGCGGAACCCCCCCCCCCCCCGACCCAGTCAGGAAGTTCCAGGCTAGGGGCCCGCAGCCCACGCACAGTGCCAGAGCACCGAGCCCACCTCTACAAACGGCCAAAAGCTTTTCTCAGTGGGATGAATGTTTAAAAGAATTCACAGAAAAAATATGAAGGTTGAAGTGAGCTTATAATTTGGTATGGTAATAATAAGTTACCTTACATAAAAAAAATAAAAAAAATAAAAAAAAAACACTTGAAATTCGAAAAACAAAGACCAAAATGACGTTCTAGTTAGGTGTTTGAAATGTCATCATTTAGGTCTTCAAGAATATCCTTTAACATGCCAAGTGTGATGCTTTTCCATGCACAAACTGCACTGCAGAATTCAGTATACCTTTCTAGAACCACTTTGAGAATGAGAGGATATGTGGAACAAATTATCACAAAAGTCCAGAGTTTCACGCGGACATTTTGGCGTGTAACATTTTGCAAACTATATAAAGCTGCAAAAGTTCCTTAAAGACTTTCCACAATGGTGGGGAAAAAAACAAAAATAAATCTTCAACTTTGTCTAAAGGTGTACCACGCAGATCTGGTCGAGGAAGACATGGGGAGGTGACTGTGGACACAGGGAAGGCTACACAGGAGCACCGTGCTCTGGGTCGCTCTGGAGCCGGACGCTGCAGGGATACTGAAGTGCGCCGAGGCTGCTGCCTGGCGTGAGCTGGTCCCAGCACCGCAGGCCGGATGGAGGCTTTAAGATGCCCTCGACGGATGGCTTCTCGGGACACGTGGCTGGAGCCGCAGTGGGAGATGCCGGCGTCGTCTCAGACTAGCCGCGTGCCGCATCCCGGGCCCTGTGGGCGTGCACAGGCCCCAGCAGGATGGACTGCACCACTGCTGACCGGGTCCGACTGCTCGTGCACAGCCCGGGTGCGCTGGATACCCCGTCTCCCATCCACTGCAGAGTGCACTGTGCGGGCTGTGCACCAGGGGTGTGACACGTGCACCTTCGGCGTAGGGCTGTCCATGTGCATGCCTTTCAACACTTCTGTGCACAGGGCTACCATACCACCCTATCAGCCATGCACATGAGCAGTACAGTCAGGGAGGGTCCTGCTCTCTGTACCGCCCTCCAGTGCACCAGGGCAGTACTGCTTCGGTGCCGAGCACTCGGCTCACCATATAGCGGAGGGGCTGCGCATAGGACAGATTAGTCGATGGTTTGTTCCCATCACCAGCCCCCACCCACCCCCAATCCTCCACGGACTGCATGGTCTGTGCACAGGGACAGCACGGCCAGTACATACGACCGGCGCAGGACAAACCCTTCGTGAGTGACTTTTGAACCTTTTCTAAGATTGTCTGTCACCTTCTAGCAAAGTTTCCGGCAGAAGCCGCAGTAGTTGCTGGAGGCAGGTGAGTGGAGGAGGGAGCATCGGGTAAGGAGGGGGAGGGGGCGCCGCCGGGGGAGCTTATCAGGCAAAACCACTTAAAGAGTAACCAGGGTTATCAGCAAAGCCGTTCCTTCAAGGACAAGCAACAGCCAGAGGAGGATGAAGAGGCCGTGCAGTGCTGAAAGGCGGAGAGTAGGAGAGGCGCTACAAGGGGGCACAACAGAGATGGGCACAGTCATGTGGCCGAGGGCACCTCGGAACTCTACCGACCCCCGCAGAGACAGACTACCGGGGTCACAAGATCTCACACACACAGAGCTCCTTAAAGATGGGACGGAAGGAATACTCGTGGGGAACTCGCCGACCCCGGGGCAAACCAGAATGGGCGCAGTAAAAAACAAAACAAAAAAAACCTGAAAACAAGCAATTCGCCGACTCCAGAATCGATTGACACACAAACGACAGAGAAACCTCTCCCACCGATCACTTGAGACGGGCGCACTAGAGCATGGATGGGGGGCGTGAATGGGAGTTTTTTTTTTTTTTTTAAAGCATCAACCCCTGTGCATTGCTTTCAGATCGGGGGTTCAGCGCACGCCCATCGCGCACACAACAAGCCAAGCAAATTCCTCTGCTCACCTAACACCCGGAAACGAGCCGCCTGGCACCAGCGCCCCCATGACATCACTGCGTGGATTCAGTTTCTTCTAGGCTTTGTGCGTTTGTTTTCGCTGCATTGTGAATTCAGATTGAGCGCGGATGAAAGGCACAGGATTGACAGGCACGGAAACTGAAGCCTTCACGTTTATCCGAAGAACAGGTGCAGCACAGACTGTAGCAGGGGAGAGCCTGCCATCTCACACGCCTCACCGTGCGCACACCACAGGAGCCGTGCTAGGTTACCTGTGCGGGGCAGGTGCGGCGCAAGCCTACTTCTGCCCAAGACGTACAGAAAGGGTATGCTCTGTAGGCTTGCTTGTGCAAAAGTACCAATGTGCAGCACAAGCTTGCTTGTGCAAAACAGGTGCAAAACAGCTGCAGCGTACTCTGTCACGCGCACAACCGGTGCAATGTGTGTGTGGTGTGTGTAAAAAAAAATAAATGTAAATGTATTTGAGCTTATATAGCGCACAGCTACCCACAAAGGGTTTCCCGGCGCTTGCTTAGGGAACAAGTCCTGGTATTCCCCTGTGAGATAACCCCGACAGGGTATCCACAAGGTGAAAGCCAGGCATCCCGCCGCGAGGGGCCATTGTGGAGATTAAGCAAGCTATTGCCCAGAGTCGCAGAGTGTGAACCCGTGAGTCGAGAAGGCACCGGAGCGAGAATGATCAGGTCCGTGGAATTTTTGAGCCCAAGACCCGCCGAGGCGGGGAATTGAACCCTGGTCCAGGGTCGATCTCAGCTTCCGGGTCTGCCGCCTCTAACCCCTGAGCCACACTTCTCCTGTGTGTGTGTGGGGGGGGGGGGGGTAGTTGCAGTGTAATCGTACTTGTGCACAAGAGGTACAGCAAAGGCAGGTGCAGCTTAAGGTTCATTACTCGTGCACAGCAACTGCAACACGGACAGTGTAACCTCACCTGCACTCAAGTGCACAACTAGGAGAGAGTGTAAACCGCCTTTCCTTGAACATGAGAGGCAAAGGTCCAGACGGCGTAAATTTACATACACTCAACATTCAAATTAGGAGTAATGTACACTTAGAATTATACGATTCAGAGGAGGACGCTTGTTTGCATAGTTATGGATTTGCCAGACAATCCATCCTCTGCTGCAGAATCTTCAGATTTTAACACAAGCTTGCGTTTACTGAAACGGATCAACAGTTACTAAAAACATGACGTGTGATTGCCCAGTAAAAAGGTTAATTAGTCATTTTTCAGTTGTTTTGTTTCTGGATTTGGCTATTCAACTAGTACTAATTCGGTGAAATCTTAGGCCAGACAGCTTTACTATGTGTTAAATCGATAACCAAAATGAAGTAATACTATTTAAAAAAGTGCTGCATTGGGCCGCATAATTTGCCTTTTCTTGCCACATAACTCATTCGACCCAGCCGCATAATTTGATGCTCCTCTGCCACATAATTCCAGTGGCTCTGGTAATGTAAATTCTATAGCACACTGGATACCCGAAGCAGGAGCCAAATCAATGTTCCGAAAAGGGCAGCGGTCCGGAGAGCAAAGAGGCCGTTTCTGGAAGCTGCCCTGGGGCCACTCGCAGGTCAAGGGGCGAACTTTCAGCACCTCCACCACGCAAGTGCCTAGCCTTCCTGCATCCCTGCCAGGACCCATGGAGGGGGCGTGCCGCAGGACAATGAAAACACCAAGGTCCGAGCCCTTAAACACCGAATTACGACACACAAAGGGCGAAAGAGGGTGGGAAGGGCAGTCTAAAGTTCTCCAACTTTTGTCATGAGGGCTTAAAGCATTGGCAAGAAGCCAGGGCTCCAATCCTGCCGTGAATAATGGCGCGCTCGGTCACTGCTGAGGAGGGGTGAGCCGCTAATTACCACCGAAAGCTTACACCACGGAATGCGTCATTTCTAAAAGCAACACACAAAGGAGAGATTGTTGACGGTCTATTCAGCTTGACAACATGCAGATGTGCAAGAACGCACTGCCAGCACGGCAGCGCCAGCTGTTCCACTGCGTTATGGTACATGCAGCACATCTTATTTTTGTAAGTTACTCACGAATACAAAAGAGTTTGCCAGCACTAAGGAAGGTACAGTCCGTGATTACAAGAACACTCCTATCTGCGCTGGGGCAAACGTCCTCCAAGTTGCAATTAAAAAGCATTGAGAACTGCATCTACCAGAATGCAATGGGCGAACTGGAGCAGACTTCCTGGCAGTCTATCCGCCCCTTGGCTCTGATCTACCCATTTACGCAGTTTCTCTAGTGTAAACTTTGGCACTGGGAATGTAAACGTTGCACATTAGAATAAGATTAAGAGGCAATACATGAAAAATACAAGTTGACACATTCATAGTGAGAGTGCAAGCACAATGGGTAGCTGTGTTTTGAAGCGTGCAACAAACTGCGTAAACACCAGAAGAAAAACTGAGCACCTTGCGGGCTTCGCACAATTCTGCTCATTTGTTCTTCTCACTGCTCATCACGGTGGCATCTGAAGGCTCCTGTCTCTTGAAAGATGCCTCAGATCATCACGTGGGCCTGCCTTACCATTAGCCCCCTTTCAGCGTCATTCTGGGGGCTCTGCCTTTCCTACTCTGTGCCTAGAAGGTAAAAGTCCTCAGACTCCTCTTAAACCTCTCCCTGGTTCGCCGTCCTTCCTCTGACCTGCCTCCCCAGCTATAAAATCCATACAGAGGTCCCGGCTCCTCACTGGCTCGCAGTGCCTCCGCTAGCCTCAGCTACCTCTAGTGTGCAGCTTTTCATCCTCCCACTGGGGACACAAGGCCCATCCTTCAACCCCATTTCTTCCACACCCGGAGAGTAGGGTATTGGATTGGCTGTCCTGATGGTGCTGCAACAAGAGTGGAAGCTTCCAAACCTGTTCCACGCCTGACCAGTGCTTGTTCATTATGGATCTCCATATCAAGGCCACCCTGTGATCTATCCACCCTAGCAAAGCTCCTGTTTCCCTACACGTTGGATGACATTCCACACTATCACATATGTCCCCCAACCAGAACATTACATATGGCTGCCTCACTTAAGGAGCATGGACTAGGGCTTTAAGCAGGCACTATATTTGGAACCCTGTAGACAATCTGGGATGGGGAGTCTGTAGCCAACAAGAAAGGAGGCAAGATGAACAGTCAATCTCCGCTTTCAATGTACAATAAGTGCTTCAATCACCGTTCTCCATTCATCTACTTCTCCCGATCTGAATACGAGGCATGATCTTTTCAGGACTCTTACTTCAAGCTCTTGCGCAAATGCTCTTGGAAGTCTAGTCCTCGTTCCACCATCTCACCTCACTCCACCCATCAGTTTACCTTTACGAGTGGCCACTTTGAACTTGGACACCGACTAGTCTTTTGGATTTCTATTGGCCAACATGTCCTCCAGAACAATCCTGACATATCCCAAGTCAGTCACACATGCATCAGACCTGCGGGTCAGTGTCAAATGACTACACTCTGGGAACCCATAGTGGTCCACCAGCTGGACTTCATAAAGCAAGAGAGCCCACCTGATGCCGGTTATCTTGTGCAACTGGTAGAAGAGTGGTGCCTCAACACAACTCTTGAATGTAAGAAACTCTGTAGAGCAGAAGAAGATGCCTTCTATTCGCATTACTATTTCTTGGCCGAGCTAGTGTCAAATGATCTAAGAATAGATAGACCGGGCTAGAGTCCTCACGTCAGTCTAATCAGTACACGATTAGAACAGTTCTCAGGGATCTGGATACAGCTTCAGGAGATTGATGTTCCTGGGTTCTACCCCAGCCTCGCCGCTTCAAACCCACTGAAGTGGCCTCGACCCATCCTAGTTTCGTCTTGAATCAACTTTAGAGCATAACCTGCCTAGACACTGAGGAGGCAGTACAGAAGAATTGACAAGACATCTTGAGTAAGAGAAACTTAAGCTTCGGGTACTGAAAGCATACCAGCTCTATGCTAGCCATCCACTGTTGTAACCATCATACAAATAACTGACCCAGCCTCATCAGTGGTACCTTGTCCCGTCTGAGACACCACTGAAATCACCACAGTAGGACCTGCAAGAAGTTCAACACCCACAAACGCAAAAAAGAGTCTGGATGAGGTCCTAATAATGCACCCCCAGCTGGAAGCGGATCGTTGCAGAGGTGGGTGTAGCTACATGAGGCCCTGGGTACGGCTTGAAGCAAAAATCATACGTTAGGACTAGCCCAAACGTCCCAAAATTTTGCAACTATTTTTCTCAAAACTCTTTGATTGCACCATTATTCCTGTATCAACTGCTTGAGGAGATACATGAAAGCAGTTCCTCTGGATAAATTCCCAGATCTCTACACATCCCTGGTGATAATAGGAGGCGTGTTATCGAGGCCCACTTGAAAATGCAACAATCATGACCTGCTAGCAGAAATAGTAGCATCACTAACCCAACACATTTAATACAGAGAATGTAACCATCCAAACAGCCATGGCTAGTTCTTTACACTGCAGCGTGCTGTCTAAGGGCGCACGCGCCATATCGAGATTTTGGTACGTTAGTATTAAGTTTCGAGATTCTGATGAAATACAAAACACACAACAGCACATATACAAGTAGAATACACTTTGCAACCAATTAGCAGAATCTAAGTCTTGGTGAAACCAACTACAACAGGCACAGAAAGATCAAATAAACCGGTCCCTGCAGTCCCTTTTATCTTAGACTGACAGGTGCATGGGAGCAACAGTCAATTCCACGGGAACAAAAACACATTCAGCAAAAGTAGTGTGGGAAAGAAAATCTGAAGTAGCCTCTAGGACAGGAGAGTGTGCGCTCGTCAAACACACCAGGGAAGCAACATTGGCCCATATACACAGCAGAAGCCTCAATCAAATCAAACAGGATTCGTAAAGAGCTGATAATCACCTATGAGGGTTTCCAGGCTCAATAATTTCTAGAAAAAACCCAGTACTAAGACAAAGTGGCCATGGAGGTAGGCATGGTACATCCTCCATGCGCCTGCAATCACTAGAGCAGTACAAGGGTGTCTGCCAACGACTGAAGATGTATATGTCTTTGTAGCAAATTTGCAACTCAATCGCTTTTAGAAGTCTTACTTGAGTTTTCTGAATTCTAGATCATAACAGGATACAAATTGCAGACAGGATCTTGCACTTTTTGGGTTCTACAATAGATTAGACGACAAATTATGTCCGACTTTGATACACACGCTGGTTCTTTTCCATCGCACCATACATAGGTTCAAGATCTGGCTGATTATCCTAAGCTTCACTGAGAATGTCTAGAAAATGAACAGCAGCAGCACTAGGGTATCGTATGATGTCCCTTTCACAAGACCTGCACTTTACTTTTTAAAGTGTGCAAAACCACTACCACCACCCCAACAGATAGGTGCCATTTGGGTAGATGCCAGAAGCCTAAAGGGTTGAGTGTCCCTTCTTGGATTCATATCTATGACTTGACAGGTGCGTCCAGGTCAATGAAGCTGGCGCGTTCTCGCTCCCCAGAGGTAGGTTTCGGGCTATATGGTAGGCAGACAGAAAAAGGTGTCACAGGTTTGTTTGCAGACAGAGTGAAATGCTGATTCTAGACGCGTGCCTCTTGTGGAAGTTACCCACATCAGGTCCTCGCCCACCCCGCGAGCTCCTACTCACGGTATAATGTGGAAAACCCAGGAAGTGCCGGCAGCTGCCGCTCACCACATCCTGCTGGCAGAACACAACAGTGTTCAAGTTTCCAGCCTTCGCAATCCATCATATTCTCGCACTCATTTACACTATATGTGTGACAGTAATGGTATACCTCAGGTTCACCAACTAGCAGCTCGGGGTTGCTAGAAGCTCTTCCGCTGCTTGGGAGTAGCTTCCTAATGTGTAGCCCAACCTAGTAAATAAACAGCTTTTGTTTGGATGAATTGGGGAGGTTTCCAAAAATTGAAAAGATGTGTTTGAATGTAAAATGTATGTCTTTTTTAGAATAAGCTGATTGAAGGCGGATATTAAAATGTTAACTTATGTAGAGTGCCTGCGGCTCAGGTCTGCAACAGGGGGTTCAGGGACTTTAACAACCAGTAAAGCCCTAGCAGTGGCCTATAAGGCTATAACAATGGCTACCTGCCAAAGGACAACCACTGCAACACACAACACGGCACACAAGGCGCGTGCATCGATATCAGACCTCCGATGGCTCGCATGCAGGAGGCATCAACAGGTGACTGGTCCTTGGAAAGGGTGCACGAGTCTCCACTCCAATGACCCTACCAAGTATTAACAGGGTAAACAGGCCGAGGTGCGTGCAGCAATGGAGGCGTGCACACAGCAGGAAGTAAAGTGCAATGGCGGACTACTGGATCTGTGTGCGGAAGGGCTGTACCAGTCAAAAGCATGTGTAAACAGCACCTGAAGATAATTGGAGAACTCCGCAAGACTTCCATCACGAGTGCAACATTCATGTCAAGTGCACAAACAAAGCATAATAAACGGGCCACGTTTCTTTAACCATCGCAATGTAGGCATCACATGCATGACGTAGACGGCAGCCATCTTTGGATGGGGTACGAGGTCTGGTTCCTGGATTAGTGCACGTGCACTGTAGCTAGTTAACCGTGCCACAGCCCGCTCACGCATGTAGCCACTTCCTGAACAAAGACGGTCATGTTCCTGGAGTAACGAGATTAAAATGCGGACTACCACGAGGACAAGTGTGCAAGATACAAGGGTGCAGTTTCTGCCAGGGCAGTGGCCACTTCTGAAAGGGCGAGGTAAAGAAGAACCTGGCTACACCAGAGAACTATTTGTAGACCTAGAGGCCCCAAGGATCTGAGCAAAGAGGCGTGATGCCACGGGCAAGCAACAAAACAGAGAAGCCTACCTATGTCTGTGCAGTAATCCAAAGAAGTAACTACCCTTCACTAGTACCGCACCAACCGCGTGCAAGAGGCACAACTAATAACTCTACTCAAAGAATAGGAAAGTACACTTGCAACAGAAGACGTGCCCTTCTAAAAGTAAAAAAAAGAAAATGTCACATCGAGTTATTTCAGTTTAAAACGTGCATGAACAGATTCCTTTAGATCTAGGCCACCCAAATTATTCGTACTGAAGCAGGACCACGGCTGACGTGCTGGTGGCCGGTCTGTCTGACCTGGAATACTGAGAAAAAACAATGGACTTTAATACAGTCCCAGATGATTGCCAGTGGCTGAGACTTTTGTGAGCATTCCACCCACAACCTTTTTACATCAGGCTAACACCCCAAGTGTGACAGGCATGCCCTTATACCTCACTGTCGAGGCAGAAGTAAGCCAACAGGCCTGTGCTGCACTGATCCCATTCAGAAGGGGGCTGGCCTGCTGGACTGCTCCTAGTAGAGCAGAAGGCGGACAATTTAATGTTCCTGGTCTCTATCCGAATTGACACTGTGGGTGAAAAACAATGGAGCGGAATGCAGCCGAGTGGCTGTTACTTTTGTAAGCAATCCAACTTTCAGCTTTGCGTTTTCAACACAAACTGCAGACAGGCCCCTGGTCCTCGTTTTAATTCAGGCCCACTCCATCAACTGGGTTTACGCCGAGACTCCACTTTAAAGCACTATTTCCCTGTAGACACCAGGGCCCCTACCCAAAACTTGGGTGCAGATTGCCCTTGGAATGACCCAGAAACATGTGCTGGTGGGCACAGAGCACTACTCTGATTTTAAATGATGTTGTGCCCTGACAGGATAGGATTCTGTCAACCAAGGCACCCATGTCGAGGTATGAGCAGAAAGCCCTCCATGTCCCATGAAGGCTGCAAGAATGAGCTTATTCAGGACAAGTGACCACACCCGTGCAACCCTAGAGCACAAGCTGCCCACACTGCTGAGCTGTTCAAAGAAGCCGATCAAAAAACCGCAGTCATCAAGGGCCACGAGGTGGTGGTTTGAGGGCTTGGGTCCAAAATTAGGCTGGTCACATTGATGAGGCCTTCATGCTACGTAAACAGCAAGTCCAAGGAGTGACCTCAACCACCCCTCACTCTTGCGCTTCCAGAGGAGCACACGCTACCATCACATGGTGGATAAGACGGTGACCAATGGTGCGTGAGCTTCTCACCGCATGCACCAGTCACATGCCACGCTTCAGCGCACTTCTGAAAAGCGTCCAAGACTATCACCACGTCTTTAATTGCATGGGCTGTGGTGCCCAAGCTCAGGGCTGAAGTACTTCCTTCCAAACACTCTTTAAGTACAGCCACACAGGATCTTCATTCACACACGTTTTTTAGAAGCCAAACCACGCATGTTCACATACTAAGGTTGGAACAATTAGGAGAGGGTTGTCCAAATGCTCCACTACAAGGGATACAGAGGTGTGATGACGCAAATGCCTACAGACCCAGGTGGGAAGGGTATAAGATCCGCTAACATGGATTCCACTGAGGAGTAAAATCTTGGCCAGGTCTAAGGCTATGCCACGTACCTGGTAGTTTCCTCAATAAAAGTTGAGAACGAGCCTAACAAAAATGAGTAAACATACTCTGTGTTCTTGCACGTGTGCCCACAGAGCTTGAAGTTTCAATATTGCACATTTGTGGTCACCTAATGCTGGAGCATTGCCAAAAGGTTTGATGCTCCTGGAGATACAGCCACCAAATCCAGGCACAGTCCCGCAGGCGAGGCCTCACAAAGGCATTGCAGCGAAGTAACGCAACACTCTTCCAGCTAATTTATGCCAGTCCCTCTTCAGTAGAACACTCATGTTGTTCTTGTAGTTCTTTCACGCTCCTTATCTGCTGTACATCTATCAAAATGCATACCCCCTAGTGCCACCTTACACTGTAGGTCTTCCAAACGCTCTCTCCGAAGCTGTACCTCGCCTGCATTTGTGGGTTGCACTCGCAGGTGCAAGGCTTGGATGGATGAACCCCGTGGTGTGCCTTTCTTTACACCGTCTCAGGTATAAATCTTCTACAAGAAACTTGCCTGATCCACAAACATACCAGATCTTCTGCAACAACACTTGAACGGTTTTAAACTGGTAGAAGAATTCATCATTGGATCTCTTTGTATCGTCAAACTGACTGTTCCTCTGAACAATCACCAACATATCACTCTAGCAGTCTCAAGCCCAGTTTTTAATTAAGGACCCCTTCTTCAGATGACTGTTCAACCAAGTCTGGTGTTAGGCAGGCCTTCAGACTTTGCACATCCACTGCACTACGAAGACTTCACCGATCCCAAAGACAAAGGACTTCAGTAGAAGCACCTGGCATGATGTGAACCTAGAAGCCACACTTTACAAGGTACTAGGCAATTCTTAATCTTGGCATAACTGCTCCACAACAATGAGGCGAGTTGTTCTCCGATCACCTGAACGCCTCCTTTGCCCACTGGGCCACATTCCTGGTCGGCTCACCGCTGCTCTGATCCAAGTAGACACACCTAATATGGATCCAGGAAGCCTGATGAAGGAACACTCAATTAAGTGGCCGCTCATCGTTGCTAGGTTAATGGACACTACTTTCCAGCTTTTTCTTGGTCATTTTAACATATTCCCCATCTCAGAGTCCAGCTCTTGTGCAGTTACTTCAGACTGATGTAACCAGAAAGTGCTCCTTTACATTCTTGAATAGAGGTCTGAGGTTTACCTAGCAGATTCTCTGCTCCTTGTTTCACACAAATGATGACACTCTTTCCTTAGGACTTCTTCCTGACTCCTTCGCCCTCTCTCTTACTTCTTTCTGATTACCTTTGCTTCACCCAAACCATCTTCAAATTCCGCTGCTTTTCTTCCACATGGCCGTCCTTGAGAAAGTGTGCCACCATGACATATATACCTTTATGTGCAAGGTCCCTTCATGGATACAATTCATTAAGAATACAGAGTGAGCATAGCACTACATCAAATCTCTTTCCTCCAGTTCAGAAGCAGCTAAAATGGATGCCAGTAGCCCACCCTTCATCTAGCCATTCACACGGATCCTTCAAGATATCCGGCCAGACACATGCATGCCACCTTCCTGCTCCCTTGCAACCTGAATGCACCTCAGTGTCCAGAGTTGGAAGCCCAAAAGAACAATTGTACATTCAATTTTCTTCTAAAGTACTGATCAGGTTGATCTGATCTTTCAAAGTAACAACATTATAACAGTCACCCTAACCTCCCAGTTCTCCCTCATGCTCACCTAAAAGGCGAGAAGACTCCACACCGTCCTGTACAGATCAAGGGACAAATCACAGTGCTCGCCAGAAAAGAAGTCCAGTGGGATACCAGGAGGTATTAAATGTCAGACACCCTATGAAGCAAGCGAAGTCTAGATATGGTGTTATTTTGCACTTGCAATCCACGTGGATCCAGATTCCACAATGGGAACGCTTCCATCACGCCCCCTCCCCCACACACACACACACACACTCACCCTCCCAAAATAAAGTTTCTTTGCCTGAAGGCAATTCAAAAAGCAGCATCCCACCTTTTCCTGGTTGCTCGAAAATGTGATCCTGCCCCGCCTCTAGTCTTAAAGACTCTCCCGGCACTGACCTGGGCTGGGCGGACTGCCCTATAAAACAATCAGGCAGTGCCCCACGAGCGGGTCAGTGTGCAGGCATTTTTTGGATGTCTGCCCGGG
Source organism: Lissotriton vulgaris (assembly GCF_964263255.1). NCBI lineage: Eukaryota > Metazoa > Chordata > Amphibia > Caudata > Salamandridae > Lissotriton > Lissotriton vulgaris. Next base: position 995,296,455 of record NC_141685.1, on the reverse strand, counting down.
ACTTGGGTACCTTCCAAAACCTTGAGTTTTATTCACCGCTCTGCCTATGGCACAGCTGCAAGCTTTTGAAAAAACACAAAAATCTGGAATTATTTTTCTATTTGTACCCACTGCCCCCCAGCCTTCAGCTGCAGAAGCCTCACTTCTCAGATCAGGCCTGGTCAGTCTTGGCACAATCTCCCCTAGCATCTGCAAGATGCTTCCAACCATCTTCAAGTCGGAAGGATGCTACAGACCTGGCTCTCTACCGTCTGCATGTCCAGTGCCTTCCTCTGAGCAGCCTGCGCCAAAGACCCTTCCGGGTGAGAGCGCAAACTTGAACGTGGCATATAGTGCACAGCCTGAACTTGTCACGTGATGCTGGAACTGGAGCAGAACACAGAAGGCCACGCTGTGAGCAACACCAACTTTTATTTCACCGAAAACTCTTCGACAGACACTCTTCCACCGAAGGAGAGCCGCACTAAAGATTTTTTTCTTGGCACTCCATGTATGCAAAATTACTTTGCATGCAAATTAACGGTGCCCTTTATACAGGTAAAGAACGTTTGCCGAGATCCCGGCTCTTAAGTGCACATCCTTTGGGGGGGAGGGGGGAAGGGGGGCAAGGCTCAGGGAGGGGCTGCATAGCTGGGCTCATCCACTGCCTTCTGCCAAGTTTCAGACCCAAGGGCTCTGCTGTCACAGTCACGGGCCCCCAGAGCGCCCGGTCCCTTTAGCACGGTCTAACCCCAATTCTTCTGCGCTCCGCCCCCAGTCGCCTCTGCTCTGACCTCCTGCCCCAGCCCTCCGAGCTGGGAGCCGTAGCTGCCTCGCCCGGGCTCTGGGTGCAGATTACCCCTCGCTCTCCCCAGGGCAGACAAAGCGCCTCGCAGCTGCTCTCGCACCGCTTTTGTTAACGCCAGGAGCTCTGTCAAGGAACGGAAGAAAAGAGTCCCTGGCTGAATGGCTGCCATGTCTGGCGGCCCGGCCCGGCATCTGCGGGGCTGATGACAGCTGCCGCCCTCCGAGGGCTCCGCTCAGCACTGTGGGAAGACAGAAAGCAGATTTAGGAGAGGGCGGGCGCCGTGCCTGCTCATGGGGATGAGACGTGGTCCTCGGTGCCAGGCAGCCTGGGCTCGAACCAGGTCTCCACAAGGGGCGGAAAGGTGTGATCTCGGAAAATCACTATATCCCCTTCGGCCAGAGGGGACTCATTCAGTGGTCAGAATATTCATTCATACATTCGGAGTATTCTTGTTCCGAGTGCACAGATGGGGGGACAGTGAGCAATCCGGGTGGACGTGATGGGAACTGAAGAGCACCCGCATGGACAGCCCTGTGCACCCTTGGGTGCCGTCCCCAGGGTCGGGGGTGTACAGGGCGCCACCCCTGGCGAGCACAGGGCTCTCTGCGTGTGGACAGAACCAGGCCGGGCCGGTTATTCCAGCCACAAAGCACACAATCTTATAAAACGGGGCCATCAAAGGCACATAAACATTTCAGACAATCGTAAAATGTTGCAAGAAACATTTGTGCACGTGGGAGTGTAATATTTAAACAGGTGTGATTTTATCTTCGCGTGCCAGCGCATCCTCTTCCTCTGAAGAACACTCAGAACTGCAACGCCCTAGAAGCGCCCAAGGTCTGGGCCGTGAGCTTGGGGTGGACAAGGTTAAGTCACGTTCCCCTGGACCACAATCCTCAATGCTGCCACCCTTGAGACCAGGAGGAGATGGCAACACTGCGATGACCAGATCTCGCAAGGTTACCTCTGCCACCACCACTTGGGCCCTGATACACCACTCTGCAGTGAGTATTATGGGATGCATCTTCCAGCACTACACAACCAGGCCAGGTGCTTCAGCCCCCATGGCTCTGACTTCTGGTATTTCAGCACCGCCATGTGCGTAAACTAAACTTCCGCAGCTGCTTCAATGAGTGGTCATACCTTGGTGAGCAGGTCTCGATCTGGTCTCCTTATCCAATAAAGAACATCGAATCGAACCTTCTCAGCATTTGTTACTCCATCACCTCAAGAAGAAGCTAGGCCAGGTGAGATGGGATACTTGCTACACTAATAAACTCTTACAATTCCTAGAATTAGAAGATGGCTGTTTGAGATGAATTGAGTCCAGTAGGTGATGCACGCTCAAAAGTTAGTTTCGTTTTTTCCTCCTGTTAGGACTCTTTCCTAGTACATTTTGATTGGTTGGGTTTAGGGCACTACTTTATTATACCAGTGTCTGATGAACACCATCCTCCAGAAAGGGCCAAAACCCTAGGATGGTCACCTGGAACTGGAAACAAGATCGTTAGGTAAAAGAATCGTTTCTAGTGTAGATCCCATTTTACTTGACCGGGTCGTCTAATACAGCAAGTTAGCTCCGACTGTGTGCTTTTAATTATGTTACTTGCACACCGGGCCCAAAAATCTAAATGTGATCAATATCCGCTATTCATAACAAACCTAGCTGATGCAAGCATAATGTTTTGATCTATGGATGGACTAGTTGCTTATAGAGCACCTAAGGCTGTTACCAGAGATTCATCTGATCTAGCGCGACTGCCTGTGCCCTTCACCCATCTTCCTACACACACACACAGATACTAATAGCGCAAAGCTGCAATAGTCACAAGGTGGAAGGTCTTTTCACAATAGGACTTCCAAGAGCGTCTCAAGAGCAGGCAAATCAGCACCCAGCAGCCAGGGATTTGTCAGAAAATAAGAATTGTTCTTCTAAAGATGCTATCCACACACCACCTCTCGCACATGAGCCTCCATGCAGTCATCTCTTTCAGCACTTCAGTGGAATGTAGCTGGAACCTTTCACACTCCATATCAGCCATCAAACCCCTTTATATGCCTAGCTTTTATAGAACACAACCTTTAAAACGGACACTTTTCCACATAGCGGAGTTGGAAGTCAAGCATAGTTCAAGACCCCGTCCTCTCTGGTTTTAAGGCAAACCCTGAGAAATCCACCAGTCTCGGCTCATAGCAGAAGGCTTCAATACCCGAGCACCCCGTCTAAGAGTACCCATTTTGTCACAAAGCATGGAACGCCCTTCCGCTCCACCTCAGACAGACATCGCTCCCCATCTTCGCAAGAAACCTCAAAACCTGGCTCTTCGACAGACCCCCTCCTTGATGGAATGGAACCTGCACCCCCCACCCCTAGCGCCTTGAGACCCTTACGGGTGAGTAGTCACGCTTTAACAAACTCCTGATTGATTGATTGACAGAACACTCTCAAATTTTGGAGGTGTGACCGGTTGGAGGCTACAGAAACGACGGACCACTGTCTCTCCCATGCGTGGCCTGCTCTATAGACCATCCAGCCTCTTTCGAAGGGCGGGAAGCCCGGCAGTGCACGCAAGAGCCCCGTAGAGGCAGGTAACCCAACCACAGGACAAGCCCTCATTACATGAAGGAAGGTCCCTCCCAGGGACAGTAGACCTTAGGTGTTCTACTCCACAGGTGCTCACTACAGGGTACACCCCACAGGGAACCCGCCTTTACATGCAAAGGGTCCCCTCAACCTTCAAACACTTTAATTGCCTGTCTCGTCCAAGCTTTCTGTCACGGCGAAGCCCTCTGGCCTCGAAGCACCACGGACTCTGCCTTAAATGTGCAATACGAATTTGTTTTCATTAAGCAGGTGACAGTCTCTGCCAGTGAACACAGGACTTCTGCCCGAAGAGCACCAGTCAAGAGAAACAACAACGGCTTGGCACGCTCCTGGCTTTCCCAGGGTCTGGAAGCCCCTCCCTCAAGCACAGGTATTTGGAAACAATAATGTGGGAAAACTGCACCGAACACAGCCCGCTGCGAGCTAGTGCACACCACTGGCAGGATTACACGGAAGGGAAAATGCACCTTTCAAAGACTAAATGTTGATCTTTACTATTAAAATGAATCAAATTCAGTTGTATTTCTTAATGGAAAGCTCAACCGTTCTTATTTTTAACTTTCTTGCGAGCAGTTTTCTAACCTAATAAAAACGCTCCAATTTTGAGAAATGCCACTCATTCCCGAATCTTATGTGGCAACAAAGGAGGGCGGGAGTGCAGTGGCCACATTTAGGACATCTCTCTTGGAATTCCGAGGATGGCTTTCATTTTTGGAGGCGAGTTGAATGAAGTGCGACATTTACATTGATTGTTTTGGCACTTGTGCCAGGGAGATCGGTTTGTAACTGCACTTGCTGCTCTCCGATGGCACTTCCTGTTCTGGGGAGGGCAGAAGGATGGCAAAACGTATGCTAACAAAGGGTGAAAAAGAAAAGAAAAAAAGACGAGATGTTGGAAGGTTTGTGAGGAATCGGTCCAAGAGAACAGAGGTGTGCGTGGGACCAGGAATAGATCAGCTCTTCGTCGGTTTCTTTGACAGACACATGCGGGAGCCGGGCTCCGACGGGAGAACACAAAACAACCCGAGACTGAAAACGAGGCCGCCGGAGAAGGCACCGAGGGCCGAACTCGCCCATATCCGAGCGCCGCGCCGGCAATGTAAGGAGCAGGCAGGAATCTCACCCAACTGGAAGAACCGGCCACGGCGGCCTCCGAAACCGAGCACGTCACCCGGAGGAGCAGCGCCCGGCTCGGAGCTCCCCGGCCGAGCCACCGTGCCAGACTAAACACCGCGGCTACAGACGGAGCCCTGAACAGAGGCCGGGCATCGGCGGGCCGGCTGCTTCTGCACACTTCTCCGGCAATTTGTAAAGTCTTTAGCACTTAGACATCAAAGAAACCCCCAGTCACACAACAGCCAGGCTCAGGTGTGTAATAGGCAGCTTGGGCATCAGAGCCAGGCGCCGCCAAGGTGCGACCCTGTGCCAGCCACCTGCACCTTGCACCCAAGATCTGCAATGCCACGTCCTGGCATCAAGTAAGCCAGGTCACCCGATTTGGTTTATTTTTTAAAACACAATTTGTATTATTTTATCCTAGGCAACCCAGTCCTGGGCCCTACATAGCTTTAACAATCGTGTCCGCATGCACAGTACATATACCATGGAAAGGTTTCAATAAAACACTTCCGGGCATAAAATCAATATACATAAAGCAATACCATCCACGCCCAATGCAGTTAGAGAGGAGCATACCACCCAATCCATCCCCCCACACCCCCCATCATGTTGTCACATCATTGGGAACACAATGTTCTTCAGTCCAACAACATAATGAAAGTTTCACATGTCCTGTACTGTCCCGGGGACGAAGGATCTTGGGAGGGATCCACTGGGGTGTCCGGCTCGGGATCTCGGAGACAATCCACCAGATGCTCACAGGCTTGATCAAACCAACCACGCCCCCTCATCACTTCTCGAAGCAACACCGTCTTTCAAATCCTGCCCATTGAACACGTTCTTCCCTTCAATTCACCAGTCATGAACCCCCAGTGCCCTTCCAATGCATTGCAATCTCCCACTTTGCAAGTTTTACAGCCAGGTCTCCAAATCTAGCAGTCATTTTACATTTACTTGGATGTGGGAAATCCCCCAGTAAACAGGCCAGAGGAGTACAGGGTCTGTTGGGTAATGTCATTGATAGTCTGTCAGCTACCCCAAAATCCCAGCCAGGGAAGGGCAGGCCCACACCATAAGAAACATGTCCGTTCCAGGCTTGCCACATCTTGGACAGGCCACGACAGCCAGAGGGGAAAACCACATTGATTTTGCCTGGAGAGAGATAAGCTCTGTGCGAAAAGTAGAAATGTATCAACTTAAATCTGGCATTAGGAGTAACTGCAGAGATGTTTTCAAGGATGTCTGCCTATAGCCAGGTCACAGAATTGCTGTGGAAAAATCTACTTTGGGGTGATGCCTGGCTCACTAGGAATGATAAGAGGGCTACTCTGAAACAGGTGAAGCCACCCCCACCCTTGTTGTCACCTGGATCACTCCCATACCAACCCACCAAGACCCCATGCATTAAGGCCCATTCATTATTTTTCTTGGAAAAGGTTATCCAAATATTTTTGAAAAGCCGAAAAACTCCCAGCTTCACACCACAATAGAAGCCCAGTCATTCTGGGTGCTCTCTCTCATAGGAAACAGCCATTACATTGCAGCTGTTACCTCGCATGTCATTACAACACAAGCGTTACCGCGCACCGAGCACCCACCAGAACCCTTTCAATACTCTTGTCCCAGAAGAGATAGTGTTTACTTCCTTCACAACACATCCATAATGTGACCCATTTGGGAAAAGATTAAAAAGAACAATTGATGCACAGAATGTTGAACAATGTCAAACATTCACCTGAGTACAGAGATCTGGGCCTAAATCCATCGTTTTTTTACTCCCCGTGTCATTCCAATTTAAACCTAGACATATGAAAATTAGTCTTGACTTTGCTCCCTATGGGAACAGTCCAGCCCAGGTCCTCCCTGGACGGGAAACAAGCATCTTGGGACCATTTTCGGGGTTTCACCCATCAGCCAGGCTAGCTTGACTCCAGTGGCATGGAGAGCACAGGACCCACGTCTGGGCACACCCATCCCACTTGGGGTGACAAATGCAAAAAGTACAATTGATGGACAGAATGCAGAACAATGTCATACATTCACCCCCAGTACAGAGATCTAGGCCTAAATCCATATTTTTTTGTAGACCATGCCTTTTCAGTTTAAACCCAGCCATATGCAACTTAGTCTCGACCCTACTCCCATTAGAACAGTCCAACCCTAACTGCCAGGCCAGGTCCTCCCTGGACCGCAAACAAGCATCCTGGGCCACTGGATTCAGGCTAGCCTGGCTAATGAGGGGCGTTAGCCTGAAACCAGTCCAAGGATGCTCGTTTCTGGTCCTGGGAGGACCTGGCTTGGCAATTCCGGCTGGACTGTTCCTATGAGGAGCAGGGTCAAGATTGATTTGCATATGGCTGGGTCCAAACTGGGATGGCATAGAGGGCAAAAGAACAATGGATTTAACCCAGATCTTTTGACTGGGGGAGAATGTTTGCATTGTCAGCATTCCATCCATCATTTGTTCTTGCACCACTTTTCGCCCTAAAGGGGATGGGTATGTCTAGAAGTGGGTCCCTGGCTCACTGTGCTACTGGATTCAAGCTAGCCTGGCAGAATTGCGGAGATACCCTGAATCCGGTCCCAGGATGCTTGTTTGAAGTCCAGCGAGGACCTGGCTTGGCAGTTCAGGCTGGACTGTTCCGATGATGAGCAGGGGCAAAACTGATTTGCATGTGGCTGGGTCCAAACTGGGGTACTGTAGTGAGTAAAAGAACAATGGATTTAACTCAGATCTCTTGAAGGGGGGGGGGGGGGGGGTTGAATGTTTGATTAATTCAGAATTCCGTCCGTCATATGTTGCCAGAGTACAATCTTCGGAAAAGAAGCATATGCAAAGGAGGGCAGAGACGATGAAAGAGAACAGATTTAAAACATATATACTGAATATTTTATTCACTCATTCCGAGGATGGGGGACTGACTCAACATTGGTCCCGTTCAGAAACTGTGTATGAGCTAAAAACAGGTAATGGAATGCGAAACTGACACTCCCAGGCTTTGACAGGCGAAGTTCCATTGATAGCGCGAGTGACGGGCCCATGATCAGCCATAATGGTCCAGTCACTATCCCCGGAAGGCTGGATGTTTAGCAACATTACCCAGAGGCATAGCCCTCGCCCTCCCCACAAACACAAATCCAAGTCCGCACATGCTCCGGTTACACCGCACTCACTAAGGTGCCTCACATTCACCCCTGTGCAAGAGGTCTGTTCTCAAACGTCCCAACCACCACTTTAATGTGGCTGCCTTCTTCGCCCCCACCTCACCAGTCTACTTGCACACCCGATTTTACTTAAGCATTTGGTCCCAGTGGATTGCATTTTTTTAGGTAGGCCAGAGGCAGGTTTGGCTGTACCGCCAACCTCATGTTTTCACGCCAACCTCATGTTTTCAAAAACATGTATAACAAATACACACAGAGGAGGACTTTGTCCGCCCTCTTCGCCCATTGGTCTATTCAAATGTCAAACACATTTTGTTTCCACCCCCAGAGACGACGCACTGGCCGAGCAGCTCCACACTGGCTCTCTTCGCCGTCAGTAAATGTGTCTTCCTCGTACGAAGCCACCCAAAAAGTAGCCTCATTCAGTAACAGTCGCTGTGTAGTCTCCGTTACATGTATGTGTTACTTTCATGCACATAATTGTTAAGCGGCAACAGTTTTACTTCTTAATACTTTGAAACGTTGTTGCACATATTTGCAATAAATAAAAGGACCCCAGTCGGGCAAGACAAACTGAGTTTCCATTTTCCTACAAAGCCACCCTGGAAGCACCTTCCCGCGGAGGAGGACGCGGTTGCGGGTGAAGAAGCTGCCAGGACTGACCACAAAGGGGATTGATGAGCTGGTGGCCTGTTGGTTTGACCCCGGGTAGAGTGTCTCCTACAACAACGACGCCACCTAGTAATGAGGGGGTGGGACGGCGTTTCCTCGCGGGCCCTTGATAGCCCCTTGGTTGGGGGAGGGGGTTATAGGCAGACAGTTGGTGTTAGTGTACCTCCGCGGTGACCAGCAGGTCAGCGTCAACTGTCCATCCTTGCAGACTCGGGCTTGCATCCTGTAAGTGCTGCGCATCAGGCACCGAGCTAGAAAGACGAGATACCCAATGACGTCAGCAACCTGACACATTGTAGCAGAGGCCAAAGAACCCACCATGAGGGCCGAGGAGGAGCTGTGTGTTCACCCGAGCACATCCCTACAGGCTCCCACACCAGACCGAGCGGAATGCACGAGCCCATCCGAATTTAGGCCAATGGCCTCTTTCCAAAGTTTACAGTGCTGGCGGACGTTGTCACAGCTCTGCCTAGCACCTATGGCTGCTTACTGGCACCTTTTCAATTTTTCAGGACAGAGCTACACACTAAAAGGTTTCGAAGTTAGACTACAATATGTAGCAATGCTAAGCGCTATAAGTCTGATGCGAGCCTTTGGGCGCTCCTAGAACTTACATCAAACTCATGAGCGTGGGGGCTTTGGGTGCTCCGATTAGTCTCAGCCTAACAGCAACACACTCTCTCCATATTTTGGTGGGGGCAGCTGAGGGGTGAGGCGCACACATGCGAGCCGGAGGAGCAGCCACAAGCCTTACTCCAAGCCCCTAAGAAGCCGGACCCAAGCACACCGAGACCACTGCGAGGGAGGCAGACATGGACGCTGCGCTCTCAAGAGCAGGAAGATCATTTGAGGGAGCACAAGCGGAGCCCAGTCTAGACAATAATTCACCAAGGCCAGCTTGGATTGCAACCAAATGTATAAGAGGGGCGCTTGCTGTGTCTAGGGGCCGACACCAAGTACCTGGGGGTGCAGGACGGAGCCACAAGCTCACACACATGTTAAGAGCCGCGGTGCTCAACAATGAACATAGAGGGCAGAATCCACTCCCCTGGGATACAGCGAGCGCCTAGAGGCTTTGATTCTGGTACTTCTGGCATCGCAGTTTAGGAGCCCCGTAACTACAAAGTGACCCTGTAGAGGGATTGAAATAAAGAGGCGCTGGGAGCGTTCTAGGTCCTGCCATGAATATTAAAGTGCCTGGTAACTTGCTGCACGCAGCAAGCGCTGGACTTTTGCTGCACACCCCACTCGGGTGCATTAAAACACGCACCCGTTTCACACTTTAGTTTCTAAATCTGGAAAAAAGCGTGCAACAACTGAAGTAGCCCTTCAGAGAAGTGGGAATATTTTGCTGTTTGATTACCTGTACCCCAGCAGGAGGTGACACTCAGCCAAGCTAAAATCAGTCTGTCCCATGCGAGCATACTGCGAAGGACGGACATGAATATGGATCGTGGTATTATTACTAAGGTGAATTGGCTTTTGAATAAAGTATGCAGCAGAACACACCTACTTATTCAATTAGACTTTCTACAGAGCACCGCGAGTCACTCCACTGCTACTTCAGCGTGCGGTACATATAAAGTTGGAGGTAAATTTGAAGAAATTAGAGGAAAGTGTGAGTTGGGGGGGGGGGGGGTCCACCAGAATGTGAGACAACCGAGGTGAATGTGGGTCCTGTGCGGTATCCACCACACAGTGGACATTTGTCTCAGTCTGCAACTTTGACATTATGTAAACACTATAATTAGACCTGTGCAAAATTTGAATTACACCAGTTAGGAAATTCTCGTTACTTTAAATTGCGCCATTATGCCACGAAATATAATTACACTGCCTTTCCCTGTCAAACCCCATCGCATAAGCAGCTGTTTGTGTATTCATTTTACAAATTGTGTGCGTGAAATTTGTCAGTGTGTCAAAAACTGATAAATGGTCCATCAGGGGAGTTCTTGGTCATTAACAAACATGCCCAACACTTGGGAGCCCGCTGTAGCTTCTACTCGCCCCTGAGGCCCTGGTACAGATCACAGATGAAGCCTCTAGCCCCCACCACCCGCCTGTGCCAGCCACTGTACCGGCCCTAGGGTGGTGTGCCAACAGGAGGCGAGGAAGACCCTCAGGACAGAGGTGCTGGGAGGAAGGCACAATGCAGAAGGCATCTCTACGGTTACACCCATTAGCATAAAAAGGAAAACTCCACACCTAAAACACATGCTCCAGGTAAGCAACCTTGGCACCACAGCAAGAGCCATAAACAACCTTTGTGCGATTCAGTGCCAGTTTATTAGCCATCATAAATCCTTTTTTCTACAGTCCAATCTGAACATGTTCATTTCCCCCCTGAACCTGGAAGCAAGTACTGCTGTTAGAGAACACTTTCAACCATGTTTCTTATCACTTGAATAGAGCACCATTTTGATTGAAAAATAAACACTACACACAGTGACACTTCGTGGCTATTGTTACAAGGACCTTGTTGTTTATGATAAAAACACAGAAATTGCCGAAAGCAAGCTGTAAAGCAGACACACAGACTCCACATGTCCCAGGAGGCCTCGATCTGTAACCACTCTGCCCGTGCCGAAAGCTCCCCGAGATAGCGCTGCGGGCAGCGTCGAACTCCCCCGGGGGAGGCCCAGTGGGCCTGGATACAGGTTATTAAAGCCCCTTCAGATTTATCAGCTGAGATGTTACAGCTTCTTAGGACTGAAGGGCTTCTCAAGAGGGTGTGTGGGGCCATCTCCAGCCCCCCCCCCCCCCCCCCGGCAGAAAAGGCAACAGTTTCTTTTTCTCGATCCTGTCTCAGTACTTTCAAAGTTCAGAAACATACGCGAGCAACAATGGTTAAAAGTAGTAAAAAAAAAAAAAAAAAAAAAAAAGTCAAAATAGAAGACAAAAGGTTGTGCCTTGGGGGAAATGTGACAAAAACGCAGACTGGTGCCCCGGCATCTGTCCAGCAGGGCTTCTTTGTGGGTTGGTGCCCACGCCCCCACTCTGCAGCGCCTCGAGCACAGCACAAGAGGCAACCCCTCAAATTCAAAGCCACAGCGAGCAGAAACCCCCAAAACGGTGACACGCGAAAACTCGGGATTTTCAAGAACCACAAACTTTGTTTCATTTTCCCCCAAAAGTGTAACTGGCCGCAGGAATGCGCCGGATCCCAGAGGGGCGGTCGCCCCTCCCTCTCCCCCTTTGCGCTGGAATCTGAGGGAAGGAGGGAGAGGTTCCCAGGGAGGGGGATGGGCTGCACAGGGGGGAGGGTGCAGGGGCTGGAAGGGGGCTCCACAGGCCGGGCTGCGCATGAGATCTCGCAGAAAGACGAGCGCTTTTGAGACCAGTTTTTCTGCTGCCAACAATACAGGAGTCTCCATAACTGAGGGGCTGGCATTCTGCGCCCCGCGGGGTTCAGAGGAGGCCCGCCCCCACAATCAGAACACCTTAGCATGGAGGAGGAAAATTAACGTGTACTTCGTGTATTTATCGAAACACATTCTTGTAAACCAACAGACACAAATCACAAGCCGTAGTCTTAACACTTTCAGCACAACAGCGAGCTCTGGGAGGAGCCACCCTCTCCAGACCCCCAAGGCAAATAAAGGACAGGGTGCCAGACGCTGGGCAGAATACTCAAGATGGGGTAATGTTATAACAATTCTGGGGAGGCACTGAAGACCAGGAAACAATAGATATGAAAGAGTAAAAGGGAGGGGAGAATTAGCAGAGCCAAAGAAACCAACGCGGCGAACAAAAACAAGCGCAATAAATCACAGCAGCGAGACTGTACTCCGACCCGAGGAATTGTGCAATTTGCTCTCAGCGCCCGGCTCTGCCTGCAGCTCGCTTTGTCCCAGCCACACTCTTAGCTCTGTCCCATCCCCAGAGCCCCTCACTCTGGTGCTCTGTCCCTAAAGTTAAGCGCCCACTCTGTCCCTTCTCCAGTTCCCACTCAGTACTGGGAGTTCGCTCTGCCCCATCCATAAAGTTGTGTTCTCTCTCTCTCTGTCCCATTCCTTGGGTGTAAACCTCTCTCTGCTATCTCCGAAGTTCATACATCTGTTCTTGAAGTTCGGAGATCTGCCCGGTCCCCAGAGCTCGCGCCCCTTTGTGTCCCTGTCCCAAAGGTCGGGGCTGGCGCGCGCCCCCTTACCGTGCCCGAGGTCCGCCAGCAGCGCGCAGAGCAGCAGGCTCCAGGCCGCCCGACGCTGCCCCATATCGCGGTGTACAGGTGTCCCGGCCTCTCACACATCCATAGGGCTGCACCCCTCCGCGTTCTCTGAGGCTTTGCCCGGCCCGGGACAGCTCCGCCGCGCGCACTCCTTCCGCTGGCACGAGTCCCGGCCGCGCTCTGCTGGAATGTGTGGGAACCGGCCTGCGCGCCGCGTATCCCTCCGCCGGGGCGAGGGGCGGACCCCTCCGCGGGCCTGGCTCCTCCTCAAAAGCAGGGAGAGGGGCACAGGAGTTAGTGTGAAGGAGGGCGGACACTGGCACACTCGCGCCGCTATCTTCTCGTTAATGACACTTTGTGTGCCACTCTAGCGCCTTCTGCGTAACAACAACACCGAGGGAGCTTAGTGCGGGCGGAGTACCACGCTAGAAGTGTTCCTGTACCTTAACCCGCGTGCGTCCCCTCCAAAGAGCACCACCACAGCAGGGGCTCATCAGCCTGGAGCCGTCTGTTTATTTATTTATTTATTTATGCATTTTTATATAGCGCGGACTTTACCCGAAGGTGTCAGAGCGCTTCACAAAAGGAACAGAAATGAAACATAATGAGAAACATTACAAAAGAACAGATTACAAAAGCATACGTTTAATTTACATAAGGTAATAGTGACATTTGTGAGCAAACAAAATACATGAGGTAGTAAAAATTGTGAGCAGCCAAAAATACATGAGGCAGTAAGAAGTGCACAGGAGGAAAAAGTGACAAGTGTGCAGTTACAAGAGAAAACAAAGTATCATTTGAGGTATAATACTGCAAAAGGTGCTAGACACTCAGGCATAAGAACAAGCGTTATGTAGGCAAAGGCGCTGCCACCCCCTCTCCACCTGGAAACCTCGGCGTAACCCTGGTGGCCTCTATGCAGCACCCACACTCTATGTGTAGTCACCTATGGGACGAACCGAGACGCGACAGTCGTCCGCAAAGAATTTTTTTGGGTGTGAGACAAAAAAAACTTTAGACTATGAGATGAAATTACAACACTATAGGCTTTAGACCAGAACTGACTGGGAACTCAAAGCAACCTTGGCAATTTTTGCCACACTAGCCCCCTACGAGATATAGCGAGTGAGCCTGTCCTCTGCAAAGGAGGCTCTGCGAGCCCCCAAGAACATTTATGGTAAATTGGTGCATTCTACAGCACACTCGTTATTATATATTCAATTGCATTCGTTTTCAAGCATAGTACATGATGATCTTGCTGTGCACCATGATGCAGCAATCTTTACTGAGACTCTTCAATGATTCCCTCACTATAACCCTCCAACAGTGCCTCTCATCTCTCCATAATCCCTATCTCACATGTATTTTGTTTGGGTTATAGCACCTTTCATACCAGAGTAGGGTGTCGGAGCACTTTACATCACACTCACATACAGAGACAATGAATCATACGTGTGTAAATCGGTGTATAGAAAATGTTACATAGGTCAAAGGGGACTACAAGGTGTAGGATTCACGTCACTGAAACTGGTAGACATTTTTTAAGTGTGCTTGGTCTGGAAATGCGCAAACTCAGGGTTCAGAACAACACAGTGGTTAGGGTTGACTTTAATTATAGGAATTTATTTCTTTTTTACCTATATCATGATAATAAAAGAATTGGCGAAAAAAGTAACTTTCTAACCTGTACCATCTAGTTTTCATGCAGCTCTTTGATGGCAGTTAATAGCTAACTTTGCTAGATTACTGTTCCTATGTCCGCATATTGTAACTACCTTTGCGGCCTAACAACTTTCTTTGTATGTATTTATGCATGTACTTCACTCATAAGATATTGCATTATATGTAAAGCGCTCTGATACCTTCTAGTCTAGCTAGCACTATACAAAACACGTATAAATAAATAAATAAGATTGTAACTCATGAACTGTACAGTAATAAAATAATCTCTGTGGCAAAAGCAGTAACCCACTGAGCTGTGCACATCAAAATACTGTCCTTTAATATGCATGGTACAAGTTATTTGCAGCAGGCATATTAACCCTCTGCCCTACCTTACATGAGTCACAACTGCAACTGGACAAAACTCCCATCTCTCTTCAGAAGGTATATTAATCACCAGAGTTATCTTAACACTCTTATTGTTCCCCAAAACTGCTGGATATTCAAGAAATTTGCTGTGCTTTTAAAACTGCTGCACTGCTACAAAACCAGCCCCCAATAACAAAACCGTCCCCCCCATCCTTTCAGCGAAACGCCCAAAGCCCGTAGGGCCTGTCCAGCCTTGTTTTTGACTTCAAATAGTAACAATGATATGACAATATTTCAGCTGCTGAGCAAGTCTTCATTTTCTCTCCTCGCCTGTCAAAAGGTTGGCACAGCTCAACTTTTAGAGACAGAGACTTCATGTGGACATGGTTAGCATGAGCAAGAGAAGAGTACTGAAGCACGTTATGGTTACACTAATGACATTATTTAATTGCTACAGTGAAATCGAAATTCAATCCACCGCAAGGAAACTGGAGTAAATGCATGGAATGCTTTGAGAACACAAGACTAAACCCAATACCCAACAATAAACACTGTACTAACTACTAATCTTCAGAGAAGTTTCTGCGCACCGTAATGCGCTTCAACACCCCATATGGGGTAGTAAGCAATATATAAATGCAAATGCAATCTTTGTTTACAGTACATAAGTCTATATCGGAGAAGTGTGGCTCAGGGGTTAGAGGCGGCAGACCCGGAAGCTGAGATTGGCCCTGGACCAGGGTTCAATTCCCCGCCTCGACGGGGCTTGGGCTCAATAATTCCACGGACTCGATAATTCTCGCTCCGGTGCCTACTCGACTCACGGGTTCACACTCTGCGACTCTGGCCAATAGCTTGCTTAATCTCCACAACGGCCCCTCGCGGTGGGATGCCTGGCTTTCACCTTGTGGATACCCTGCCGGGGTTATCTCACAGGGGAATACCAGGACGGGTTCCCTAAGCAAGCGCTTAGATGCCTGCGATGTGGGCGGTTTGCGCTATATAAATACATGTACATTTACATTTATATAAAATGTGTTTTGCCTATTCATAATTTTGCGACCCCCCCCCCCCCCCCTCTTCACCTTAAAAGTGGCCAGGGTTACATCACTTTTGGAAAATAATAACTTGTACACACAGGACACTGGTTTTAGAGACCTAATACTTGGCATACCCATGGCCTTCAACAAAGTTGAAGAAAGGCCTTTACTGTCCCACCTACTTTCACTGGAAGGAACTGGAGGCAATCTTTATTCTTGCCATCTAGAGATTGTGGCTGAGCCAGAGACGTGCACTTCAAATTTTAAGTCACTGAGGGCCAGATGTAGGTAGGCCGTTACCGATCGGTACGAAAATACCGATTTTGGGCCCTTACCGATCGGTATACTGCCATCGAGATGTAGGGCAAAGAAAAAAGTCCAAATCGGAGCGAAAACCGATTCGGAATGAGTACCGAATGGAAAAGAATCCGATATGTACATACCGAAAATCGGATATTTTACGAATCGGTAACACACCGATTCGGATGCAAACACCGATTCGGTCCATGTACCGAATCGGTAGAGACACCGAATCGGAAAATAACCGATTCGGTCTATGTACCGAATCGGTAGTGACACCGATTCGGAAAATAACCGATTCGGTCCATGTACCGAATCGGTAGTTACACCGAATCGGAAATTATCCGATTCGGTCCATGTACCGAATCGGTAGATACACCGATTCGGACATAAGCCGAATCGGAGAACCTACCGATTCGGTAGAATCACCGATCGGGAAATTCCCCGATTCGGACAGATGGGGAGATGTAGGGAGGCACAGAAACACCGATTTCGGCTCCAAATCGGTAGAATTCAATCAGTATTTACCATGGATTACAATCAGGTGGTAACCAACTCCAACCCATAAAAACAGCCCCAAAATGCATTGCAACTTGCAGGATGGCAGCTTTTTATGTCATTGCGAGGCGGCTACGGCTACAGCAGGAAGGACAGAGGCAATGGCAAAGAAATGAACAGGTCTACAGACAGAGGATAACCCTGTTCATGCTCACAGAGGCAGAGATCCTACAGAGATACAGGCTGGACTCTGACACCATTCTTGAGCTCATCAGGGACCTCAAACCATTGTTGGACCACCCCACCCCAAGGGCACACGCCATCCCAGCACACGTACAGGTGCTATGCAGCCTACACCTGCTTGCGTCTGGCAGCTATCAAAGTGGAGTTGCAGCGGCAGGAGGGGTGACCCAGAGCAGCCTGTCAAGGTTCTTCCACACATTCCTTGACGCCATGATACACAGGATGGACCAATACATCTCTTTCCCTGCAACCCACGCAGAACTGCTACAAACTAAAGCTGACTTCTACCAGATGGCACAATTTCCCCAAATCATTGGCTGCATAGATGGCACGCACATTCCGATTTGCCCAGCAGCTGACACAGAATACATATACCGCAATCGGAAGTCTACGCACACCATCAACGTGCAGGTGATCTGCAATGCGAAGTGCACCATCACAGACCTGGTAGCAAAATTCCCAGGGAGTACCCACGACTCCTATATTTTCCAACAGAGCGGCATCTATGCACGGCTGATGGCTGGCAAATTTGGTGAAGGATACCTCCTAGGTGAGACACATCATCAGACCCCCATAACACAAAGTAGCTAGGTGAAATACATGTATGCATGTGTGTAATGTTACCCCTTTTCCTTCCAGGCGACAGTGCATATGCCCTCCGCTCATTCATACTCACCCCCTACCTCAACCCCTCCACACCCAGCCAAAGGAGGTATACCCGGGCCCACATAAGCACAAGGAATGTCGTCGAACGGACCTTTGGCATCTGGAAAAGTAGATTCAGATGCCTGCACAAGAGTGGAGGTGCAAGGCAGTATACCCCCATCACCTGCTGCAAGATCATAGCTGTATGTGCAATGTTACACAACCTTGCGGTGAAGAAGGGCACTGAGGTGGAGTTGTCTGACTACGAGGACCATGACGACGACGAAGCTGTGCCACTAACACAGCCAGCTGGGGTGTGTACGCCAAGTGATGGCAGATACAGACGTGAGGAGATTACAGAAAACTATTTCTGAGTGAGTACAGATGCACAGACAGGTAAATGGTTGTGGTGAAAAGCAAATTTTAATACTGTTGCAACACCGTTACTGCACTGATGTGCAACAAAAAAAATGTAATAGCTAAGAAAACAAAAGTCTAAGGTCCAGGTTGCCTCACCCGCCCTTGCAAGCCTACTTCTTGGAGCGCTTGGCAGCCCCACTGGGGTGTCCCTCACCCCCTTCAGAATGTCCTGCGGCTTCTGCGGAGCGCCTGGTGCTCCTGCGCGGATCTGACGCAGCGCTGGCCGGGCTGCTGCGGCTGCTGCTGTCCCCAGCATCCCCCAGGTCCAGGGCAGGATTGGCGGCAGTGTTTGAGATTATCATAGCCTCCATTGCTGTAGTGATGCGGGCCATTCCCCTGGTTATCTCGGCGGTATTCTGGGTTAGACTTGACTCCATATTGGCACCGCGCTGACAAAGTTGAGCCGTTGCAGCAGCAAGGCGGCTAATGGAGCGGTTTTGCACGCAGGCATCCCGCCTGCGCGAGAACTCATGCTCCTCTAGTCTGCCGCATAACTGGGTAATGGCAGTGGTCAGCCTGCCAAGACCTGCTGCTACCTCCTTGTTGGTATCTACAAAGGCCTTGAAACCTTTCACCATCTCGCCCATCTGCAGGTTATGCTGGCGGAGCTGGCGCTGGCAGGCCATGATGGACTTCGCCTGCTGCCTTTGGATTTTCACCATGTTCCCTTCAAGGCCCAGGAAGACACTGCCCTCCGGTGCCGGCGCTGCAGTGCTGGGAATGGCACGCCGCCGGGTACTGCTGCTGCCGCCCTGCTGAGTGGGCTGGGGTGCCACTGGTGTGGGTGTGGTGGTGGCCGGGGCCTGAGCCCCTGCTCCCAGGATAGGGTTTACTGGAGCCACAGCCATAATCGTGCCAGGAGGTGGTGTAGGTGCATGGTGGTCCCTTGTCGGGGAGTTCTCTGGTGAGAACAGCAAGGGGGGTGTGCTCGGCATTTGTGGGGAATGAAGTAAGTCATAGTCAATTGCCAGGTCTCCCTCAATACCCAGCCCAATGGTGTTGTCCTCCTCCTCCTCGGCAGCCTGACTCGTGCTAGGCCCTGCGACTGCACTGGTAGTTGGTGCTGCTGCCTCTGTTGCCTGTGGTCCTCCGCCTGATGGTGCCCCTAGGTATAAAGAAGCATTTGTAAATTGAGTGCCGATGTATTACAGTCAGTACAATTAAAGCATTGCACATGTCCTTGCATCTCCTTAGAATGTGTTCCACTGTTTCCTATCTTGTGATTCTGCACTGCCATATTTTGCTAACTTCTGCTGACTACATATACCATGATGCTTGTCTCTTGTATGTTGGTTACAGTACTGGGCTGGGGTTTGGCTGTGCATTGTGTCTAATGGGGAGGTGTCTGGTAGGGTGTGTCATGATGCGCATGCTTCTTACCTGTAGCTGTAGCTCTGGCTGAGCTGTCCAGGGTCCCGATTCCGGTCACGCTCTCCCTCTCGATGGTGCTGGACACCAGTTCCTCCAGCTCCGTGAGGGGTGGCGCCGGGTTCCTGCCTCCACCTGTCCCTCCAGCTTGCCTCTGGATCTCAGCCATCTTTCGTTTGGTCAGGCTGCGGATATCGTAGAAGCGTTTTTTCAGCTCATCAAGGGACCTGGGGGTGACACCTACAGCATTGACCTTTTCTGCGATCTCACTCCAGAGCCTCCTCTTAGTGCTGTCCGGCACAGTGAGGTACAGCTTCCCGAATAGCTGCCTGTGCACCCTCACCACCTCCTCCACCAACACCTGCAGCTCCATGCTACTGAACTTTGGCTTTCTCTTCTGGCTGGCCTTCTGGCTCTCACTGGGGTTTGCCATCTTGCTCTCAACAGTTCTCTGCCTCCTGCTCCCACTGCTGCTCACTGTGAGTGTTCAGCTCAGGCTGGCTCTCCAGAAAGTTCTTAATTAGCTGCACCTGCCAGGGTTGCCACTCCCTGTTTGGGTGGGGGAGGGGGGATCCACCTCATTGGCTGAATCGGCTTTTACCAAATCGGATTTTACCGAATCGGATTTTACCGAATCGGATTTTACCGAATCGGATTTTACCGAATCGGATTTTACCGATTCGGTTTGTTCAATGCATTCCTATGGGCTTTTTGCCCATGGGTGTGTTTTCAAACCTCCGAATCGGTAATTGCCGAATCGGATTTTACCGAATCGGCTATTTCCGAATCGGTGGTAGCCGATTCGGCTATTTCCGATTCGGTGGTAGCCGATTCGGTACTTTCCGAATCGGTTCGTGCCGAATCGGTACGTTGCGATTCACATTACCGATGCCGACCGATTCGGTATTATTTCGCTGTTTATTTCCTACATCTCGTTTTCCGATTTCAGAATACCGATTCGGCCCGCCTCGGTATTTTGAAATCGGAAAATCCCTTTTACCTACATCGGGCCCTGAGTGCCTATTCCCTTGATCCTATCCTCAATTGCTACAAACGTGAACTTCCAGCATATTTCAGCAACACTGAGTTGTATTTGTTGCAGCAGGTGTGGTGGGACAATCACTGAACTAGGCAACCTCGCCTTCTGGCCAAGCACGGCACAGCTAAGATCGTGATTGGTACACTAGGAGCCAGTTTAGCTCTTATACACCTGATAGGGAGGATACAATGTCCCATATTTTGGGGAACTAGTTTAATCTCCCATAAACATCAACTTCCTGGGCTATATACTGGATAAGCACCTCAACCTTACCCCTCAGGGTAATTATGGATGCTGACTTTGTTTGCTGTACACCATCTGGCTGTAGTGAAAGATGCACTGTGAATCTCTTTGCATGATTACTACAACACACTGAATGGTTGCTGCTGAGGAACAAGAGACTGAAAGTGAAACATGTGTATGTTATTGGTTTACAGATACCCAACCGAAGAATTAATCAATCAATTAATCCCCATTTATAAAGCACACTCTGTCCTCCGAGGTGGTATCTGGGCACAGCCTATGTTTATCGTGTGTAAGTCCCTTAATACAACGTTTTGGCTACAGCCTCAAGAACCCAAAGCAGGGGCGGCTCTAGGGTAATGGTGGCCCTGGGCAGGAGGCGTAGGTAGGGGGCCCCGGAAGAGGAAGTCCGGGTCGGGCAGAGCGCGGAGGCCAGTAAAGAGGGGAGGAAGGGGGGGTCAGGGTGTTTAGAAGTGGAGCTGAGCCGGAGGCCGCCAAATCCCTGCCAGGGGCCGCCACACAATTATGTATCCATCCTCAGAGGATAAATATATTAAGGATATATATTGGTGTGGTGGCCCCTGGGGTTTGGTGGCCCTGTGCAGGTGCACAGCTTGCACATGCCTAAGGCCGGCCCTGCCCAAAGGAGCAAGTCATTGAATGTAGGATTTCCTTTATCAGCCTGCTTTGATTGGTTTTTGAGTGGCCCTGGGAGGTGACCCTTGCTTGTTGCCAAAGGTAATGTTCCAAGTGGTGCAACCAATAAAAGCGTTGTACCCATATCTACTGGTAAATGACACCTTCTGTTCCAGCACGAGCCCTGTAAGAAGATGCTCATAAAAATATGTTTTCATAAGCAGCATTGTGCATAAAATTATACAACAAAAAACAAGTAAGTCGTGAACAGCAAGAAGTTTCTTTTTTTTGCAGTTTTATATAGCGCAAACTCAACCCGAAGGTATCAGAGCACTTTACCTGAGCACCAGTTGCATTACAGATGGACACATTAATTTTTTTAGGCCGGGAAGATTATGTGATTTGCCGAGAATCAGAGGATGATTGAGCTTCCCGCTAGGCTCAAACCTGGTTCCCCAGCTTCAAAGTGGGCTGCCCTAGCCATTAAGCCACACCCTCTTGTTAACATGTTAAAGAGTATTCAAAATTGTGGTTCTGCTGTAAAAATCAAATAAGCAGCTGAAGTCGACCTTAGACTCCTGTAATTCTCGCTGTGAGATTAGGAGCCTATTTTATGGGTTGGAGGAAAAGTTGCCTTCCTGCAAATTATGGAGTTATTGAGATCAAAACTTTAGTTTACCTGACTCAATTAGAAGTGGAGGGACCACCTCAGATGGCTCTGTCAGCGCACAGTCATTTCTGGCAGCCTGTTTGCCACAAGGCCACCTTGGGAGGACCACCATAAATAACACCCAGCATCATGATGCTTGAAAACTATGAACATCTTCCTATCCCCCATCATTGGTTGTCTCCATGGCTTCCACCCACCAGTTGGGAAGCACCAGAGTTTTGGGAAAGTAATTCCCTTAACATGGTGGCATAGACTCAGACTTCTTAGCAAAAGGTCAACGGTATGTGTTGGACAGGCCACATGAAGGGCTCGCTCCCTCCCCGCACGACAGGGCCCGGGCACCGGCTCTCCAGGTGCTACCCACAGAAGCAACTCACAAACCGTCCCCCACGGGACCCCTGCTCCCGGACATCTCTATATTACCGGCCCAGGCCCCCGTCAGCACCCCTGCCCGGCCCGGCCGCCATCTTAGACACTGCACCACGAGGCCGCGTGGCCTCAGCTCGACCCCAACCCTGGGCCTGGCCAGGCCCCGCCAGCCCGGCACCACCATCCACCCAGGAGGTGAACGGACCACTTTGCAGGTCAATGGGAGAAAGGAGTGTCGATGGCTCTCCCCCGCCAGGTGCCGATCGCCCCCAGCCTCCCCGGGCGCTGGCTCCACCCCCCTGCTGGGTGTCTGGACTCCCTCATCCCGGACCTCCCGACCTCCAAGTGCGAGGGTCCGGACATCAAAGGGCGCCAGACCTATAACTGGGGCAGCTCCAGAGCAGGAAGGCAGTTGTATCCTGGAGTCGAGAGACGCCTTGAAGAACTCATCCTTGACGGACTGCTGGCGCTGCCACAGCCCTACCTTGTGAACTGTCGTCCTGCCGCTGGCGCTGCCGCGGCCCTCTGCAATCTACCGTCTTCGTTGGGACCTGCTGGCGCTGCCGCGATCCGTTGTAACTACCATCTTCGTTGGGACCTGCTGGCGCTGCCGCGATCCGTTGTAACTACCATCTTCGTCGGGACCTGCTGGCGCTGCCACGGACCGTTGCCACCTTCAACCACTCCGGGATCTGCTGGCGCTGCCGCAACCCGTCCTTCAAGAACGCCGAGCTCGAGGATTGAGAGCTATCCACCATCTCATCGTAACTACCAGATTGGTAATAAGACTGTCCCGCTACCCCTTTCCTATCCAAGAGACTAGAATCGAGGGGACCCCTGAGTCCAGACCTCCTTGTACCATCCTACCGTACTTCAAGATTACTTATAAAGAACGTTAAATCTTATCCTTGTGTGGTGCCTATTCTGTGGGGGGGAAGTTACTTGTCTGTACGATTGCTGGAGACGGCTCTCCCCGGAGACCTCTCCCCTTGTCCTCGGCCGACCCTCCAGGTCCCGTCTAACATTGGTGGCCAGCGGCGCGATCCGAACCAACGCGTAATCGTACAGAAAGCAACTCACCCCACGACTAAACCACAATGCCGGCCCAAGAGAGCGGGTCTACAGAGAAATTCCAAATGGACAAGCTGGAGGAGTACAACCATCGAGAATTAAAACAATTTTGTATAGAACTGGGCATTGCTACCACCGGTCTGAGCACAAAAGATGACTTTAAACACGCCCTAGAAGCATGGGCAGAGGTAAACCCCGCTGGTCCCCGGGACCAACACAGCGAAACCCCGGAAACTGACCCCGCTCCTCCCGAGGAAAGGAGAGCAGGTCTCTCCCGGGAAGAGATCCAAGAGCGAGAGAAAACCAGACTGCATGAATTAGAGTTGGCACGGCTCAAAATGGATGGAGAACTAAAACTAGCGGAACAAAAACTGAACCTAGAACACTTACGGCTCCGAGAAGAGCGGGAGGAAAAACAAAGACAAAGAGAGCTTGAAGAAAAAAGACTGGCATATGAACACGAGCGCAAACTAGCCGAAATAGAACTACGTAAGCAGGGCAAGGACCTGGGGGTGCCCGAGCGACCACGCACCCCAGGAACGTCAGAATCAAAGGTCCACATTCCCAAAGATGTCGTCCGAGAGTTCTACCGAAACGACGACATACAGCAGTGGTTCAAGGCCTATGAGATCGCCATGTCCTCTCACCGGATCGATCAAAGCGACTGGGGAGCCGGTCTATGGGGGAGGTTCGTCAACGAAGGCCGTGATGCCCTGTTACAGCTCCCGGATCACCAAATGACGTCCTATGATCACATGAAGGCCGCCCTCCTCACTCGATATGGGCTGACACCCGAAATGTACCGCCAGAGGTTCCGCGACTGCACCCGAATCCCGGGTACAACTTGGGTGGAATATGTGAACTATTTCAGCCGAGCCCTCGAGGGGTGGATCAAGGGGAGCAACGTAACGACCTACGAGCAGCTTTTTAACCTTGTTGTGTGGGAGCACCTCTCCAATAACTGCTTTGTCGAGCTCAGGCAGCACCTCCTCGATAGTAAAATGACTGATCCACGGCAGCTCGCCGCCGAGGCTGACCGATGGGAGAGCACCCGAGTGGGCCGGGGTGGCCCGAACGAGCAGAACAGGAACAACCAAGGCCATCACCGCCCCCGAGGAGGAGGAGGAGGCCAGGGCCGGGGGAAAGACACCGTCCCGGCCGCTCCCGCCACCAGCACCCCGCCCCCGGCCAACAGGGGCAACCCCCCGATGCGCCCGGGGTTCAGAGCCAATGTCACGTGTCACCGATGCCAGCGAGTCGGTCACTACGCCAGTGACCCGAACTGTCCACAGAACCAGACTCCGAGGCCCCCCAGGTAGCGGCCGCCGCCCTCGGAGAAGAGCAAGTCTCCGAGGACCAGGAAGAGTACGAACACGAGCAGCAAGAGTGGGAGCCGGCCGCCATGGTCCTGGCGTGCCTGGGGGGAAGAGACATGGTTCCGCGGGCTCCCCTACCCGCCAACACCAGAAAGTATAGTCAGTGGGTGAGCATCAATGGGCGCAAGGCCGAAGCCCTACGTGACACAGGGGCCAGTGTGACGGCCGTCCGCTGTCACCTGGTGACCCCCGAGCAAATAATACCGAACATTCTCTGCCCCGTCCGGACAGCCGACAATTCAGAGAGCATGTGTCGGATGGCCTGCGTCCCCTTCGAGTGGGGAGGAGTATCCGGCATGCTGAAGGTGACGGTCCGCAATGATGCCCCCATGGACTGTCTCCTGGGGAACGATCTCGAGAGTTCCCCATGGGCCGCCGTAGAAAGAAGAGAACACCTGGGGATGTTGGGCCTGCCGGACTGGGCATGCGTAACCACCCGGTCCATGGTGGCCCGCACCATCCCCCGACCAGAAGAACCCGAATGGCCAGCACCTCCTCCCCCGATCGCTCCAGTGGGGGACGCCGACACCATCGACCCCCCAGAACAAACCCAAGATGAACTCGTTCAGCCCCAGGATCTCCCAGACCTGGCTCAGTGGCGTCAAGAAGGGGGACCCACACAGGAGCAATTCCGTCAAGAACAGAAGACATGTCCCTCCCTCGAGGGACTACGACAACAAGCCCTCGCCCAGAGCGCGGGAGATACCGCCGGGGCCCACTGGATCTATTGGGACAATGATTTGTTGTACAGTGAACAAAGAATCGCCGAGTTGGGGGCCAGTCGAGTGTTAGTGGTGCTCCTCCGTTTTAGAGACTTCCTGCTGAACTTGGCCCACGATGTCCCCCTAGCCGGCCACCTGGGTCAGGACAAAACCTACAAGCGCCTGGTGACCCATTTTTACTGGCCCAAAATGAGAAATGACGTGCTCAACCACTGCCGGTCCTGTCCCACTTGTCAGGCCAGCGGGAAGAGCGGCCGCAAACTCAAGGCACCCCTGCAGCCCTTTCCAGTGGTTACCACCCCGTTTGAAAAAGTGGGAATAGACATTGTGGGGCCCCTAGACCCCCAAACAGCCCAAGGACATCGTTTTATCCTGGTACTGGTGGACCATGCCACCCGCTATCCCGAGGCCATCCCCCTTCGAACTGTAACCGCTCCGGTGGTCGGCCGAGCCTTAATGGGGATCTTCTCCCGAGTGGGCTTCCCACGGGAAGTCGTCAGTGACAGAGGCACGAACTTCATTTCGAAATACATGAAATCCCTCTGGCAGCAGTGCGGGGTCACCTACCGATTCACAACCCCCTATCACCCACAGGGGAACGGACTGGTTGAGCGGTTCAACCGTACCCTCAAGGGAATGATTTTGGGGTTAGAAGAGCCCCTCCGCCGCCAGTGGGATGTGCTTCTCCCGTGCCTCCTCTTCGCCTACTGAGAAGTCCATCAGAAGTCCCTCGGCTTCAGCCCCTTCGAGCTCTTGTACGGGCACCCTGTCCGAGGGCCCCTCAGCCTAGTCAAAGAAGGTTGGGAGATGGCCCCCCTGAAAACCCCTCCAGACGTCTACAAGTACCTCCTGACCCTCCGCAATCAGACCAGGCGGTTCCGAGAAATCGCCAAAGCCAATCTTGAAGCCAGTCAGGAGGACATGAAGAAATGGTACGATCAGAACGCCTCCTCCATAGAGTTCGTACCTGGCCAGCAAGTATGGGTGATGTCCCCCACCGAACCTTGTGCCCTGCAAGATAAGTGGACGGGGCCCTTCAAGGTGGTCGAGCGCAAGAGCCCGTTCACCTATCTCATCGACATGGAATCTTCCCGGAACCCCCTCCGGGTCCTCCACGCCAACAGACTGAAGCCTCACTTTGTGCGCTCGGAGATCAGCCTATTGATGGCTACAGACAGTGGGACAGAAGAAGACTCCGAGCCCCTCCCTGACCTACTGAGGACCCGTGAAAAGGATGGTTCGGTAGACGGGGTCCGGCTGTCAGATGCCCTGACCGCAGAGCAGCGCCAAGACTGTCTGGCGCTCCTGCTGCAGTTCGCAGCTCTCTTTTCCCTCACCCCAGGGGTCACCCCCTGGTGCCTACACGACGTGGACACGGGGGACAGTCCCCCCATCAGACATCGGGCGTACCGCATGCCAGATCGGGTACGTGCCTGCATCCAAGAAGAAGTCTCCAAGATGCTCACCCTTGGAGTCATCAAACCCTCGGACAGCCCCTGGGCCAGCCCAGTCGTACTGGTCCCCAAAGCTGCTGCCCCCGGCACCACCCCTGAGCTCCGATTCTGCGTCGACTATCGGGGCCTGAACGCTGTCACCCGAACCGACGCTCACCCCATTCCCCGAGCAGATGAACTGGTCGACCGCATGGGGGCTGCCCGCTACCTCAGCATCTTCGACCTGACAGCGGGCTACTGGCAGATCGGCCTCACCCCCAGGGCCCAAGAACGATCCGCTTTCTCCACCCCGGATTGCCACTACCAATTCAAAGTGATGCCATTCGGCATGAAAAATGCTCCAGCCACTTTCCAGCGACTGGTGAACCAGGTATTGGCGGGCCTCGAAGCCTTCAGCGCCGCCTGCCTGGACGATATCGCAGTGTACAGCCGCCACTGGTCAGACCACCTCAACCACCTCCGAGAGGTCCTGCAGGCCCTCCAACAGGCCGGCCTCACAATCAAGGCCAGCAAATGCCAGATTGGCCAGGGGTCCGTGACCTACCTCGGACACCAAGTGGGGAGCGGTCTGGTGGCCCCCCTCCAGCTCAAGATCGCTGCCATCCAGTCCTGGCAACCACCCATCACCCAAACCGAGGTCCGAGCCTTCTTGGGGCTCACCGGATACTACCGGCGGTTTGTGAAGGACTATGGCAGCATTGTGGGGCCCCTCACGGCACTTACATCCAAGAACCAGCCGAAAAGAGTCAACTGGACTCCTGACTGTCAAGCGGCCTTCGAGAATCTGAAGGCCGCCATGTGCACCGCCCCTGTGCTCCAGGCTCCCGACTACAGCCGAGAGTTCATCGTCCAGACTGATGCCTCCGACCATGGCATTGGGGCCATCCTCTCCCAACTGAACCCCGAGGGAGTCGACCAACCAGTGGCCTTCATCAGCAGACGCCTACTGGACCGGGAACAGCGCTGGAGCACCATCGAGAGGGAGGCCTTCGCAGTAGTGTGGGCCCTCAAGAAGCTCCGGCCCTACCTCTTCGGTACCCACTTCCGGGTGCAAACAGATCATCGCCCCCTGCAATGGTTAATGCAGATGCGGGGGGAGAATCCCAAGCTGTTGCGATGGTCCATCTCCCTGCAGGGGATGGACTTCACTGTGGAGCACCGCCCTGGCCAGGATCACGCCAACGCGGATGGCTTGTCACGCTTTTTCTGCCTCGACGAGGAAAGTCCCCAAGAAGATGGGTGACTCTCCCCGCCTTCAGCTGGGGGGGACGCATGTTGGACAGGCCACATGAAGGGCTCGCTCCCTCCCCGCACGACAGGGCCCGGGCACCGGCTCTCCAGGTGCTACCCACAGAAGCAACTCACAAACCGTCCCCCACGGGACCTCTGCTCCCGGACATCTCTATTTTACCGGCCCATGCCCCCGTCAGCACCCCCGCCCGGCCCGGCCGCCATCTTAGACACTGCACCACGAGGCCGCGTGGCCTCAGCTCGACCCCAACCCTGGGCCTGGCCAGGCCCCGCCAGCCCGGCACCACCATCCACCCAGGAGGTGAACGGACCACTTGGCAGGTCAATGGGAGAAAGGAGTGTTGATGGCTCTCCCCCGCCAGGTGCCGATCGCCCCCAGCCTCCCCGGGCGCTGGCTCCACCCCCTTGCTGGGTGTCTGGACTCCCTCATCCCGGACCTCCCGACCTCCAAGTGCGAGGGTCCGGACATCAAAGGGCGCCAGACCTATAACTGGGGCAGCTCCAGAGCAGGAAGGCAGTTGTATCCTGGAGTCGAGAGACGCCTTGAAGAACTCATCCTTGACGGACTGCTGGCGCTGCCGCAGCCCTACCTTGTGAACTGTCGTCCTGCCGCTGGCGCTGCCGCGGCCCTGTGCAATCTACCGTCTTCGTTGGGACCTGCTGGTGCTGCCGCAATCCGTTGTAACTACCAGCTTCGTCGGGACCTGCTGGCGCTGCCGCGGACCGTTGCCACCTTCGACCACTCCGGGATCTGCTGGCGCTGCTGCAACCCGTCCTTCAAGAACGCCGAGCTCGAGGATTGAGAGCTATCCACCATCTCATCGTAACTACCAGATTGGTAATAAGACTGTCCCGCTACCCCTTTCCTATCCAAGAGACTAGAATCGAGGGGACCCCTGAGTCCAGACCTCCTTGTACCATCCTACCGTACTTCAAGATTACTTATAAAGAACGTTAAATCTTATCCTTGTGTGGTGCCTATTCTGTGGGGGGGAAGTTACTTGTCTGTACGATCGCTGGAGACGGCTCTCCCCGGAGACCTCTCCCCTTGTCCTCGGCCGACCCTCCAGGTCCCGTCTAACAGTATGACGCCCTAAGAATTACAAGATGTAGGCCTGTAATTCCCACAATTTAGTTCAATAAAAGGTCTCATCATCTGCTGTGGCTCATTTTAATACGTTTTTTGATCAAACTAGCAGCTTTGGCACATTGTGAGACCTCCAGGAGATAGCTGTCATTCTTTTGGACAAACACACAAATGTCAAATTGGCAAATCAGCTCAAATTTCCCCTTATGGGCAGTTAGCCCATTATGCAGGATTTTGGTCTGCCAGTAATGGCCTTCCCAGTAACAACCACGAAGACAGAGGTTGAAGGGATTTATTAGGAATAGGGTGCCCAAGCCTTTCCAGTACTTTTTGTTAAGAAACAACGGTTCCAGAACAGTTAATGCCACAGTGATACCTTTGAGCTGCCTCAGGTTATAGAGGAGAGAAGGTACTGTTAGCTAAAGAAGAAACAAGCCTTCTTTCCGGAGTACCTACTACGTGAAAACATGTAAATATGTGCCTTTAGCTTAATAAGCAATTCTAAAGGCTGACTGGGAGCCAATATGGTCTTTAATTGATAAAATAATTTGAAGATTTGTGGTGACAACGTGCTACTCTTTTTGACGGGTACTGTAAGAGTGTTACCAATTATGTAATTCATTTTTTAATGGACACCTATAACACAGTTTGCACTAAGTACAGTCTGATTGTGTATTATTAAAAACATAACTTTTGACATCCTGAGTATATCTACACGTGTAAGTGTACCTTTAGTCTTTGTAGCAAATGTACTACCTTTGGATATTCACCATTTGCAAGTGTAAATTTGCTACAAAGTTTAGACTTACAGGCCCCCACCAACAAGAAGTGTTGGAGCCCAGTTTACAAGTGTGAAATTACTGCTTGTAACTTTTCACATTGTTGGACTGAAAATGCGTCTAGCCGGCTCCTTCTAGCATTATGCGAGTTAAGTTAGCATTTGCGGCACCATTTTGTATTCAGCCGCCATTTTGTGCCATGATCGTTATGCTCCTGCGTCAAAATATTTGCCTCAGCAGAAAAAGCAGCTTTGATTGTTCTCTTTAGTATTATCCAAGGTTGAGTTCCACTGCCTTAATGAATAGATCGTTCTGTCTTTTACATACCTTTCCTCTTGAGTAAGCCCTGCTGAGATCTCTGCCACCAGAGCAGAGAGCTCACTATCGTGACATATAGGGAAAAGAAAAAAAAATGTGGACAAATCTGCAGTAATATTACATTAATTATATATATATATATTTTAAAATGTGTTTAACCATATTAATGTAAAATATTTTTAAGGTATATTCAAAAAAGAAGGAAATATTATTACATGTATTTATTATGTAGTAAAAATTATTACAAGTTATCTGTAGAATTAATTTAAGTTGACTTTCTTTAAACAAAATTTGATTTACATTCATTGTTAAATTAGAAAGGAATTAAAATATTTTAAAATAAAATAATAGTAATTTTTAGGTATGTATATTTTTTTAATATCGGTTTGCTTTGATATATATTTTAAAAACAGTGAATTAAGATGAGGAGAGTGTAGAAGAAGAATAACGCGGAAAGAAATGTTAGAACCACGAAGGGAATGGGCTACGAAAGAAAAACGTATTTTGTAGATGAGTTGCTTGTAACAATGAGGTCTGCATGTATAATGAAGTTCGATACTGTACATCTGATAATTTTCAAATTGCTGTACTATGATTTCCTTGTGGAAAATTCAATAAACATAAATTCATTAAAAAAAGTGAATTAATTTAGTTTTACATCATTTCCAGGGAGGGGAATTTTAAGTCCCTACCTTCATTATTTTGTTTGGGAGGGTGTTGCAGTACCAGTGGTTGGTCATGTGTGCTTCTACACTTACTTCAGTGAAGTGCATTTACCAGCCACTTCCCCATCCTGCCCACATATACTACTAAAACGTAGGTGTATGTGTGCAGAGAGCTCAGCAGTCGAGGTGGACAGCTCCCACATAAAGTAGAGGAGGGGCAGAGATCTCCACAAGTATGTAGGTGAATAGCATTATGTAGTACATGAGTAGTGCTATTAAATGTGCTACGATGCAGTTTATGATTAGCCCCATGAATTCTTTTGCTCATTTTGCAGCGGGCTTTCTTCCATTGTGTGTAGCCTATCATATACTGTGTGTAATCGTTTTTTACACTAATAGCTTGCATACTGGGGGTGGTTTCTGTCACAGGTTGGGACCACATAGCACTGCAAATACTCTAAATATTCTAACAACACTATAAACACTCATGTCGCTGTTCCCATATCAATCAATCAATCAATCAAGAAATTTGTATAGCGCGCTACTCTACTGCTCAAACAGCCAGGTCTTGAGTTGCTTCCTGAAGGAGAGGTGGTCTTGGGTAAGACGGAGGTGGATGGGGAGTGTATTCCAGGTCTTGGCTGCCAGGTAGGAGAATAATCTTCCTCCCATGGTGGCTCTTCGGATGCGTGGAACGGCAGCGAGTGCGTGGCTGGTCGATCGTAGTTGGCGGGTGGGAGTGTAGAAGGTCAGGCGGTCGTTGAGTACCTGGGGCCTTGGTTGTGGAGGGCTTTGTGTGTGTGGGTAAGGAGACGGAACGTGATTCTTTTGCTGACGGGGAGCCAGTGCAGGTCTTTCAGGTGTCCGGAGATGTGGCTGTGGCGTGGGATGTCCAGGATGAGTCGTGCGGAGGCGTTCTGGATGCGTTGGAGTCTTTTCTGCAGTTTGGCTGTGGTTCCGGTGTAGAGGGTGTGCACCAACCAAGCTTCAAATCAGTGGCCCCCTGGTTATGCACACAAACATCTGAACTAATCAGCTTAAAGAACTGAGCTTTCCTACCAGGACACTACATTTCCATCAGGTGAGTTTAACATGCATTTATTTTTCATATAAGGTGTGCACATTCTGTTTTATATGCAGTAACCTGGAGGTGACAGCCCAATCAAATAGTTGCACACCATTTTGTTATTTTTAGCAGTGTCTCTGTCCCATGCCCCACTCATTGACCCCACACCCATTGTACTCTGGACCACATTTCCCACACTTGCTTTAACCAGTTTGGGAAACTGCGTTCCAAATATGCCCTTATGTATGGGTAGTCCAAAACCATGGGAATGAAGTGGGCTGCACCAACCATACTACTGGGACACCTATCTTCTGGTTTAGGGTATGTTTTATTCATTCGTCTGGGAGTTGAATAAGACTAGGGCTCCTGGTTTTATGGTATTTATTTTTTTAACATTTCCGTCTGTATTTATCCATGTTCTTTTTTTGGCCCTCTTATTGGTATTTATCCATATTTATTTTGTGTTTTTAGGATAAATGGAGTCGTAAAATGGTTTATTTCCATATTTATTTAACTCTTAGACGTGCACTCATATGTGGAAGCCTGTCACGTTTTAGCAAATTAAACAACCACATATAACATAAAATTGCACCAATAGGTGAAGAGTAGGTTTATAATACAAATATATGTTAATTTATGCCTGTATTAAAGGACACCTGATCCTGTTTTGTAACTCCCTGTCTATCTGATCAGTTTTTGCCTGAAATTCATGAAAGTCAGCAAGGAGAGTCTTTCACAAAAAGCACAATTTTCAGTATTTTTCCGCTTTTTAAAAGTAAATACAGACAGGAAACACATTGTTTTCTGTCTGTATTTATCTGTACAAATCAGTAAAAACCGAAAACAGGGAGCCTTAATTAAGACATGTGTAGGAAGCTTAACTGTTTTAGTTTAAATTGAACATTTTTGAGATTCTCCCTTTTCTTCCTAAGCACAAGCCCACCCTGCATTGGTCCATTACACGCCCTTGTGGAAATTCTATTTAATTCTATCTTTTGGTAAGATCTGCCCCTGATAAGGTAAGAAGTGACCTGTAAAGTATGCATACCACCCCTGAGTCGTCTCCATGAGTCAGGAGTAAATTATTGTGTGTTAGTGGTTTCAACCAGTTAACACTCCAACATTCTATGGCCAGCTGTAGTCATTGCACCGAATGTCAAAAACTGCTCTACTGAGATACTCCATATGAGTCTTAGGTTCTTAAATGTATGTAATGTACCGTTTTTAGGTCAAAGCCTACCAGACAGTGCAGCTGTCTGTTTTGCTAGACATCTTAGGGACATTCAGAAAGCTTTCCAGGGAATGCATACCGCCCATTGTTTACCATTGGCCTTGTGGTTTGTAACTCACATTTGCTTGCTTTCTGTTTCCTGGCTCTATTTGTTTTCGATTTCAAAGTATTTTATTGAGTTTTACATACAGGTATATTCACTTTACTGTTATAGGGTACTAGCCAAACTTGGATGATTTTGTCATGTTTACAGGTAGGTGATATACATGCTAGGCTGTACCCCTTTCCAATGACTTATTAGAAGGTTATGGACAGCTAAAAGAAAAGGAGAGAATAGAGAATGGAGAAAGAAAAGATTGCCACAAGGAGTCTACTTTCGTAGCGGCCAATTCTGGTGCTGTTCTGTACTTGTATCATGTTGTTTTGCGGACAGTCGACCCCCCCAAGTGCTCTCATGGGGGTTCATAGAGGTACTGATACTCGTCCAGGCGTTTCCACCCCCCCCCCTAGTAGCTGCGCTCCAGGGTGTGTTTTGTAGTGCTATGCTGCCAGCGCCCCTGATGTGTATCACCCAATTGAGCCAGCCCTTGAAAGATGTCTTTGCTGTGTCCTTCCATTTTGCCAAGACCAATTTCACTGCTGATGTTAAAAGGAGGTCCAGCAGATCTCTGTCATGTTGTGAGTCAAGTGATGTGGTCATAAATGCAGTGGTAAGGGTAGCGAACTCTGGTTTCAGTGTGCATCCCAATGCTTTTTTTTATGAAAACGAAGATTTTTCCCCAGAAGATTTTAACTTTGTTTTAAGCTGTTAAGCTCAAGGTTGTCCCGGGGCGTGGCCTGAAGCCGAAGATGGTGGACGTGTAGCCCGAGAGCTCCGTCCGTAATCCTCAAAATAAGCTGATTATCCTGCTTTCCCCCACCGCGACCCACCTGATACTTGCACCGGAGGTCCCCGGGGGTGTCATCCTGGAAGCGGAGCGGTGCTTCTCCAGTCCGCCCGCTCTGCTGACGCTCGGCGCGGCTACTCTGGAAGTGGCCTACTGCACAGGGTGAAGCCCCGGGCTCGAGTGGACATTCTCCCCGGCCTCCCCATAGCCTCTGGCGCGGTCAGACCAGCTCCGCGCCGGACCTCCGAGGCGGAAACCGGCGGCAGACCTCGCATGTAGAGGGGTGTCCTGATAGTACGGCGACCCTGCGGCCCCCGCCTACGCTGCGGGGCCCTGCACGGCATCCTGCTGGGTGCCCTGCGGATCGAGCGGAGGCTCTCTTCATCTGGCTGACCGGCTGAATCCACGCGGAGGGCTAGACGCCCGTTTCCTGCTGCGCCGCCCGGGACTGTGGGGCGGACAGCGCCGGACATCAGACACAAGCGCCGCTTGCTCCGGACCCCCCCCTGCAGGCCTCATTAGCAGTTTTTTGGGCGCCATTTTGTTACTGGGGCCCGGACGGGAAGAGCTCCTCTGGCCCACACACTGGTCGATTGCTGGAACCGCGACTAGGATTCCACGCGGTGCAACGCCCCTGCAGGGGACGGTGGACTGCAGGACCTGGCTATCGGGGCGACTGGCCTAGGACAGCGGCAGGAGAGGGAGACACCGCTCTGCAGGCCTACCACCACGCACTGGCCCAGACTTCTAGAGTGCACCTGCGTAAGGCCGATTCACTGGACACTGGCAGAAGGCCACCTTACCTCCTTCATCTGTACTGCGAGAAGCTAAAGACGACTCTGCACTCGGGGCCTCCCTGGGTGGGCCGCCTGTTCTGCAACTGACGTCAAGGACAGGGATTCTACGCGCTCTCTGCCGGCCCTGGGCCTGTGCTGCTCCCACCCTTGCACAACACCACTCCCTGACCCTGCGGCGGACACAGCCCGGCGCCCGGAGTAGATACGGGAGAGGGCGGCGGCGATCTGCTGTGCCCTTTCCGGCGCCACCCTGCTAACAAGAGCCATGGGCAAGCAAAGTGGCAAGACTCATGGACAGGGCGCTGCGACGGACCTGCAGTCCACGGGCTCCGAGGACCCTCTGGCCTCCTCCAACGTGGACATCATCCCGCCGACTGGGAAAAGGTCCCAGGACGCAAAGTTGGACCTTATCCTTAATGAGATACGAGCGACCCGTGAGGCCCTGGAATCGCGTATTGACAACATGGCGACGGGCCTATCACTACTAAGGTCAGACCATAACAAATTGGCGGAACGGGTGGCGGAGCAGAAGCTAGCACTGAATGACCTGGTGCCACAACAGACGGAGCATTCCACGAGGCTGGAGGGAGTGGAAAAACAGCTTAAACATCTCTGGGATAAAGTGGATGAGGCAGAAGGACGTGCGCGCCGCAACAACGTCCGCATCTTAGGCATTCCGGAGAGAAGTGAGGGGAGGAACCCCACCCAATTCGTGGAGGACTGGCTACGGAAACTAGTGGGCCAAGAAGATCTCACTGCACTGTACAGCGTGGAGAGGGCACATCGGATGCCTCCTCGGCCCCCCAAGCCAGGGGCGCCCCCTCGTCCCCTGATCGCGCGCCTCCTTCATTTCAGAGACCGGGACACTGTGTTACGTGCGGCCAGGGAGAAAGCACCGATACGATTTGAAGATAAAAACATTTCAGTCTATCCTGATTTCACGCCCACTGTACAGCGCGCCAGGTCCACCTTCGTGGGTGTCAAACGCAAGTTAAGGGACAGAAATATGAAGTATGCGCTGCTGTTCCCTGCTCGGCTCAAAATCATGCACGACAACAAATCCCACTTCTTCGAGTCACCAGAAGAGGCAGAGGAATGGATGGAGGTCACTCTGACACCGCCGACCTCACAGGACCCATTCGGGGAGCACCGGAGGGACGGCCGCAACGAGCGCGGAGACACACCGGACAGACGACACAACACTTCAGGCCCTGGACTCCACTCTTCCCATGGACCCCCTGTGAAGACGCATCCTCCTGATGCTCGAATGGCAAGCCACCCATCGTCATCTCACCGGCAGCAGCTCATGGAGGAGGCCCTAGCAGCACACGACGCCCAAGCACGTAGCGACAGGCACTCCGCCACCACTGACACCCATACAGAGGTATCCGGCTCAATGGACAGCTTGCCGCTGTTCCCGAAAATTACAGCCCAAATGGCGGAGGAGTTCTGATTTGCTGAAAATATGATCCCCTCCGGGTGGTAATGTATACTTGAACCCCCCCCCCCCCCTCCCCCTCTTTTCGCAATTGATGGGTTGCGTGGGGAACTCACTTTGTTGAGGACTACCGAGCCTATGCAGACCGTTCAATGACAGTCGACAGAGGCCTGTCACCCCCCGGTCTGCACACGGACTCCAATGACTTGTGCCCACGTTGGGCACCACAGTTTGGATCCCGGGCACGTTGGCTTGGGGACCTTTTTGTTAAGGGGTTATTTGTTTCCACGACACACTCACCTTATCTCAACGCAAAACTGACATGGGGCCCAGGGAGTTTCACTGAGTCGCACCACATGGTTGGATATGGGGCCGCTTAATAATTACCAAATGTGCACCTGGAACGTGCGTGGCATGGGAGCAGTCCAGAAACGCCATAGAATTTTGGCCCAGCTCAACCGCAGGGGAACCCAGATTGCATGCCTGCAAGAGACGCATTTGAACGCCTCTGAAGCTGTGAAGCTGCGCAAAAAATGGAGGGGACAGTTATTTGCTACCTCTTATTCTGCATTTTCAAGGGGGGCGGCGATCTGGTTCCGTGGCTCTGTCCCCTTTCAGATGTTAGAGCATAGAATTGATAAAGAGGGCCGATATGTATTTGTGTGGGGGATGTTGGACGGGGATGCTGTTGTATTTGGCTGTGTTTACTCGCCGAACTCTAATCAATCGGAGTTCTTGTTGACGGTGAACGGGGTGCTGACGGGATGGGCTGATCATCGATGGTTTATTGGGGGTGATTTTAATGCTGTGCTTGATGTTACGATGGATAGGTCACATCCCCCTTTACAGGCGACTGAGAGTAGGAAACAAGCGGATGCTCTTAATCGTTGGGCTGAGGGCTGGGACCTGACTGATGTATGGCGCAGTACACACTCACAGGAGAGGGAATATACCTTTTTCTCCCCACCACACCAGCTTCATACTAGAATTGACCACATTTTCTGTTCCCGCTCCGTAGCGGATACAATTGTTAAGGCCCAACACATGGGGAAAACTCTGTCCGATCATAGCTCTGTAGAACTCACATGGCAGTGGGGCAGGCGGCTGGCCCCCATCCCTACTTGGAGACTGTCCCCAGATCTTCTTGAAGACTCAGTGTTCAGGGCCTCCCTGTCCGACGCTATAGGAACATATTTCTCCACAAACATGAACACAGCCAGCACCCGTCAAGTGGAGTGGGACGCATTTAAGGTCTGTCTTAGGGGGGCGGCCATGGCCGCTGGAATGGGCAGGAAAAGGGAGATAATTAATCAATTGAAGGAGGTGGAGGGCTCCCTGGCTTCCCTAGAAAGTGAGGCTGCCGGCACGCATGCGCCCTTCACACCACTACAGGAGGCTCACATTCGACACGCAGAGCTATTGGAAGACCTGAGGCTCCTAGACTATAGGGAATATACGAACAGGCAGCATGCACAGGCAGATAGAGCTGGCCCCCTCCTAGCCCGCCTATTAAGGGACTCCCCAGTGAGCCACCCCATTCTGAGAATCTTGGACCAAGCAGGAAATCCAGTCACCACCCAGGTCGGGATCAACACTGCGTTCAGGGAATACTACACAGCGCTGTACAGTCCCCCACAGCCCCTTCCAGAGGTCGCATTCGAGGCCTTTACGAGGGACTTAGCCCTGCCTCGACTTACAGAAGGGCAGATCAAAGACCTTAAGTGCACCATTACCATAGCTGAAATCAGACAGGCAATACGCGCCCTTCCTAAGGGCAAGACCCCTGGGACAGACGGCCTACCGGCCGACTTTTATGCAACATACATAGACCTACTGGCCCCACGGTTACACGCTATCTACTTGGAAGCACTGCGAACAACCACCCTACCGCAGTCGTCTATGCAGGCGTTAATCACGTCCCTTTTAAAGCCTAATAAAGAAGGGCTTCAGATGGCTGACTATAGACCCCTGTCCCTTCTCAATACTGACTCCAAGATATTGAGCAAGGTGCTGGCATCAAGGCTCGTGCAATATGTACCTCAACTAGTCCACTCGGATCAATGTGGTTTTGTCCCGGGCCGCAATACAGCCATGAACCTCAGGCGACTAGCCCAGCTCATGCTTGGTGATCGAGAGGGCACGAGCTCTGAAGGCTGCATCTCACTGGACTTGAAACAAGCATTTGACTCCCTTAGATGGGATTACATGTTTGACACACTGTCGAAATTTGGGATACCCCCCGAATTCCTCGCTTGGGTCAGATTGCTGTATACAGCTCCCACTGCTAGAGTGCGCACCTCAGGTCATATATCAGTTCCTATAGCTATTGCACGGGGCACCAGACAGGGCTGCCCACTTTCCCCCCTCCTATTTGTCCTTGCCCTTGAGCCGATGCTCTGTAGGCTCCGCCACATGGCCCCCCGGTTTGGCATTCTGCGGCATGGGACGGCGCATATAGTGTCCGCTTATGCGGATGATATTATCTTATATTTCCGAGACTTGAGGAGCGACTTGAGCCCTGTTGCCCAGGTATTTGAGGTCTTTAGGTCGATCTCAGGCCTGACCATAAGCGAGTCCAAATCATATGGCTTCACATTTGCAGCCGCTGGTCTGACTACTCCATTGCCCTTCGCCCCCCACGAGTTCCAGATAGCTGAAACCACCTTCAGATATCTGGGGATGCAGATTTACAGGGAAGCAGGTCAGATGATCGACGGTAACCTTGGGAGGGCCATTAGAGCACTGAAGTCGCAGATACAATTTTGGCTCACACTGCCACTCTCTATACCTGGCAGAGTGGCGATATCCAAGATGGTGATGCTCCCCCGCCTTCTCTACCACTTCACTAACTTGCCACACCTGATCCCGGCAGCTACCTTTAAGGCCCTGGACACTCTACTCTCCGAACTTGTATGGGGGCACGGCCGCAGGCGTGTAGGTCTGTCCAAGCTGCAGCTCCCCTCTGAAGCCGGTGGCATGGGCTTGCCTGATTTTAGGTCCTACAACTATGCGTGTCAACTGCAATGGCTGGCCTTCTGGGTAGCGGGCCGCAATCTTCAGGAGATTAACATGACGGACAGGGATCATGCATTGGGGAGAATACACACGTTACTTTTGCCCAACTCAATTGTACCTAGGGATGTCCCACCTCTCCTCAAACTGGCGATAACATACTGGCGGAAGGCGTTAAAGTACACATCCCCTGAGTCGTCCTATGCCCCCACGATCCCGCTCTTGGGTATCCCACTGGCTACGGGGACTCTGTCGGCGGACTCGCTGGAGCAATGGCATGACGCCGGAGTGTCGCACGTGGGTGACCTGTTCGCGGAAGAGCGCCTACTGTCCTTTGCAGACTTTAGAACTACCCATGGAGTCCCTGGAGGCACCTTCCTGCTACACTTTGGCCTTCGCCACTATATCACACATAAGTGGTCCCCTAGGGGAATGGAGCCAGCTACGAATCCTCTCATCACCATGCACTACCTGATGGGCACGGGCGCCCACCTTACTAAGTGGCTCACTGCTAGTATTAAGAAGGGGAGGGCTTTCGATCTGTCGCCACTCCGGGCAGCATGGGAGGTGGACATTGGTAGGCCCCTGAGGGATAAGGAATGGGAACGTATCCTTCAGTTCCCCAAAAAAGTAGCTAGGAACCCCAAGTTCAAGTTTATTCAGTCGATGCTTCTACACAGAGCCTACCTGACCCCACGCCGCATACACATGATGTTTCCTGATGCGAACAGTAATTGCCCCCGATGTGACACCGAGGACGCAACACTAATACACATGCTTTGGCAATGCCCCAAACTAGGCTACTACTGGACCACGGTCCATGCTTCGCTCCAGGAAGCGGGTGCTTTGACCCGATCCCCAACACTGGAATGCACGTTACTGGGGTTGGGGCCCTCACAGCGCACTAGAACCGTGGCGACACGTTTCGCGGATCTGGCCCTGTTGCTGGCGAAACGTGCCATCACTATGAGGTGGAAGTCAGCTAGGCCTCCTGACCCGGAGTTGTGGAGGGCGGAAGTGGTGAGATGGGGTAAGGCGGAGGGAGTTGCACTACAGAGGGAGGAATACAGGGGTCTGAGGAAAAAGCCAATTTCACTGGACTGGTATACCATATTAGGTATGTTTGAAACTGGGGGAGACGGGGATGACGAGGGTACAAGTGCCTCTTCGATTGCACGATAAATGTGTCCTTGGTCGGACTGACATGCACTGTCACTAACCGTGGTGCGCTACGGAGAAATGAGGGGGACCCCCCCATTTTATATTTTCTGTATTGGTCTAGTTCCATCTATGTGGACATTTGAATAGAGCCATATGTTGTGGTTCTCTGAGTGCCCCGGTCTACTGATTAATCAATTATATGTTGTTGTGTGAGTGTCGGATGGATTTGTTGAGGGTGGGGGGAGGGATAGTTTTTGACAGGGGTTTGCATAAAATGTGACGGTTAATGTCACCAACAAAATGAAAAATTAAGACAACTATGCAATTATATGTTCTAAGCAACCTTATATGTGTATTACTCTGTATCCCTCCGGGATTGGAAGTATTTGTGACTGCTTTACCTACTATGCTAATAAACAGATTTTCAAAAAAAAAAAAAAAAAGCTCAAGGTTGTCCCTTCCCCTGCCCAAACCCTATTTACTGCATTCATCTACCAGTGCTCGATTTCTGTAAACAGGAGTTAAAATATTGTTCTTATCTTGTTACATATACTGTGCATTCATTGACAGAGGTCACATGTCAGGCTCTCTCTTCAAGGGAGCTTGGTGTTTATGTTTCTTTCTCTGACTTCAAAGTGAGAGGACTTATGTGACTATCATGATGGCTCCGGTGAATGCTTGAGGAAGGTTGTTCAATGTTATTATTTTTCTAGCACACAACAAAATTTAAATGTCTCTAAACTAACTGTGCAGATATTTCAGAATTAGAAAAGCCCAAATTAAGCAATTGTTTTGGTAATTCTGAAATGTGATGGAAACAAATATTTTAAAAAGATCAAAACAAATCAATACGTTAGGTGTTGACATTTCCACACATTATCATTTGTGCACTGAAACTGTATGCCTGTAAAAATTTAATGGTGATTTCAATTGAAGATATGCTAAGTGTAATGGAAGTATGCTACCACACCATGCATATTCCACCCTACGACACTTCACACTACTCTGCACCACTCCACACCACTGCACTCTACTCTGCACCACACCTCTTTACACCATGCCAGTCCACTCTGCGCCTCTGTACTCTACTTCACTCTTCACTACTCCATTCTACGCCACTGCACTCCACGCCACTTCACCATACACCTCTCTACTCTGCACTACTCTACTCTATGCCAATGCACCCCATGCTACTCTACTCTACACCACTGCACTCTTTGCCACTGACCTTTGCCACTGAAATCTGTGCTTCTCCAATCTAGGCCACTGCATTCTACTCTGCACAACTCCATTCTGTGTCACTCCTCTCTATGCCACTCTGCAACACTTCAGTCTATGCCACTGCACTCTTTGTCAATGCACTCTACGCCAATGCACTCTCTGCTAAAACAGTCTACTCTTTACCATTTCACTCTACACCCCTATAATCTACTTTGTTCAACTGCATTCTATGCCACTGCACTCTAACCACGTTACCCCATTACTCGTTTCACTGTATTTTATGCCACCTCACTCTACCCAGTATGCAGAAAGTGGTTCTGTTGGATTGTTTACAATTTCTTTTGATTCAACGATTACTTAAGAGACGCCACCTCAATCCATTGACTCGAGAGCGGGAGAGAGATACAGACGTTTGCTGTCATACTCCTCAAGTGATCGCGGCTGCGGCACTTCAAACCCGAATTCGTCACCGGACGGTGATAAATTCATTTCCAGAGATACCAAGATCCAATAGAAGAACAATCATCATATAGAGGTTAAGAATAAGACACCTCCTTCTTTCAGGTTGTCCCCCTTCTTGTCCTGATGAAGACCCGATACGGTTGCAAATAAACTGGCACCATACCGCTGGGTCGAAACGTCGACGCTAATCCACCAATTGGTCCTCACTACGTCTCAACAGAAAAAATATGATTTGCAATACTGTTTGAGTGAATTGAAGTTATTGTTGGACCAGTGTATCTAAAATTGTCACGAAACTGTATCACCATAATAGTCACCACAAGTCACAGATCACAATTATTCACTGTTGCACTTATTTATTTCACGTTCTCATTGTATATGGACAACCGTCTTTTAAAATACTAAAAGAAAACAAGTGTTCTACAAAGTGATTGAATAATTACAACTTTGTGAACCAGAAAAATATCGTTTGGTGTGTGCTTTTTGCGTTTTCCTTTCAATGTTTTTTCATGAAAACATGCATATGAGTAAACCTATGCCATAAGTAATCGTTGAATCAAAAGAAATTGTATACAATCTGACAGAACCACTTTCTGATTACTACGTAATACCCAGGTTCTGAGGTTCACTGGGTAACCCCATTATAACTAATGACCTCACTCTACCCTGCACCACTCCACTCTATGCCACCTTACTCTACTCTGAACAATCTATTCTATGCCACTGCACTCTGTGCCACTCTATGCCGCTCAACTCAATGCCACTGCAGTCTACACCACTATACTCTAGTCTGCACCACTTTATGCCACTGTACTCTATGCCATTCTACTCTGCACCATTTTACTCCACTGCACTCTATGGCACTCTTCTCTGCACCAC
The DNA here is from genome assembly GCF_964263255.1 of Lissotriton vulgaris. Lineage (NCBI taxonomy): Eukaryota > Metazoa > Chordata > Amphibia > Caudata > Salamandridae > Lissotriton > Lissotriton vulgaris. The sequence continues at coordinate 995,253,560 of NC_141685.1, read as the reverse complement.
TCTACTATATACCACTGTACTCTATGACACACTACTCTAATCTGTTCCACTGCACTCCACGCCACTGCACACTACTATGCAACACTCTAATGTACGCCACTGCATTCTACCATGCTGCATTGCACACACTGAATTCTATACCACTGCGAATTTCTTCTTCTTAGCGGAGTATGATCTTCCTCTAGGACCTCTACTGCTGGTATCCTTGGATGCTGCAGCATTACTTAAAATATATCTTTCACATCTCTTAAATAACTCACCTTTTTTCACACACCTTCTAGTTAGAATCACTTTGCACCTATAACCTCTCTTGGTCACTGGAATCATTGTTGTGCATAACTATGTAATCTCAGGTGAATTTGTTGAACAAGTTACCAAATTTGCAGGAAATTGCTAGTTTTTTAAGTGCTGCTTCATATTCATCAACAGGCTCATTACCAGCTTGTTTTGCTTTGAAATGAATGGAACCAATCAATGGCAACATAGACAGTAGGCATACAATGATTGTCAAGATCTTCTAAGGCATTCTTGAACTTGTTTGCCTCACTCGCTGTCCTCACCTTCTTTTCCATTGAATTGAAAATTTGCGGTCCATCTAGGCCAAATGAATCTAGCAAAATGTTTTTCCCTAACAGGAATGAATTATTCCATGAAATAATCATCTACAGTAGAGATTTCTTTTCAAAGCTTTTCTTTCCACCCTGACCACTCATGGGTATCTCCCCAGGAGCTGGAGGATAAGCCTGAGGAGAGGTCAGGGTGAAGGTTTTTGCAGCAGATATTTTGTGTTATAAAGGACCACTAAGATGAGTGAAGTGTAAGCAAATTGTATGCAGGTTGTAGTCAATTTATAAAGGTCAAGAAGATATTGAGTGTTGGCCTCACCATACAAACAAAATCAGAAATGAAGTCACTGAGCCCTGAGCAGTCACAATAAGATAAAAAAAACAATTAGGATTTTATAGAGTTAGTGGTTTGTTATCAAAATTTTTTAGTCACTGACACTCCTGTTTCATTCAGTTTGCAGAGAAAAGTCATAATCATACACTAACAGCTGGCCACTCTCCACAGCAGTTCCGCCTAAATCTGGAAGCTATTTAGTGGCACCTCTGACTCCACAAATGGGCGCCATGTCAGGGTAACTTAGCAAGACCTGCGCAATGATGTCAACGATTGGGTTCATGTGTTCACCTTTTGTTTGAAGAATCACACAGTAACACATCATGACGTTCTTCCTGTGTGGTTGCAGACAGCGCGTGGACCCACCAAGCAGATCACGCTGTGTTCTCGTTGCCCCTTGCCTTGTAACTATCGGCAGCTGGATGCCCTAGTAGCTCGTGCTGAGTGCATTTGGGCCTTTAATGTCATTGGGCGCAGCTGGACATTACGCAACCATCTCGATTCCCGGTTGACTTCTCCAGTGGTGGCTGCTACATAACGAGGGGTGGTGAGCGAGGGGAGGATACTTTTTTGTTTTAACACTTACCTGATTATGGCTGCAGCTTGTCCTCTTCTCTTCCTGGCTCCCGGCAGCATACAGGGCCCCCTGAACCAATCACTGCACTGCTGTCACCAGCATGACAGCAGCATTGTGATTGGTCTGAGTTGCCTGTTTGGCTACTCTGACAGTACCTGGGAGCCTTGGAACTGTTCTCCACCCGGTTGTGAAACACGACAATGCTAAGTGCGCATGACTGTTTGGCCGGCCCAAGACAGCCAGCCAAATTGTCATGCGCACTTATGGTGCACATACCACTCCTCCTTCCTGTGACCCCAGTCCCACCCGCCTTAACATAGCCCTGTAGCTAGTACGAAAATTAAAATGATAATAACCTTATTATCATTTTATTTTTCCATTGTTCTGAGAGCAGTGGGGCGATGCTTCTCTGCCTTAGCGGTGGAGCAGCTGCTGGACCTGCTCTCCTTTTCGCAGTAAAACAAGTCTAGAGGAGTCATGCATGGCCACACACTGACACCCGTGGTAGTAACTTGTGTTTTAGGAGCTCCATGACACCAGGAGGGTGGCGTGGGTCCTCCTGGAGCTGTCCTCACCGCCTAAAGTGTAAGCAACTCCCCCACTGTGAGGTAAGTTCAATACTTTATTCAGTAACTCCAGGTAACAGTTGACAGGACGAGCATCAGGCAGAAACTGCCATACATGGAATACCCAAAGCATCACAATAGAGTAAGAGCTTGACATGGAAAGCCAACATGACAGTTGCAAGCACCCTGGTGATGGTTTCCCATTTTAACTTACGTGGTGGGCTACCATGCCACTAAAAGAGTGTGCCAATGCTTCTAATGTCAGTGTCTTTGTGCACACAGCTGGAAAAGGCCATAAAAGGTATCTGTACTATATGTACATTTATATTATGGATGGATGTCCCTACTAATGTTTTTTAATTTCCTTTGCAGCTGGAAGATTGTTGAAGATGACTGCTAAGGTATCTAAATGTTTTATAAACTATTCACATCTTTCCCCACCCTCTGGGACGTCACTAATGCTCCACTACTGCTCCATTAAGTTGGACATATTGTTTTTTCCTGTAAGGAATTGGTCTTAAAAGATCCTTGTAGAGTTTTCTTTATGTATATGTGCTTGTCTTCTTTTGAACACTCTTGTGTGCAATCAGGCTGTTTTTTTCCTTTTTTTTAAATTCTCTCTTGTTTTGAATCAGGCTGTCTGAGTTTTTTGCCTTCTTTTCACTCCTTGCATGCCCATGACGGTCCGGGCCGTCATGCGTCACGGGTTGGAGTGTGCGGAGGACGACAGGGGCCGTCCGAATCCCACCCACTTTTCAAAACGCCCGAACATCGCGAAAATTCACCGCGCATGGAAGGGGTTAAATTCTCTATTGTTTGGAATCAGGCTGTCTATATGTTTTTTAACCTTCTTTTAAATTATCTATTGTTTGGAATCAGCCTGTCTAAGTTTTTTGCCTTCTTTTAAATTCTCTCTTGTTTGGAATCAGACTGATTTTTCTGCCTTCTTTTAAATTCCCTGTTGTTTGGAATCAGGCTGTCTATAAGTTTTTGGCCTTCTTTTAAATTCTATATTGTTTGGAATCAGGATGTCTAAGTTTTTTGCCTTCTTTTAAATTCTCAATTGTTTGGAATCAAGCTGTCTACGTTTTTTGCCTTCTTTTAAATGACCTCTTGTTTGGAATCAGGCTGTCTGAACATTGATTATTTTATTGTTTTTTTACTGCGGTCGCAGTAATTCTCATTGATGTTGCTGGTAGTCACCTTCATAGGCTGAGTACGGCCCTTGTGCAAGAAGGTCCTAGACAGTGAGAAAGGGAACTTTTCATGGTTCCCACTATCTGCTGGTGTCACTCATCCACCTTTTGGAATATTCAAGAAGGATCTCTAACTCTCCAGTGTACTTCCTACCAACACACACACTTTATCTCTCTCCCTCTCACTTTCACACTCTTCTTCACTCATAGTTAGCTTGTCGACTTTTTATTTTCGTGAGTTATATTACGTAATTTCTTGCACATTGCTGCCTCCCCCAGCACATAGGGGAAGATTCATAAGCCCCCTGCCCCACCAGTACGTCACTTTTCGTGACGCACTGCTGGCGCAGAGGAAAAGGCACCCTGCGTGACTTTTCCTCTCCTCGTAAATATGGCCCCTTTACATGCAGCACTGTGCGTGGAAGGGGCGTTCCATAGGTGTTGCTTTGGGTGTTCCCACGCAACACCCATGGAATAAGACACATCTCCAGATTTACGAGAAATCGTAAATCTGGAGATGCGCGTGAATGCTACGCCACCCTAGAGGTGCCGTAGCGAGGCGCAACGAGGTGAAATGTTTTCATTTCTCCTCATTTTTTCCTCTTTCAATGCGTGCTGCATTCTACAGCACGCATTGAAAGAGGAAAAAGCCTCTTGTGATTGTTTTTGTGCAGTAAGGTGCCCCTTCCTGCACAAAAACAATCTCCCCACGACGCAGGCACCCTTGCACCATGATGCAAGGGTGCCTGCGCCGGCGCATGGCTGCAGTTTGTGCCCCAGCGCAGGGGAAGCACAGAGATGCGACATATTCTTGTAAATATGTCGCATCTCTGTGCTTTCCAAACTAACGCAGCACGGCACAGCAAAATGACTTGCTGCACCGTGCTGCGTTACTTTGATGTAAATCTGCCCCATATACTTTAGTTACTCATCCTCACTCAAACATACTCCCTCGCATTCTTTCTCCAGCATTCCCCCTCAGTTGCACATAGTGTCTCTTTCTCCTGATTTACACTCCGACAGATATTTTTTTCCTTCTCATTCTCTTCCCTTTCACTGCTTCTCTCTTCCCTTTGGTCCTCACAATAGGGCAGGCATGCGGTGCCTCTTTGTTAAGTCCCCCTGCCACCGTCCAATCCAACCACATCTTCTTCGGATTCCCACAAGCGTTTTGTTTTTTGCTCTCTTTCTTCCTTTTTTGATCGCCCTGCCCCTTTCTTCCCCTCCCTTCTTGCATCAAAGGTGCCTGCTATTTTCGGCCCTTCCCAGAGGTCGCCAGTGTTTTCTTCCCCCTTTCTGTGACAGTCATAAACTCTGGAAAGAATGCGAAGATGCCGGGGGAAGGCTTCAGAGGCCTGGGAATCCGAGCGCTGAGGCTGGAGCAGTGGGAGCCTGGGAACCAGGGCCTTCCCACCCAGGGGACATCACTAGGCCTGTTTGTGCCTTCTTGCGCAGGAGCCCAGCAGTGGAAGGCTGCACACCCGGCCCGCAGGCGCACTCAAGCAGCTTGTGCATCTGTGTACCTAAATATCGACCTGGCACTTCTCACTGGGGACAGGGTCTGTTAATAAAACAAACCCCACCAAGCTTCACGGTGGTACACCAAATTACACAGAGTTGTTGTCTAATGGCTTCCCTACAACCCATATATATTTGTGTGTGTGTCTGTGTGTTCGTGTGTGTGTATATATATATATATATACACACACACATATATATATTTATATATATATATATATATATATATATATATATATATATATATATATATATATATATATATATATATATATATATATATATATATATATATATATATATATATTTGTCAGGGTATGTAGCGGAAGAGTTAAGAATAGTAAATCTATATTTACCCATATGTATTTAACTTGACAATGGAGCCGCAATCAATATTCTGGATTTGATATTTTTGGAGGTCGATGTGGAAAATTCGATATTTTCACATACTAAATTTGTCTGTTTTCCGTTGTGAGTCTCAGATGCGAAATTGCTTGTTCAAAGCTTTCATGCTACCAATAATCTCTTAGAATGTGACTAACTGTTCTCTTTACACCGCCTGTACATGGCTCCTTTATGTTTCAGTGACTTTGTACCAAAGCTTTCTAAAATGTTTGATTCAATATAAAATATTTTCTTGAAAAAAGCAGGGGAAGCCCGAATAACCCTATGCAACCCTGGGCATGAAATCCATTCAAATTCTAAGGTGTATCTCTTTAGGGAAAACAGATTGCCTTTTACAGCTGAGGCACAGCATTGGGGCGAGCCACATCAGATGAGTGGTTCGGATGGATTCCTTTATATGGGTGAATTAGTGAGTTTTGATCACCTTCCCAATTTGTTTGCCTTTTCCGTGCCTTTGAAGATGGCTCACACACTGTCTTTGCTCCATCCTGGTTTGAAGTAGACATGTTCTAAATCATTGTTTCTATGTCCTGAGGAAGCCTAAAGAAGGGGCCATAACATGTTGATTATTTATGTCTTTGGCTTTCTTCCACTTTCTAAAGAGAGTTTTACATATGGACATCACCAACCACCCCATGGCAGCTAGCTAGATTATGTTCCTCGGATGGGTTGATATTGAGAGGTTAGAAGAAATATCAATAAGGAGGACTCTTTGCCATAAACCAATTAGGAGACACCGTAATAAATCATTAACAAGGACTCTTTTGGGAAGATATTCAAAATGCGTATATGTGGAGTTATGTGAATGTATATTCATGTAATTTCAGAAAGGTGGTGTACAAAATTAGTAGAAATGGCATGATACTGTTACCAATTGAATAAATGCAAAGGAAGTTGTGTCCACGAATTAATTGTCATTCCAATAGTGAATAATTTGACTATTGTTGAATCCCCACAGTGGCACTTATAGTAGTTTCCAATTGAGATACCCATTAGAATTTGTACCTAAATACAATATGTGCACTTTTTAGTCCATATAAGCTTGCATTCATTTGTGCCACTGAAGGCTCAGCCCAGTTTGATGTGAATGAATGAAAGAAGAAACTCTGAACTGGGCGAAAGGCAGCATGTTGGCACAATTTAGAAATGAGCAAATAAATCAATACGTGTATAGCAGAGCTCTACAAATCAAATAATCCCCACAGGCTAATTAGTTACTGAAGGGCACATGCGATTCAGAAACAGTTTGAAGATTTTCTGAAAATAGGGTGGTTGACCACAGTACAGAAGCAGAAGGTGCTAAGGAGACCTTTCACACCACCATGCCTGGGCTGTGAAGAGTCCACCAACTCTCGATCTGTAGCAAGATGGCGGTATCTGGAGTAGCTGCTGACCAGATTAACCTAGAGTGCTTCACAAATAGTGCAGTATTTTGCTACTAAAAAGTTTCAGGACATTCCGAGGGTGCTTTCTGACTGAAGCATGGGTCTTAAACATGGCTTAAGTGTTGACAGAAGTCATTACCAGGGCTTCTTGCCAGGTATTTTTTAGGATAGAGTCCTCTGGAGTGTAAGGACTCTGCTCAATATCTGCATATGTGCAGTGAGTTAGCAAGTTGTGTAGACCATAGAAAAGCCACAAATAAATGTAATGATACATGTATGACACATTTTTCAGAATATCTTTGATGACTACCTTGCATGCCCTTTCTTTATAGAATTGCTCCAGTAAGCTAGCCTTTATCTGACATTTTATTTATGTTATTGTGTTGTATAATTATGGCTTTGGATTAGCTCTACAAGGTTAGACAAGGATACAAGGTTTATAACCCACAGATGGCCGAACTTGGTTGAGCGTGAAAATACAAGTTGTTGTAGCTCCAATCAACCCAACTCAATACATAGTCAATATGATGCCTTTGTTTTCTCAGTTACTATCTGACCCTTAAAAGGGAGTCAGGTACACAGTGGTAATTCAAACCACATTTTGTTCTTTAGAATATATATCACACACAAATTATCCGCTAAGAAAAAATACACATTATATTAAAAAAGTCTTTCATTTCAACAGTCAAATCCTGTTGTTTAGTACAAGTAAAATAACCACACAGAATATTATTAAAACAACATTGATGCACACCAAGAATAATATGAATGTTTCTGACATAGTTCTAACAAAGTTGAAATTTCATTTGGCAATTCAACACAATAAATTCTACGTCTATGTACTATACTATCAAAGCATTGAGTGGCTTTATTTCGACAGACGACCACGAGAGGCAAGTAATTATTTATTTAATTTTCCCTCATGGTCGTCTGTCGAATCCCCGACAACCTCTCCATTGCTCTTACCTACACGGGCCGCGGCTGTGTTCACAGTGTTTCAGAACCAGGTAAATGTTGGCTATTAGGCATTTAGTGCATTTGCAAATAGGGAAAAGTTTATCAAATGAGGTTAGGTGTCTGGCCCCTGAGTACTTATTCATGGAGTGTCCAATAATGTAACTGCATATATCTCAGTCTTTTCCCTTGTCTTACCCAAAACCTTACTTACGTACCTTTTAATGCTTTAATTTTGTGTGAACAAATCCCCCAGCATTCTACAGTCCCCTTGTTACCATTGTGTAAAATCAAATACCTTGGGCTGCCGGTGCAAACTCGGAAACCTAGGCTTTTTTTGCTAGAGAAAAAAGGAAAAGTTGAAAAATGTGTCTCTACATAAATACAACTAAAACCCCTGGACCCCTCCTCATGAAAATTGCTAATGAAATCTAAACCTCTCTCGGCGATCAAAACGGACTTTAAATCGAGTATTTAGCCAAGTGTTAGGAAGATTATCTCTACACAATAGAAGCTTGTTGTAGCGTGTGGCTGGTTGTGTAGCGTGTGGCTGGTTGTCACGTGAAGTTCATGTGAGGGGATTCCAGTTCTGGAATCTAATCTCCACCAAGCGGACGGTTGGAGATCAGATCTCACTGCTGGTGGACGTGCATTGGTGGACTCCACATTTATACTCAATAAAATAAGATTTAAAGGTCAAGAAAACTTTGCAGTTGGCTCTTTATACCAGGACAAAGCTGCAGACTCAAGCACGATTGGTCAGTGCCAGCTTCCATCTCTATCTTGCAATCACATCAACTCCTACCATTGACTGTAGAAACTGGACTAAATCAAGTACAGTTGACATTACTGCTTGTTGACCCACTTTTGTCAATATTGATTCCATACAGGGCTGGGAAATTTGTGTATGAGAGAAGAGGCTGCCGGCATAAGTTTGAAAAAGGTATTGGGATCTTGGAATCAATATAGAGGATTTTATGGGTTTCATTCTGAACATTGTGATTCAAAGACCTCACGGGTGCCACTGTGTTGATCGAGCACACACCTGCACACTGGATTGCATTATACGTCATGTATGTTATAATGTTGCTTCTTTTTACAATAAAAACAAAACAAACAAAAAAACACAATGACTCCATTAATAGCAGGTAGGTCTCCGCAAACGTTTGAAACAGTTTCTTGTGTAATCATTCTGCCTCAAATTAGCACAAAAATCACTTAGAAGAACAACCTGCTGCTCTCAGAAGAGAAATGTGCATGCAAGATCTTGGCCGTAAGCGACATTAGAACCATGTGCCATGCAGTCAGCATAGCTCTCAAATGGCACAAGGACATGACGGAGGCTCTATCAGTTTTCTACTCTACTTAGACAAAATACTTAACTTCACCACAAACACACTTTTCATCCCCCCCAAACACACTCCTGTATCACTCCACCAACACCAAGTAGCTGGCTATTGACCAGCCACTGGAACAGCAAAAACGTGTCGCTCTGGAGTAAAATCAGTAAACAACGCATCATCCTCACGCTCTCAAATGCTCACATACTGTTTCCCATCCTAAACACTGCGTTCAGATAGACCCAACCTTCACAGCTTACTCAAACTACCCAGCGGAACAAGCCCCTCTTCCCCAACCCCGGTGTGTAGGCTAGTGCAAATGTGTGGACCCTTCCTGGGAATTGCCCTTGTCAATCACCTTTTGGCTGCCTCATTCCTTACTGCACTGAAGCCTGGCCTGAAACCAACCTCTTACATCTTGAAAACTTCTCCATCGCCCTGCCAGACCAATGACTGGCTTGATATGCCCCTACAGGTACCCTATTGTAAATGACTATATAATATTTTGTGCAGTAATCCCTGGGGTCGCACACTGCTCCACCCACCAGCGGGTTCGCCCCGGCCATCCCTAGGCACGTGTTTCTGGGTCATTACCCTTCGTCAGCAGAGAATAGGTGTACATCTGGGGTTGCTGTGTAGGCTGCCAAAAGTGTTCTTAGGTCTAGTACCTCTCCACGGCGCGCAGGTGCGTGATCCCGAACTCGTCAGCTCAACCGGCTCAAGGGAGCCTTAATAAACAGTAATCCATATTTCAATATTTTGTGCATGTTATGTCTTCATCCCATACCACTTTTCATCACCACATGAACATGTAATCTCCTCTCTGCCTTGTCCTGCTGTCATTTTTGCACAACTAGTGCTTTTGCTTCAAGTGCTTATGTTGCTTTAACTTACGTTGTTATTGTCATTTCACAATACTTTACATCCAAGGAAATCAATAGGGGAAAAGCAGAGAGTGACCACATATTATCAATTTCCCTATTTTATACAATCATTTCAACCCTTCTTCTGGTTGGGACCTCCCTTCTCTCTAATCCACATTGTAGTTTTCACATCCATTGGGAGGTTGCTGGGTCTTCAACTCAATTTGTTCTGTGCCCAGTGCAAGTAGTGGTCGTTTCTAAACATGCCTTATCCAGTGCCCAGTGTCCAGCTCTAATTAGTGCATAAATGACAATATATGGGTAGTGTGGAGGACCAGGGTTGGAGTTGAGCTGAAGAGGGTGCAACTCATCGAGTCTATCTCCGTTGGTGTCATTGCTTGTCATTGCTTTTCATGTGCACGCGGTAGGTCCTCATGTTGATGGACAGCAATAACATCTTTGTGTCTCTCGGTGCTCTTAAAATATGTGCCTCTTAGCATCATTCACGGTCGAAACTTCAGTAGGGAAATATATTCACTTTGAGATTCCCTTATCTTCATGTCTTTTCTTACTGGAACGAACTTTTCTTCTCCACTCTGTGGTTTGAGAATCGACATGGAAGAAATGTTTCAGTCTGTCTCCTAGCTGAGTTCTGTCCTTTCATCTTACTGCCTCCATAACTTTGTCACTCAGGCCTTCATTCTTCAAGATTAACATCATTATGCAGCCTGAAATTGAGTCCCTCTGGATGGAGATGTTTTCTGAAAGTTCAGCCGAAACACAGGCACAGTCTTTTCATGAGCGATGAGTATCTCATTGGGGATGCAGGAGACATCTGACATCTACATCTCTAGGAAGCCTCTTGCTACCTCTGTGGCTCAGAGCATTCTAACATTTCTACCTCAGAAGGAGGTTTTCATTATTTTAAACCTTCTTTACATTTTGCCATGGACATTTAACACGTGTACTACTACTCGTAATTTAGACATGCCAATATGGATGTGTTTGAGTTCAATGAGGCTTTTCTGTGTCAACTCCTCAAGTTGTGACTCTTTTGTACAATTTCGCTAATGTCTTTTGGAGGGCATCAAATGTCACATTCACGATCGACTTGTTGTTATCATTGCACTGTGACATTTCCATCATACCCAGTTTTGGTAAGGAGTAGTCGCTGAAAAAAATGAATGTGTTTTTTTGTGTGTCCATTGATTGGCCTCCAATTAGTGAGCAAAAAAGTAAATTTTCTATTGTTTTTGTGTGTATTTTAATGGCGTTATAGGTACCGATGACATTACCATTTCTTTGCAGCTAATTGTGCACAGTGGTGGCTGCTATGGAAAAATGGTGATGGGGATGAAAACTAAAAATAAAGATTACTTACCTGTTCACGCCAGGTAGCACCCAGGCTCCCCAAAGCCATTCACGAAGCAGCGTTGTGATTGGTCTGAGCGCCCTTGTTCAACGCTCAGGTGGGGACTGCAAGCCTGTGCATGATCTTTACCCAGGCTGTTTGTCACAGCCAGGTGGAGAACATGCTAAAAGCGAATGACTGGCCTGCACAAGATGGCCGGCCAAACCATCATGTGCACTTAAGGTACATATACCACTCCACCGTGATAGAAGCCCAGCCTCACCCCACCCAACCTGGCTCTGTAGAGAAAAATAGAATGATCACAACATTCGGTATTATCATTTTATTTTTCCTTGCACTGTTCAGAAGTAGTGGGGCGACGCTCCTCCGCCTTAGCGGAGGAGCTGCAGCTGCTCGTGCGGGAAACCTGTGACCTTGGTGTTCTGTGCCCTTTTAGATAGCATCTTTGTTGTTTTCCTGAGTACGTTGTTTACATTCATCTGCTGGTCAAACAGTCTAAATTGGTGGCCGTCCCCTTTCCCTTCTTCTCTTATCCATCTCAAGTGCGTGAACTCAAAGCTGGCCATTGGATTTCTCTTGCCACCACAGAATCTTCTACTTAGTCATTCAGCGCCTCTGGGCTTTTTCTAAGATTTGGGACGACTTTTGCATTTCAGTTCTTACTGTGGGCCTCTTTTACCAACTGTGGGATTTTCACCCATAATGCATTTCTGTCAGAACCATTTTCCCTTCTAAAATTATTTTTGCCCACAGAGCATGCAAGGCACCGGGTCAGCACAGGGTGCTCATCTTGAGTCAGGGCTCTGCAGGTTTTTGGGCCTCAAGGTCACTTAATTGGCATGTCCTTCGTAGATTAAAAAAAAAATACAAATATAAAAGTTGCCCCTAAAAGCTCTGATGACGAACCTAGAATGAGAGAAAAACATTTATGTGAAATGTTACAAAGAAGTGTAGTAACAACAATTGTGTCAACATAACGTTGCTTACTTTTTTTAATATTCTTGCTCTGATTCTGCCTCTGTCTTCTTACATTCTTTAGGTCTCGCATACGTAGCATGCATGCGCTGCTTAGGAGGAGACCTCTTGGAATTGATTAGCTTTTTCAGGCAAAAACATGCACACGTTGCATTGCTTTCAATGGCAACACGTGCACATTTGGTGATTTCCTTGCAGGAGCGAGCTTTGAAACCATCTGTTTGTAATTAACTTGCAAACAGATGGTGCCCCTGCTAGCTCCCGCAAGGGAAACGCTGTGTGTGTCTGTTTTTCCCTGCTTTCACTTTCTCTGCATCCCTTAGCGTGATCGGTTTCACTTTTGCCCACTGTCCTGGTGCCTTTTGGTTGCGTGCGATCCACGTCCCTCTCTTTACTAGCCTTGCCCTACACTTCTCTTCCCACACTCCCTCATCTTTCCTCTCACCCTCTCCATATCTTTCCTTTCCCTACGCCCGCTCTCCCTCCCTCGCATGTTTCGCTCTCCCCTTGGGTGGCGCACCAACCTCCTCTACGCGTCTTCCGCGACAATTCATTGGACAGAGAAGAGGAAGTAACGAACAAAGAATGCAGGCAGCACAGTGAGTGTTGCTTTTTGAAGTTGGTTGGCTGCTATTTGGTGATACGGTTTACCCTGCAGTTCAAAGGTTATAGACACTCAAACGATTCTGCCATAAATACGGGGGGCGTCTCAATTCTGTTTTGACTTGCTTTTGGGGGTTTCTGGAGGAGAAACTATAATATGTTGACGTTTCCTCATTCAAAGACGAGTGGGAGGGGGGCACCATGCAGGAAGAGTAGGTAGGTAAGGTTAATATCCTGGTCTGACTGAGCAGTTGGGCATTCCCATGCAAGGACAGCGTCTCCTGCTCTCTGGCATGGTTTTCACTCATGGATAACACGGATTACTTGTGTTGAAACGTGCAAAGCGGGGCTCCTCTTCTCACGTGGCTCTACGCGGAGAAACAATCGCATCTCGTGCCCTCTAATCCCTGGAGGTCTCCTTGGAGAGCCCCCTCGGCCGAGCGGTGCAGGCCGGCCACTTTCATCCCAGCCCTCCCTTCAAGACACAAGGGCCTCTGCAAAGAAGGCTCCGTCCTTTCAGCACCCTCCCCCCACCTGTTGAACCCTAAAATGTTATTTTATCACTTTATGGGGGGTAATAAGGTTAAACGTGCCTGTCCGCCAAGCGCAGCCTGGCACGCCCTGCTGCCCACGAGCGGACCACACTCACAAACACTGTGCACCATCCCTTTGACACCTTCCCACAAGGGCATGTTACATTCCACAGGGACCCCCACGAGTGGCATCTTTACTGGCATTCAGATCAATAACCAGTTTTCGACTGCGTCACACCCTCATAACCTGCTGCTCTGGTGTCCAGGGCTGAGCAACCCAACCTCAGCACCAACAGGTGTAAGAACAAGCAAAGGGCTGTGAAGCTCATATACTCGGGGTATGACGTGTACAGTCAGAAAGACACCCTTTCTGCTGCACTCTCCGTAGTGCCAATCAGATATGACGCACTAACAAGCTCCAGGGCTCAAACATGTACATTGTCAACTTTCTCATGGCACACAAAGTGAACAGGGATATTTGAATTAATAAAATACTCAGCACCCAAAAAAACAAGTATTGGCATAGCCAATAGGTCTCGCCTTTGGGACCTTATAAGTGTTTAGCCATGCAACAGTTGATGTTGTTGCACCAAGGATATTGTGCTGGATAACCAAACACTTATAAGGTCCCAAAGGTGAGACCTATTGACTATGCCAATGCATGTTTATGACTGTTATCTTCCCTACCAAGGCATTGATTTTGCTTTGTGCACTCACTACCCATTCTGTGGACTGATGATGTTCTTGTGATGCCTTTTGCCAGATCTTGAAATCAACCAAGATTACTGCATTTAAAAAATAAAGCAGCATCTCTACGGCGGTAGGGACAATTCTCTGGTGGTCAGACACAGAACTCTATTGTGGAGGAACCCCTGAAACAAGAGAAAACACAAAATTGCTAGCATGTGGCTGAAGAGATTTTCTGGTAGGGAGCAATGAGGACCACCAAACTCATGGTGGCACAGTGGTGACAATCGGGCCACCACTGCACCGGTGGTCAGACCACCGGAATACAACTTGGGCAGTTGGACTACCACTGCACCGCCAAAACCGCCAGGGATCAGGGATCCCTGGTGTTGGTACGGCGATCTGAGAGCCGCAATATGCTTGGTGGTGCCCAGCAGCACAGCCGAGCATATTGCGGCTTTCCTCACTGCCAGTGGTCTCTTGAAGGTTCTTACTCCATGAAACCTGGTGGTGAGGAAAGAAAGGGGGCCCTACAGGGCGCTCTCTTGGCCATGTGCACGGGTGTATGCAGGGGCACATGTTATGCCCCTCTGTGTGCATGCACCCCAGTTCCTGCACGGCATATACTGCAGAGTCCATGCCGTGCATGAACTGCCTTTAGCGCTTTCATTGAGATGCCAATTTTCAGAGGCACCGCTGTGGGACGGCTAAAGAAAAGCCTACCAGACACGAGAAAACTTGTAATCTGGTGGGCGAAGCTAACCCAGCTTTGGAGATGTGGGAGCGGGGTGGTGATGTGGCGGATCCACTCCTACGCCGCCAAAGTCGTAATGGTGTCCTAAGTAACCTCCGATCGTTAATACCCTCTAATCCTGAATGGATAAAAGACAGGAGGTCTTTACCCCTACACTGAGCGCAAGCCAGTGACATCACCTGAGCTTGCACACATCTAGGTAAACAATACAGACTTGACTGGGTACCACAATTCTGGCTCACACCTCCTTTTCGTTCACTGACCTCACACCTAATGCATGGGGATTACAATCCAACTTGTGCCTTAGAAAAGCAATTGACAAGTATCCAACTCCTACCCAGGTCTGTATCTGCATATGCGGCTGCATCTACTCCTGCACTCTCCACAACGTGCCTGGCCGAGGTGCAGTGGGGTTGATGCCACAGCGTTATATCACACATTCAAACCTCACACACACTACTCCGAAGTGGTCCCATATAGGTTAAACTACAAACAACACCTTTTTTAAAGTGCACCCAAAGGCCCTGAGGCACCTATGTACTTTGCAGAGCTTCACTATGTCATAAAGTGTGTGAAGCAACATACAAATTAAACTAACTGTCTAGAAACTCATGAGACAATCAAGCATAGCTATGTAGGCCTTGCAGTGGCTTGCAAAGTTCTGTATAAGTACCAGCACAATATTCCATCTCACTTATCCTCCAGTTCTCCTTTAGAAAATCACATCCTCCATGCACGATATTATTACTCACTATGAAGACCAGAGGAGCCCGGCGTTGGTCTACTTTATGAATGATTTACAGTTAGATTCAATGTATGTGAAGGTTATCTCGGAATCTGTCACTGGAATAGCATTAATAGATTCTTTTTGGATAGCTTTGATTTAGAGAGTGAACACAGGGAATGAAAGTGCCTCTCTGTGCACCTTGGAAGGCAGTAAGGCAGAGTCAGTACTGCCACAATAAGGTACTATGACCTGCTAGTTCCATTCACATGTATATACTGAGCTATCTTCTCTGATTTCATTATCTACAATAATTTTAATTCCTCTCATATCGGTCAATATCTCCAGAGTTCCAACTTAAAAATGTTATAAGAAGACTGTTATGCTGCTAGTCACAGATAATTTTGGTCGGATCTCAAACACTATACACAATAGCCCTAGTTTGCCTTCTAGAAGTGAGCACGGTACTACAGATGTGTCTCCAGAACTGGATATGGCCCGAGTACAGGATCCAATGCTCCAGAACTGCACACAGTACTACTCCAGGTGAAGCTTCCTTCACTGAACATAATGAACCAGGCGATGCCTCCACGACTGCACGCAATAATCAAGATTAGGGTCCCAGAACTGAACACAATACTCCAGGCGAGGCCTTCAGAACTGCACACAGTACTAGAGTCCTTGTAAACTGCAGAACATGCTCCCAACAAAACCACCAGAATGTCCCACACTACTGAACTTGAGACCTCCTGAACTGTGTAAAATATTCCAGGCAAGGCCTCTAGAACTGCATCCAAAGCACCTGATGAAGCCTCCAAATGAGGCAGCCAGATGTACATACTCCAGCGGTGGTCTCCAGAACTGAACACAGAGCAGCAATTGCCATGGACAGCTGGCCACATCACCTCAGATGTGGACCCAAAAAGTATAAGGTGGAAACTTAAACTGAAAAAGCACAAAGTCAAAAATACAGACTTTCTCCCTAAAAAATAGACAAAGTAGTAGCATCTCCCTTAAAAATGTTGACATACATCTAGTCCCACTACGAAGCGTATTCCTCCAAATATGTTAGGCCCGGAATTAAATTAAACCAGTCCTATAGGTTTGAATTGAGTTCTGCTGGATTTAAGAATTTAAAATGGGTTAAACATTTTGTAGGAAGATATTTTTTAAGGGTGGATATTTTGGACGTCTATATTTGTGAGTCCAGGTCTTTCTTTAGTGTTCAGAGTGAACTAAAAATCCTCCAACTGCTACAGGAAACTTTAAATATGGAGCAGAATCCACAACTGAATTTCCTACACAGTTACAAACCTTTTGATGGAAGAAATTCAGCCGGTGGATTGTACTTTGAAATTGAGATTTTTAGATCCCTCCAATTTTTAAATAAGCACCCACGTTTTTTTCAGTCTTTTTCACATAGCGCCATCAAAAACTGCAAACCTGCAGACAGGATTACATATCAGCCCTTACAAGTAACGTGGGCTGTAATTACACGACTTAATTCCACTTTACTGTACAGTCACACACCCTTTTGCTCCTCCTCCTTCCGACATAGTTTTACCCCTTGTGACAGGGTTTGCAGGTTCCTGCACTGTGTCAAAAAGGAGAAGTTCCAAAACCATAGTTTCTGCATGGGGTTGTGTGTAATGCTTTGTTTTTTGAAGGACTAAAATGTGCTTTAACTTCATGTTTCTAGCAGATAAGGTTGTTTCATTTAAACAACATACATTTTTCATAGTATCCTATAAAGGCCCGTGGCCTTACATACGTAAAGCATTTGGTAAAATTGCTTGCTGTGCTCCCTGTCACAATACAGTGTTAAATTGAGACAAAAATGTACTGCCAACTTGGCTACAAAGTGATCAAACAACGCACAATCAACCAATGAGAATTGTCCTCCTTCTTTGTGACTATGCTGGCCGGCGAGGCGCGTCATAGCCTGGCGTGAAGCTGCTGTCTTGTTGCGTTGTTCGTGCACGTGCTCTGTCTTTTGGCAGGACCACCATTCAGCTAATGCGGCCAAATACGGATTAATATTGTAAAACTCTGAGGTAGTCACTGTTTGGAAGCCCTCATGTGTGCATCCAGTGTGAAAATGAGCTCAGAAACCACTAGTGTGACCTCCACACTCAGAATCTCCATGGCACACAGATGTCAGAGTCACTTGGTTGGCCATCTCCTCTAGACGTGAGCCATGCGTTCTATAAGGGTTGCCATTTTTGCCCACCAAGACACCGCGATGGGATACAGAGTCCACAGTGATCGTTTCTAACCAATCAGGGGTTTAGCAATCTCTCCCTCTAGCTAGGAGTTTATTCCATAATGGCTGAACATAAAGCCTACTTGCTAGCCGACAATGCAATGTTCATTTTAAATTGTTGGACTGTCCCAACGTCGCACACCGCTACTTTTCTCTGTTTGGCCCCAGAAATCAGTTTCAGCATTAATGTATCCATGAGAGCTGCTGCTCTAGCTCATTGGTTAAGGGGGATCTGTGCAATTTGTGATATACTAATGAAACTAGTATCAGCTACACATATATTCAGAGTCGGAGGGGTATGTTTCTATAGCTTGTATGTTCAAGTTACTGCTAATGTGGAACCACACAATTTCTTGTTGCGTCATTTAATGGCTTACATTTTTATATTCCTGTGCACGCTCCTAAACTGCTACTTTTTCATCAGTAACGAGTTGCAGGGACCAAATTCGTGTGGGAAGAACCCAGTGTTGGTCCTACCTCCCACCTAAACAACCAAATCAACTCTAGATCTCAGACTCTGATTGACTGTGGTCACACACTAGCCATGTTTGTTGCACAACATAACCATAAGAGAAATGGAGCATTATGTCGGTGTAAAAACACATTTTCAAATATCACATTACAATGTTGTTGCCCAACTCTGCACACTTGTCTAACATTTGGCAACAGTCTATGCATACAAAACACACTGTATATACATTTATTTGCATCTTATGTTCCCTGAAAGATGACAGAGCACTCACGCTGAAATTCCTTTAATTCTACATTGACCATACAGGTGGAAACCATCAGCTACCCTGGTGGGTGATGCAGCATCGCTGTACCACTGGGTACCTGCTCTGACCCGCTCCTCTAACACCAGGCCACGCAAAGAGGGCTACATGATGCCTTGAAACCAGGGTTGGGGGCCTCCTGCCCTACACTAATGGACTATGCGCACATACCCTCAATCCTATATATATGGCCCTGCAGAATGAAGATTGTGAACTAACAACTCAGTGCTGTTCCATCCAGAAATTGACAGAGAGTGTATCTGTCCTTGAGAATGATTTTTGGATTTGTGCTGCAAAGCCACCACCAGGGCGACAAGGACAACAAGGTCCCTCACCCTCCCCACCAGCCACCAAAAAGCTGTGAATGCTAAAATGTTGCCTATAAAAAGGCAAGTCAGTAGATCAGACAAATGCACTCCATCCCTGTGGAACATCTGGTACCCTCTTATTAACCCCTAGGGAATGTGACCCAAGTGACCGGGCTCCGGACAAAGCTTGGCCATTTCAACGTTAAGGCACCTGACTGAAATGCCAAATAATATACTGGACCAGGCTATGTGAACCTCTAGAATTGCCCGACACAACCATGCAAATTCCACCAACCCACATGTTCTTAGGTCTCTGGGCCCATGTATACCAGGTTGTTGTCTCTCAGGGAAGTCACAATGAGGTCTGGGGAATGGAGTCCCTCATGGATGATCAAATCTTCCAAACATCTAGTGCATTTGCGCGATCCTCGGGGCTCTCACTCCACACCATCTGAAGAACACATTCCTCAATTCTACCAGCTTTGGTTTATGGAGCTGTTGCAACCGGACGCCGTCCACCACACAAAGGTATGCTTGATAACCCATACAACTTTGAGGGGCATAGCTACTACAAGAAATCAAAGGTAAGAAAGTGTGACTCGCAGGCAAATAAACTGTTACAAATGTTCTAGGCATACATAGCCTTGCAGCAAGAAGAAGACCAGCACCCTATGCGCTTCTCTTTATCTTGAGCAATCCCTGCTTCCATTGGACCCGTGGCTGTGCTTATTCGAAAGGAATGGAATGAGAAATTTGATGGGTTCAAACCGCTTACCTTCAGGGCTGCGGCAAAAACTGCTGAGAACTGGTAACACGAAAGAGATCCCCCGTCCCAGTAAATGAACAGAAAGGAACACCCCAAATTCAGGTGTATAACTAAATTGCCTCTTGTGTGTGCTAATAGGCAGATTGGCGTTGCTAGGGCCGCATAAAGTTCAATGAATGCTCCCTTTGTTAACTGGTCCATTTTTAATCTGCTTAGTTGATGACCAACTTATCTTAGGAAGCAAGCACACCCTTATCACTTAAGTGATCCTGCTTAGACCTTCCCACGACCTTGCCAATTTCTAATGAGGCCATGTAATGCAACAAAGAAAGCAGCAGTGAGTAATTTCACCTCGTCTGGTGAGCTGCAAACCTTTTGGAGTTGTGATAAAATTCAAGCCAATTTTTTTGTCCCTAGTGATCTCCATATATCCAACCCAGGTTCCAGTCAAGATTTCCAAACCTGCTAATGCTGTCTTAACTAGAAAGCTGATTTCTATATCCCTAATCCCTGTCAATGTTGCAAAGAAGCCTACGGCTGATACATGTGCCCTAGCTTATGAAAACGTCCTGCCTTGTTCGTGCAGTGCACCTAGGAAAAGAAGAACGTTCTGTAATGTAGTTGCGCCTCCCTCCTGTCCAGGACTGCCGTGCCGGAGTTGGGTCCTGCCATCACGATGGCCACCACGGAAGGGGAGAGCAGAGAGGCCCTGCACTAACTACCTACCGGCCTTTGCAACAGCAGTAGAAGGTGCAACACTACATTTGCAGACACCACTTCTGGTCACCCGTCCAGTAAGAAGTCTTGCGAGGCAGGAGCCTGGAGGTCCACCCGCCTGCGGCACCCACAACTCCCTCCCCTGCCTTGGACAAAGAGTGCAATAGCAGGGAAGAGGCCAAGACCCATGGGTGCCCCTGGACTAATAGCACACACTCATTATGAGGGGGGGGGGGTATTTTCATTCTTGCAAAGGTAATACATTTATCTTAAATTCTTAAATTCTCCTTACTAATGTTCTGTGTAAGATTATCGATTACCTGCAGCTCTGCTCATTGACACTCATAGTCATACCAGCTGATTGTGTGCATTTCTATTGTACTGCGTGGTTGGTTGTTGTACAACAAAGCATTTTTGGTTGATTGATTGATTTATTGAGGACATTTGTTACAGACAGCCTACAGTAGGCTTTTCTGGCCATGGTTTGATTTAAGGTAAGCCTAGGCAACAACTAACAGTATGTTACTCCAATAATGTCCTTCTGTAAGCTGGGCCACAACTTCAGGAGTCTTTTGCCCCTTTAACCTACATGTAGAATCTCGTGGGTTCTATGGCATTGACGCACCCAGTTCCTTGCAGCTTTTTATTAACACTACCCAGGTAGATGGTGATTTTGAAATAAAAGTTTGCCAAATGTTTGTGCAGCTGTTGAAGTTAAAAATGCAGTATATAACTTTTGCTTAGAGACAAGTAAATATTTCTCAATTTTATCACAACGTATTGTGTATTTGATCTCCCCAACTTTGTGTTAGAGTAGCAAACATGCATTCCTCAGGTACACAATCAAGTGTTTGTTTCTATATTTTCAAATAGTTCAGGGACACTTAAAAGAATCATCACTGCTAGATGGGATATTCTACAGAACGAACCGGGCTTTAGAGATATTTTTAAACAAAAACCATTACATGCATACAGAAGATCGAAAAACCTCAAGGAGCTTTTGCTGACATTCATTAAAGCCAAAACAGCACAACCACAAGGGACAAGGAGATGTCAAAACTGCATACACTGTAATAATGTCATCACGGGACACATATTATTCACCCCAAGCCGGGTGAAAGTATTCAATTAACACACAGCACTGATTGCAATCCAAAAAACTTGATTTGAAGCATTAAGTGTCCGTGTTGACTACTATATATCGGAAAGACAGAGAGAAAGATAAAAACATTAATATCAGAACACAAGAGTACCTTTCGAACCCTGAACAAAACATCCAGTTTGGCTGAACATTGGTCCACTGCTTAACATACTATCTCACAGTTACGTTTCCAAATAGTTGACATCTTAACACCGACACCTGGTAAGGACCTTACCAGATCCTTACTACAGAGGGAAATTTATTGGATCTAAAGATTAGACCCACAATTTCCGAGAGGTTTAAATGAAAAAGTAGACCTGAGTTGCTTTTTATAAATATTTGGATTATGAGGGTTAAATGGTTCACCTAATAAGTTCTTTAACATCACAGACTTGAACCTTGAAAATGTACTGCCATACACACCTCACAATTTTACTTGGGAAAAACCTTTCATACATTATATTTTCACACTGCATGCGCACTTGGGCACTATGAACAAATGACTCTACGATTTGACATTTTTGAATCCTCAGCCAATCTGGTGCGTGTTCTAACATTCTGGCATTATACCAAATACATTAGTATAACCACAGTAGTTCTCATTGAGTTTGTTGATCGAGGAACCGATCATGGTGTTTCGTTTACTGTTCTAGGACCAGCATTATCCCCTCGTGATTCGTATTGTAGAATAAGTATCCAGGTTACGTGATAGTCCGCTCTCCAGGTTTACTTCAGTTTCAATACTTTAAACTAGTGAGATTTTTCAGGTTACGGAATAGATACCGTCGTCTGCAATTCTGTTGGATCGACATTAAGTTTAACTTCAGGTGAGAGCGGGACGAGCACAGAGTTTTCTAAGTGTAAGGACTAGTTAAACGAGCATGTGTGCATTTATTGACAATCCGGTATTATTTCAGTTTTGCAGTGAACGGCGTCTGTCGCATTTTCCATTTTACGGTGTCTAGGAAGAACTGTTGACAAGGTTAGTTGTTGTTAGACGCAAGAGTTAATCACAGAAAAAGGATTAGAATTGCGTTTTAATTAGGCATTATATTTTGATTTAGAGGCATCTGAGAACGCCACCTCGCGGAGTTTGGCGTGAGAGAATGTGACATCGAGTACATTTAATTTCCAATCAGTATTCTATCATGAGTGATATGGTTCAGTCAAAATAAGGTGGTAGGGTTTATTAATATCGGTCACGCTACCAGTAAATAGGTCGCACATGTGGTGAGGTTTGCATGAAGTTTTTCTTAGACCATAATACTTCTGTTTAAGCACGCCCACTATCACCTACTTGATAAAGCATGACGGTTTCCACTTTTTGTCACTACAACATTACAGTTTCAGTTCAACAATAAGGATAATAATGCTACCCTGTACATTGCTATTGTGTATTGATACAGATTGTCCCCTGACGAAGGGTTACAGGCCCTGAAATGCATTGGGCAGGCATGAAGAATACACATTTTTGTACATCGCAAGCAAGCATTCCTACATGCTAAACCTGAAATGTGAAGAAATATAATGTGTTTTGTGTAATATTCATATGCGAGTTAATATGGATGCATTTTGATACACTGTATTCTATAAATCATTGCTATGAATACATTTGAATGCGAAGAATCTGAGAAAAATCAAACTGACATTTGTGGTCTGTGAATTGTGCACCTTGGTCCAAGTACAAGTACTTGTGTTCAAGAGTTCAGATTACCCAGAAGCATATTAAACAGTATGCCTCCCAGTGTAGCACACTAGGTTGATCGGAATATGATGTAAATTGAGGTACATAGAACGTATGCACTACACAACTTTCTTAGAGTCCACACTTAAGTCACCACCCATATTCAGCAAGGAGAGCTGCGGAAAGAGGGTACATACCTTGAGTAGTGATGAGGATGTTTATGATTCTCTGGGTAAGGCCCCTGTATACATGATACGGTTTAACTCATAAAAGGATAAAATAAATTTGACCACATCATAACCACTATACAGAGCAAACTCTGTCTGCCTCAGTCCCTTGTCATCTACAAAACCGTGAACAAGGTTGTTACGACCAATAGCAGACAAGCTTGCCGCCTTCGAGAGGCCTGTGCAACACTAGAAGCCAAAACATGGATCAGTTTGAACTTAAAGCTTACTATATTCAGAAAACATTGAACCAGGAGTTGCCATTTAAGCTCCCACCAATGGAAATAACTCTATCCTGTTATACATCAAGCTCACCCAGCCCCTCCAGCCTTTCAGAAAAGAACTGAAACATAATCTCTTCAAGGAGCGCCTCGTCCATCACCATTAGCAACTCAACTCCCAAGGCCCCCAGGCGAAGAGCAGCTCCCCATTGCCCAACTGTCCTGTATAAAAGCCTCCTATGGAGGAGACCCAAACACGGCTCCTTTCTTTATATAACATTCTAGTATTCGTTCTGTGTGCACGCCTTGCAGGTACCAATACATATATACGTGTATTATATTATAATAATTTAAGTGAAAGGAGCGTCTTCGCAGTATCAAAAACTGTATCAATCCATAAATGTCCAAAGAACAATCGACAGGCCGGTTCCTGTTTTAAGGCAACATTTTTCACTTTAATTCTAGTAATTTCAAAAAGACATTTTCATGTTCAATGTACAACGATCTCGACAGCCTACGCGTTTCGTCCTGTGCTGGACATCAGGGCTAAATGTAAGTTCTGCACTTGTTCGCTCCTTAAAATTAGATCTTTTCCTCTAATAGTTCTTAACTCATGAATTTCCCGCTTATCGGACCGGCTGTTCGTGGACACTAGCACGTGGCGGCAGTTGTGGATTTATAATTTCAAGAATAACAAGGATTGGGATTGACGATTGTGAAGATCAGATATTCAGGATGAATAAAGTTATTTGTAGAAGTATATTTTTATAGGAAGATTATCAAGTTGTGTTTGGAAAAATATATACTGCCACGTTGGACTCTAACACTGAAGAATAGAGCTGAACTGAGTCATAGAACATACAACTAAAACGGACAAAACAACGAATTAGAAATTAGAAATTCATGAGTTAAGAACTATTAGAGGAAAAGATCTCATAGTTTTAAGGAGCGAACGAGTGCAGCACACAAATTTAGCCCTGAATTGACGCTCCTTTCACTTAAGGTATTATTTGTCTGTGAAATAGTGGCCTGAAGCAGTGGACCGCTGAGAGTAGAGCGTCAACACCAAACCATTAGACTCATTTATATTGTGACTAGTGAACACGTGCTAAGCCCTCATCGCTGATGTTGTATTATGTAATAGTGTATTATATTACGACTGCCACTGGGCTTAAGTTGTCTTTTTTTTTTCGTTTTACCAAGAGTTTCAGCCATGGGTTTGGAAAAAAAAGTTCACCTTTGTAAAGACAGAGACTTGCAGCTGACAAACAATGCTCATTGTCTCTTGAAAACATAAAACGACAAACATGCTTCATGAAGTCCTCCCAAAGTTAGCCCCAATCCCTTTCCAAGATGGCCACTGAGTTTTCGGCTGAGGGCTCGTGACGCAGATTGTGCTCACCCTACCTGGGCTCTCCTTCCGATTCACGCATTGAGTTTTGTACGCGTGACGGCAGCACTGCCTACTGTTGCAGGCAGTCACCCGAGGGGGATGGGCAGAGGCCCCTGGGAGGCACAGCTCCAGAGAGGGCCTGTGACAGGTGAAACATTTACAGGAGCTATGGCTGGCCGTAAAGTTAATGCTCCCCTGGGGCTGGTGATAACATCACAATCACGGCTTACTCCACAACACGGCTTCCTCTACGGTGATTTATTCCCGGGCCATGGAAAGGCAGTAATTGAATCCCCGTTGCTTGGGTGCAGAGGAAAGGACGTGCCCCAGGGCATGGGTGCCAGTGCAGCAGTCTCTGTAGCCAAGGCTGGACTGGGACAAGAATCGTCCTGGGTGCTCAAATAAAAGTAGCCTCTTTTAGTGAACCACAAAGCTAAACAAGCATTTGCAGTGCAATAGGTCTCGCATTTGCGAGAGTTTTCAGCTGTTGGCATTGTAAATAACAATACCTTTTATTTACGTGTTGGTTTTGAAAGCATAAATAAAAGGCATTGGCATTTACAATGCCAAAAGGTTAAACTCTCGCAAATGCGAGACCTATTGCATTGCAAATGCTTGTTTCAGTCTGCGGTGTGAGTGCCAAAATATTAAAACTCTTGCCCCAGTGGGTTGGTAACTGTCTGCGAGTTCTCGCGTTGCCAATACACTCCTTACTTATTCCAACAACAACTTTGCCCACTCGGAAAAACCTCACAGATGGTCAACTAATCTTTATTGCAGGTGCACCTTGAAGAAGACCAAACAGCAGCAAACCTGGTATTTGTAGTGCAGACAGTTACCAACCCACTGGGGCAAGAGTTTTAATATTTTGGCACTCATCACGAAGACCCACTTGGGTAAGACAACACAGCACTACAAATACCATGATGCCGAGAGCGCCGTGAGGGGGCGGGGCATCGCTTTGAACTAAATAAGTGATTGTGCAACAGAGACTGATTGATTTGTCTGTCTGAGCCTGTGACCAAGGGCGTCTCACGCCCGAAACGAGTTAGGCTGTACTGAAGGTTTGCTGCTGTTTGTTCTTCAAGGTGCACCTGCAATAAAGATTAGTTGACCACCTGTGAGGCTTTTTCCGAGTGGGCAAAGTTGTTGTTGGAATATATATATATATATTGATAAAACCCTGCTCGTGAGTGCCTGGATGCTTTCAGTGTCAAAGACTGTGGAAACTGGGATCTTATCCTGAATATATATATATATATATATATATATATATATACACTCCACAACGGCAACTCCTTTCGAGAAACCACAAAGGACACAGCGGGGATCAAGGCAGAAGGCTTGTTTATTGTTGAAAGCTGTGGCATGATGCATTTCGACAAAAGTCTTCTTCAGATGCCATTACCAACTTGAGAAAAGGAAACACCTTGGTTTTAACCTTCTTGGCTCCTCCTATGTCGGTGGAGTACAGCTGGCCCTTTTTAAACATAAAGTCTCTGTCAAATGATCTAGTTTAGGAGACTACCACTCCCAGAAGCCATCAAGTTCGAAATTGTCTTCTGTGGGGCTTTCAGACGTTTTTCATGCTGTGTGTGCCATTTTCGAGGTGAGTGATGTTACCTTCGTAATTTCCTTTTGTTATTAAAACGGTCTGCCTTGGGTCCCCTTTCGCTTGCCTCCAGTCCTTTCCCCTGCAGGGTCACGGAACATCAGGTCAGTGTCTGTGTTCCCCCGCCAGATCCGGGTCGCTTTCAGGCGAAAACCATATGCTGGGGTCGTCTATGAGGCGGTCCGAGGCAATATCCAATTTTATTGGGAAGCAAACTGTAGGAGAGTAGGGTCTGCTATCCTATGGTCACCCCAATTTTTGCTTTTTGCTTCACTGGTTTTCGTCTTACTGAGGCTGTGGGCCTGCTAATCAGACCCCAAGCCTGCTGTTCTCTCTCTAAATTTGTAATACATGTGCTATAGGTACATACCACAATTGGAAATGGACTCCTTGTCAGCCCCTGTACCATGCACTATAGGTGCTCAGGGCATAGGTGCCACCAAGGCCTACCAGGGGCTGAAGCATAGCTTTTGCCACCCCTGGCTGGTTCTTAAATTGACACAACTGGCTGATCACTCAGCTGGGGCAAGTGGGTGTAATCACCCCTTGCTTAGATATAGTATACCTATATCTAAACCTATATCTGGACACATATAAACCTGTGAGTCACTCCTATGGAAGGCCTTATCAATCCTGGAGGCAGAGTGCGTGGTTTAATGTTAGATGGAGCTCTGGCATGAGCTGAGCCTGTCTGCAGCTGTTGGGAACAACTCCCTAAGCTGATCCGGGATAATGCCATACCATATACTATTAAGTGCCTTATAATCCTCGCGGTTATATAGCAACTTTGGTTTGGCTTTATCAAAACATGTCGTGTAAGGTGTCATACGAATTGGAATACTACCCCCTCGCCAGTTCTGGCGACGGGGGTAGCATTCCACCCTTCTAGATGGAGAAGACATGTTACTTTACTGAAATGCGGTTGATTTTAAAAGAGCCTCAGATCCACAAAATGGATGCCTCTGCCACAGACACGGGTCTCGCCTCCTGCTGCTGACCGAAACTCAGCAGATGGTGACCTGGACAAAGGGTTTCCTGTCGCAGGGCGGTGTTACACCACCCCAGACAGGAGATAGTGGATTGTAGCAGGGAGGTTTCAAAGAAACCAGACACTGCCTGGGGAGCACAAGGCTGCCCCTTGCATAATCCGGCCAAATCGGTTCTGGGGCACACCAGCCCCAGTCCCAGCGTGGCCTGGATCAAAGGAAAGGGGTGTATCCACCCCCTTCCTGGGTCCCACCCATAGGAGGGGACCTAGCAGGTAATCCAGTCCACCAGATTCGAATAAGAGTGGGAGCAGTGCCAATGCAACTCAGATTATCCTGAAGAAACATAAGAAACAAAACTCTGGACCCTTGGACATCCTACTCAACGTAGAAGACTGAAGAATCTCCCTTGTGGTCAAGGAGTGACCACCCTGTGCAAACAGGCACCATCCAGCACCTCGACCCTTGCTTTGTTGCAGTTCCTGCCGGAACTCGAGCGACAGAGATCAACGAGATCAAGCTTGCCTGCCTTCCTCCAGCCCGATCCACAGTCCCTGCAGAGCTGAGACCCGTGGAGGTGACCGGAAGCGTGGGACACGCCATCTTGAAAAGGCCATGAGACGCTGACCGTGCAGCCCACGAGTGACCCTCGAAGCTGTACACCAGGGTCTGAGAAGCCCCAACCCTGAGCTACTCTTGCACCGAAGCTCACCCCTCCACACTTGACGAGTGCTGCGTGGGGCCCTTCTGCTTGTGTTGGCTCGACGCGTTGGCCCGGTCACTTGCCAGCTGGCTTGTGGCCCCTGTGCTGACGAAAACCTTAAACCGACTTGCTTTTCTGGTTGCTCCAGATTTGCAACAGCTCCTGTGAAAAGGAGCCCCCGCTCTAACCCTCCTGGTCCGAGTGAGAAGCAATCTCCCAGTTCCGTGTGGATTGCTTTTGCCAAGAGTTGTTTGCTCCAATCTTGAAGCCAACAGCGCTGACAGCGAGAGCCTGCATGGGGCAGATCCTGACCTGCTCCTGGACGTCGCAGATGCCCCAGAGCCCACGTGACAGCTGAGAGAAGCTCCTCGACAACCATCTGATTGCACCCGACATTGCCTGGTTCCGTCCTGGTTCCACCCTGGTCACTGCTGAGTGACCCAGACTCTGTCCCCTCTGCTTTCAGGTACTTCTCGACTTCGATCCACCCTTGCATCACACCGGACACTTCTGCTTCCCATCGCCTGCAGCATCTTCAGCTCCAAGCACCAAGAGCCTGCGTGTCAAAACCCGACACCACTTCGACCCTATGCACCCGCTTTCTGTGGGTGAGGTAACATTGCAACGCCAGTGTGCCCACATTGGTACACACCTCTAGGGTCTGTGTCTTAAGTTTTGTTCCTCTAGGTTCAGCGGAAGTATCTTTAAACTCACTTTGTGTAACTTTTACGCACCATTGACATTGCATTGGTGTAAGCCGCACTTTACGTGCTGCACCCGAATACCGCGGGCTTTTCCCGACTTCAGCATTGCTAGTCCAGACTGCTCCCAGCGATTCTCTAGGCCCTAGGCCGAACCACTGTTCGATTGGTATCTCTTATACCACTTTTTTAATATATGGTTTGAGTGGCCACCCGCCCTCATCCATAATTGTGCAACTTTGTATATTATACTGTGCTTTTGATTTAACGCTTGTACCCCTTTGCTCATAAAGAGTACTGGGGATTAATTTAGAAATAAACACATTTTTTTTATAATATATACTTGTGTGGTGTCCTTTCATTTGGTATTACAGGATTGTATGTGGTAAAACTGTGGAGACTTGTGTTTTTGTGTGCACCTGAGGCGGAAAGCCGGGTGTTAGGCCACTTGCAGCACTTCATTTTTAAATTCCGAAAACCCTCATTAAATTTATTGATTTGCGCCGTATTTTAGAAGGCAACTACTGCAACCCTGCATGCCCCCACCCTCGGACAACATTGCTCACAGACCCTGACTTACTAGTGGTTCTGTGGCGGCCATATTAAGGGAAGTAGGCAGTCAGCGCGCTCTAGCGCCAGACTACAAAAGGAGATGGGCACTACTCCGCGCAGCGGACGCGAACAGCGGCGCCGTAGTGGCGCCGAAGTCAAGCCAAAGTCCTGCCCGTCTGCGCCCGTCCGCGCTGAGTCCGGGCCTAGGGCCAGAAATTCTGCTCTATTCACCCCCCACATGTCATTCACTAAACAACATCTCCTATCGCTGAATACCCATACTTCACACTGCCCCCAAACCATTGCGGTAGATAAGTGGACTGAACCTTTCACCTGCCCACAATGTAACCAAACAATTGTACCCTTTACAACTAAACGCCCCAAAAATACTGACAGGTCACTCAAAGGAGGCCTTATAAACGCACGCTCCATGTGCAAGAACGCTCAACATGTATACGATCTTATTGCTGAAAATGACCTTGACTGCCTAATGATTACTGAGACGTGGCTCAAAGACTGGTCCAATCCCGATATAGTAAAAGCCCTACCCCCGGGCTTTCTAATTCAAAGATTGGACCGACCTCTTCAACGAGGAGGAGGACTGGCAATAATTTATCGAGACTCCCTTAAATGTTCCACCACGGAAATACCAGAAATAAAAGAAGCAGAATGCCTTAGTTTTAGTCTGCAAGCCCACAACTCTTTTACTTTTTCCGGTTTACTAGTATACCGACCACCCGGACAAGCAACTCTCTTCTTGGAAAGCCTTGGGGAAGCACTCGCCAATCTAATTTTACGATTTGCTAATTTCACCCTACTAGGAGATATTAATATACACCTGGACAACTCCAATGACCCTAACACCGTATGCTTCAAAGATATCCTAAACATACTAGATTTGACAATTCTAACTGAGGAACCAACCCATAACGCTGGGCACATATTAGACTGCATTTGCTCTAATGTCAATACAATAACAGTAGAACCTCCACTGACCCAAATTTGGTCAGACCATAAATTCATCAGTTTTAATATAAAAACTGACAACAATAAAGACATTAATTCTATCCCCTGCAATAAAAGTTCAACCCCCTGCTGGAAAAAAATCATCGAGCATCCGGATCTAACGAACTGGGTACAGACAGAAAAACTACCACCAGTGGGAAATGTGAGCACTGACTATGAACACTATAAGAGCTGGATGAAATCCATTGGAGATAGATTGACAACAGGAGGAACCAAATCTAATAAGACACAAAGGAAAAAATCCGCTCCTTGGTATACCAAATCTTTAAAAGTCACTCTAAGAGAAGTCAAACTTCTAGAAAGAAAATGGCGACGCCATTACAGGAAGGTAGATAGGGAAAATTATAAGAACGCCAGGAGGAATTACCATACCTCTATCAAGCTAGCGAAAACCAATTACTATACCAACCTGATAGAATCGTCCAACAACAACCAAAAAGAAATATTCCAAATAGTCAACAGCTTTAGAAAACCTAAAATATTATCACAGGACATTCCACCGTCTCAAGCTCTCTGCGATAAAATCGCGGAATATTTCGAACAGAAAATCACAAACTTTACCAAAGAATTTCCACAGATTAGCCAGCTAGCATTAAACACAATGGATCCTATCTTTCCAAAAGATACACCTGGTACCACAACATGGGACAGTTTTACCATGATTAACTTAACTGAGTCATCTCAAGCCATTTCAAAATTGAACTCAGGCTCCCCTCTTGATCCCTGTCCACCTCTACTACTTAAGACCATAAAAGATGAGGTCAACCCAATGATCAACTCTATTCTGAACTCTTCCCTGCGAACAGGAGACATCCCCACATGCTGGAAAATCGCAGTGGTTAAACCTCTCCCAAAAAAATCTATCCAAGACCCCACGACACTGTCAAACCTTCGACCCATATCACTTCTCCCAGCACTATGTAAACTTACAGAGACATGCGTAAACAAACAGCTCACCGCGTACCTGGAAAACAATAACCTTCTTCACCCTAACCAAGCGGGTTTCCGTTCCCACCATTCCACTGAATCTGCCCTCATCTTCTCATCGGAAACAATTAGGACCGCATTGGATCAGGGCAAAAGAGCTGTCCTGATCCTACTTGATTTATCCGCGGCATTCGACACGGTGTCCCACGATATTCTACTTCATCGCCTGAGTAGCGCAGGCATAGGGGGCACCGTGTTGAAATGGTTCACCAACTTTCTCAGACAAAGAAAACAAACCATCATCCTAGGGCCATATCACTCTGAGGCCAGGGAAGTTCAATCTGGGGTACCTCAGGGCTCTAGCTTAAGCCCTATATTGTTCAACCTGTATATGGTCCCATTAATGAAACTCATCTCCTCCTTTGCTATCAGCTCAATAGCATACGCCGATGACACTCAACTAGTGTTAATTCTAGATGAGGACGCGGCAATTGCCGAACGCTCCCTTAGGGACTGTCTGGAAGCCACCTTTAAGTGGATGAACATAAACCACCTGAGATGTAACACCGCAAAGACCGAAATTCTACCCTTCGGGAAAAATAATTTGTTCTCCCCCCAAACCTGCTGGCCACCCAATGCCGAAGCCCCGCCAAGCACTATAAAGAGTGCCCGCAACCTAGGCATCAAATTTGATGAGGCTTTATCATTCAAACAACAGACCATTGAAGTGGCTGGCTCATGTTTCAATGTCATCAAGAGCCTTCGGAAATTCTTCGATTTCCTTCCCTTATCAGCCAAGAAAACAGTAGCAGTGGCATTAATCACATCCAGGCTAGACTATTGTAATGGTCTATATGTAGGGGCCAACAAAGCCTTAATACATAAACTGCAAATGGTACAAAATGCTGCAGCAAGATTAGTGCTAAAAACATCGAGAAAGTCCTCGGCTTCGGCAGCACTAGACACTCTCCACTGGCTCCCCATTCAAAAGAGAATACTATTCAAACTACTGATAATTTCCTTCAGGGCATTCCACAAAACAGGTCCAATTTACCTGTACAACAAATTCAACCGCTACCACCCCGGACGTCACCTAAGATCTGCCACGGCCAACCTAATGATCATCCCAAAATTCCGACTGTCCACTAGAGGGGGAAAGTCTCTGACGGTCAAAGGATCAAGAGCATGGAACAAACTCCCTCCTCAAATCCGGGAAATCTCATGCGAAAGTAGATTCAGGAAAGCCATCAAAACCTGGATCTACAATCAAACAGCCACTACCTGCAAAGCCCTGGTCTAACTCTGAAACGTCTCTAGGGGTTATTATATCTCTTCCCCCCTTTTGATCCACACAAATCACATCTAGTGCCAAGATGCTCCTCGGAGCGATAGAGCGCTATATAAAACCCGAATCAAATCAAATCAAATCAAAAATCAAAACAGCTCGCTTAACACAACCTCTTAAGTTAAGCCTTTAAGGCTGCTTAGTCCATGCTACCCCTAGGATAGCTTGTCTAACAAGGTTGACTTACAACCAGACACCATAAGGGATTGTTTGGACTGATACAAGGCGGTTCCAGAATTGGAAACACCACATATCAGGCCAACTTCTCACACAAACAAACACCAGGCTTTCCCTCGGACTCTTCAAAGCGGGTCCTTCTGCACGCGACTGGTTGCGCGCTAAGATATTCCACAACGGCAACTCCTTTCGAGACACCACAAAGGACACAGCGGGGATCAAGGCAGAAGGCTCGTTTATTGTTGAAAGCTGTGGCATGATGCATTTCGACAAAAGTCTTCTTCAGATGCCATTACCAACTCGAGAAAGGGAAACACCTTGGTTTTAACCTTCTTGGCTCCTCCTATGTCGGTATACATATACACATTATCTGGTCATTGTTTATGTATATCCTCGATGTAACTATAAGGTACTCCATGTTTTAACATCTCAACATGTGAAGTTCACACACTTTATGAGAAATCTGTTCAGAAATCATCTTCTTCTTTGTTTACATTGCATAGGCATTAGTCATTTTAATGTTTGCACTGTATAGGCACGAGTCACTTTAATGTTTGAACACTAAGGCACAAGTCACTTTATATTCGCAGTATTGTAGCGCAATTGCACTTTATTTAATGAACTATGAATTGAATAAAACTTTTTAGGACTGTCTTATTGGACGGAACTAGAAATAGCCGTAGGTGCAATGGACTGCGTTAATAATATAAAATTAATAGCAAGTGATTGTTGGATACTTGCTATGAATTTGGTTAGTAGTTCAGTTTGATGATAGAAAACTGAAAGAATGTTATGATTACCAGGGAGAGAAATAGTTATAAAGTGACTTTAGGAAAAGTTTTTAATGATAATGAAAGATTTTTTTGTTGTTTATATTATTATTTTCCATAGTTTGTGGTGTGCACTTAGTAAAATGGATTTATGGATGGCATCAATCTGGTTCAAAAGAATATAATTGAAAGCATTTATGCAGCAATTCTTTGTTCAACAGTAAATAATCAATATAACATAATATATATAATGGGATGTTTTTGAATAGTTTGTATGCATTTATGCAGTCATTTAACGAAACTTCCTCTTTGTATCCCCAAAAAACCTGTTGACAATATGTATTTATACAGATATAGTATTTCTTCTATGTTTGACCAGCAATGTGATGCACCAGCACTTTAAATATGGGTCAGCAAGAGCGCATGGTCAGGTGATCAAGGCCGCTTGGACGGCCGAAACGCGTCTTGACGTTGTAAGGGAAATAAAAAAATGCTTGCATACACACACATGTATATATAGGCACGCAATTACCAGCCTGCTATATATATATACATATAATATATATATATATATAGCATTTATTTAGCACTTGTTACCCCTTACGAGGCGTTAAAGCACTTTTTGGCAAGTAGCATGCTACTCCAAAAGCCGAAAATGATTAGTGGTGAATTAGTAGAGGGGATAATTAATTAATTTATGTGGTGCACAGGTGACTGTTATTTGGATTGAAAAGGATAATTGAGAGAAAGAAGAGGAAAGTGTCTATAAAGTATTTATTTGAGAATCGTAGCAGTAGGAGGCAGTTTTGGATGAGTAAAGGAGAGATGGAGGTGGGGAAGAGTTTCTAGAAGTAGATCAGGAAGAAAAATGAGGTACTAGATGATTCTAGGAGGGATACATTATCTATATATATATCTATACTACTATTATAAAGAGAGAACTGTGTCCTTTGAGCCAGGTAAACTCGAAAAGTACACCACCAATCCAAACACCCAAGACATCTTTGAAAACATCAGGGCAAGCAGAAGGACATAGGCTATATAAAAATAAAAAATAAATGTTCTTAAAAGTAGTCCCTTGGAAGTAGCGCCGGCCGTGACGTGCGTGATGACATCGGGAGCGCGGGGAGGAGCGGCGTTCAGAAGCAAGAGGAAGAGCGGCCGACATGAGCGCGGGGAGGAGCTCCGGACAGGCGGGGAGGAGCGGCAAGCGGACAACCGGTGAGGAGCGGCGAGAAGCGGAGGAGCAGTGGAGCGGTAAACTCAGCAGCGCGGGGAGGAGCGGCGGATGAGGTAAGTGAAGCAGCCGCGGGTGCGCACCAAGGGACGGGCGGGGGGCCATGAACACTGAGTGCTCAAAAAGCATTTTCCTCAAAGTCGGGACGTCGGGGGAAACAAAGCATGGGCAGAAGCTGCCAGGACCTACGACGGGCGGGGGCCATGAACAGGAGTGGCGAGAAGTGGAGAAGCAGTGGAGCAGTAAACTCAGCAGGGTGGGGAGGAGCGGCGGATGAGGTAAGTGAAGCAGCCGCGGGTGCGCAATAAGGGACGGGTGGGGGCCATGAACACTGAGTGCTCAAAAAGCATTTTCCTCAAAGTCGGGACGTCGGGGGAAACAAAGCGTGGGCAGAAGCGGCCAGGACCTATGACGGGCGGGGGCCATGAACACTGAGTGCTCAGAAAGCCTTTTCCACAAAGTCGGGACGTCGTGGAAAACAAAGCGTGGGCAGAAGCGGCCAAGACCAACAAAACGGCCGCTCTGCTGCGCCTCTCCAGCTGCGATGCTGCCCCCAGCCCCTTCTGCCCCGGGCAACGCCGGGGCGGGCTGCTAGTATATATATATATATATATATATATATATATATATATGCAACAACTTGCAAAGTACTTCGCTTACGAACGAACATCACGAGCGTAGACCAACTTGTGCTCCAGCTTTATTTATTTTTCAATCCCACATTCGTCAAGACGCGTTTCGGCCATCCAAGCGGCCTTGATCACCTATATTACCTACTGGCGGTCGCCAGTAGGTATATATAGTTAGGATTTTTTTCCTATGGGATTTTTGAAAATTCTATGTCGAATAACTTTGGCGTTTGTGGACGGAATTGGCTGAAAATTTCAGGAAAATGGCACATTTTGTTTCTGAGCAGCCCCTGAAAATTTGGGGGGGTTTTGTCAAGGGGGGGCCAAGAAAAAAGGGTGTCCCAAAACACGTTTTTAACATTGAGTTTTCCATAGGGCGGTTGGACTCACTTTTAGCTCGAACGGCTGAATGGAGTTACACGAAACTTGGCAAAATTGTAGATATGGTTTGCCCGACGTGCCTTTGCTATGTCTCAATATATGTGCTCCAGTGGATTTTGAGAAATTAACGTTTTAAAAAACAGATATATCTGTGACAGCGCTCCCGTTAGCGCTCCGGTTCGCGTACCTGACGCATAACGGAACTTCGCGAAGCGAAGCTGATTGGCTCTCCGGTGTCTGTAAACATTCTAAACAGTCCGGAGCGGCCGCCATCTTGTGTCTCGGTAGGATCGAGACACAAGAGGTGGCAAAAACAAAGGGGGAAATGAGCATAAGGGGGCAGAGTACATCCTCCCTGACCCCCTAGGTTTGATGAGGGGGCTTTAAAAGGGCCCCGTGGGGTAAAAAATAATAATTTTTATATCGTTTTTTTTGCAGGGGGAGCGCTCGGTACGCGCACCGGGAAGCGGTCCGGGAAGCGTAATATTGGGAAAATAGGATGAAAGAATGTTCAAATATTGTGTGTTTATTGATTGTTATTTTTGTTTTTTTTATTTATTTTATTTAAGTACCAACATGTAGGTACCAATGCAGAGTCTAAAAATAAAAATACATTGTTTCCTTTGTAGATATCTTGCAGGTTGTTTCAGAAGTTATTGTGGTATATGGAATTCATAGCGTAGTCTGTCAGGAAAGCAGAAACACAATGGAGGCAGGACATGATAAAGAGATGTTAAATACACATTGGAGATGATATAGTGGAAGAAAGGAAGTAACTATGAGCACACTTAAAGTTGCACAGTATATTTAAAGTCTGATTTTACATTATAATCAATTTGCTACTAGTTTAAAAAATACATATAAAAATGAATAATGTCTCAAACAATTTTTGAATTATTATATATACATTTATTTTTCTGATTTGTTTTCAAAATTAAAAAGAACTTCTAATAATTCTTGGTCAGATTTTGACTCATTTTCAATTAAGAAATCCACAGCTTCAACACATTGCAGAAGTTCTATGTCCATTGATTCATCAAAGAATTCTGAATCATTTTCTGTGTCTTGGTTGCATTCTGCAACAATTTCTACGTTATTTTTTTGTTCTCCTTCCATTTCTGTGCTGTAAAATGAATTTTAAAAAAATATATCAGTACAGATAGGGCACTGTTGGGTTTAAGTACAGACAAGTAGTTTGGTTTTTTAAACAGTGTTTTTTTTCCATTGGGCAGTGTATGGTATCGGACTGGAAGTAGAAATATCAAAAAATGTATGTGATAAAGTCTAAGTCAATTCTTAATTATAGAAGACAAGCCTAACTCCATCCATAACTAAAACAGAGAAGTCTATTTTATTCTATAGGTATAACAGAGGGATAGTATATAACTATCAGAAAATGTTTTCCTAATTAACTTAAAGTACAGAACATACTTCAGTTTTTAAAATAACATCTTACCTTTCAAATAGAAGTTTAAGTTATCAGTTGAAATGTACTTGATATGTACTTCAAGAAGTAGTAGTAAAAATGGCTGTGTTTCTCTCTCTTTCTTTATATATATTCAGGTACATAACCAATCAAATGTCATGAAATAATAGAAGATATTGAAAGTAGCATTTTGATTGGTTGACAATTCTAACACTTCATAAGTGTTTTGGTTAGGTAATTTACCTCAGGATATTTAATCAGGCTTACAGCATAATTTTCTCAATGAAATTCCATCAAATTTGGGGAAATGGTAGGGACTGCTATGTAGTAGGGGCTATTCTATATTTGATTAAAGTGTCTGTAGTGGTTTTTCTGTAAATTACTTTCCCACCTTTTTTTATCGAGCGCTTACCGGTGCGCTCCCCGGTACGCGAACCGGCAGCGTTACGGGAGTCCTGCATTTTGAGTATTGGTAGAATTGAGACACAAAATGGAGGACAAACAATGTTCGGAATGGGTAGAAGGGGGCACGGTAGACACTTTGTGACCCTCTAGGTTTTCGGAGGGGGGATTAGGATGCTGATACATGCAAAAATAAAGAAAAACAAATTTGAACATTTCGCGGGGGAGCGCCCGGTACGCGCACCAGTAAGCGAACCGGGGAGCGTACTTTGGTGAAAAAAAATAAAAGGATACATTTTACAGCTTTTGATATTTGCTATTAAAAAAACATTGAAATTCACTGAAAAAACCATAGGTTATAGACCATATATAGTTAGGAATTAGCATTTACAAAACCTTGAAAATTCACTGAAAAAACCATAGGTTATAGACCATATATAGTTAGGGATTAGCATTTTCAAAACCTTATTTCACTCGCACAAAACCATTGAAATTCGCATATATAGTTAGATGCACTAACTATATATCGCGCACCCGCAATCCACTGCTGATGATGTCACATATTACATCATTCATGACATAGTCAGTGACATCACTGATGACATCACTGATGACAACTCAAATGACATCACTGACAACATCACTAATGACAAATAAAATGACATCACTGATGACATCATCCAGTGACTGTATGTTTCTGTAAAGTTAAAATATGTCTTACATATTGAAGAATGAGTGGATGTATAAGTGTCTGGATGAAGGATTTAGTAGATGCATGACAGACTGTATGAGAGAGTGATTAAATGTGTCTCACTGAGTGCATGGGTTAGTGACTAAACTGTCTTAATTTGTGCATCATTATGTCTGTTGTTCTGTAAACTGCTGCATGTGTTGATCAGTAGCTATATGAGTAACTATATGGGTAATTGATTGGTTGCCCAAGTATATGTATGGGAGAGTGAGTGTGTGTGTGTGGGTGGCTGGGAGGTGTGTGACTCTGTGCATAGATGTGTGAACAGTTGATTCACTAAATGTATGGGTTCAAAACTGCATGTGGAAACAGCTGTATGGGTGGTTGACTGTGTGCATGAGTGTATTGGTGAGTAAATGGATATCTCAGTGCTATATGTCAAAGTAAGTACATATGTAAAACACAGTGCATGTGAGAGTTGAGATATATAAATTACTGTGTATAATAGCTAGTGAATGTGTGAGTGGCTGCATGGATCACTGAAAAATTGTATCAGTGATTGTATAAGAGAGTAAATATGTGTTAGAATAAGTTTCAATAAGTAAGATGTGTATAACTGTATAGTTGAGGAAATGGAGGTGTGATTGATTCTTTGCATGACTGACTAGGTGTATGAGTAACTCTATGGATAAGTGACAATCTGTGAGTGTCTGTTTACACTGAGTGTATCTAAGGTTATATTAGAGTCTGAACAGATTCATCGTATTATCACATGAATGACGTCATCAGTGATGTTGTCAGTGATGTCATTTGGGTTGTCATCAGTGATGTCACTGACCATGTCATGAATGATGTAATATGTGACATCATCAGCAGTGGATTGCGGGTGCGCGATATATAGTTAATGCATCTAACTATATATGCGAAGTTCAATGGTTTTGTGCGAGTAAAATAAGGTTTTGAAAATGCTAATCCCTAACTATATATGGTCTATAACCT
This sequence comes from Lissotriton vulgaris, assembly GCF_964263255.1. Taxonomy (NCBI): domain Eukaryota; kingdom Metazoa; phylum Chordata; class Amphibia; order Caudata; family Salamandridae; genus Lissotriton; species Lissotriton vulgaris. Next base: position 995,214,151 of record NC_141685.1, on the reverse strand, counting down.
ATGGTTTTTTCAGTGAATATATATATACATACACACACATATATCCAATACTATGCAAAAACAAGAACAGGCCAGATTTAGAAGTAAAGACTAAAAGCTTTAGTCCTATTTTATGTCTGACATGTCTTGGTTTTTAGTTCTCAAAATCTGGTCACCCTATACGTAGCCCTCAAGCACCTACCCTACCATGTGAAAATGTTCAAAGGCCATTGTAACTCCAATCCTCTCTTAAACCGACACCTAAGCCTCTCTTTCGGCACAGCAAATACACTCCTAAGCCTCTCTCACACCACAGCAAACACTCCTGGGTCTCTCTCTCATCACAGCAAACACAGGTTGCTATTTAGCAATTGGCAGACAGGCTAATCCATCGTCCGTGGTACCCTGTCCTCCAAGCATGCCGGTCTCTCCCCATTATTTACAGTTGGGTGGCCCATCATGTTTCTGCCAGCAGAGACCCTGTTGGCTTTCTCAGCAGATACATTAGACTAACATCCCACATATATCAGCCCGTCAGTCTAAGTACCTCCGACCATCCACCCTATTAAAGCCAGACGTTCTGATGTACTTTTATCCTGTTCCGAATCACCAGGAAAAGCCAAGTGCTCCAGAACAGGAAAAATAATATAATTCCACCTTCTAGGAAGTGGTTCCCTTGAAACGCATGAAGGACTATGTTAAATCAGAAAAATAACTCAGTCAATAACTCAGTCTGTTGTTTATCTCATATATGCATTCGATACAGCAATCAGTCTTTTTAGCTTCTTCTTTTCCCAGTACTGGCAAAACCAACAGGTCTAGCTTTAATGAGCTAAACAGCATTTGCCCTTGCAACACGTGCAAATGGCATGTGTGCATGTCTGCGATTGCCTGCATTAGAATGTTAAAGGCAGACCTACAGGCATTTACAGTGCTTGTTACCATTGGAAGTATAGATCAAATAATCTCATCAGGTAAATTGCCAATGGCCAAAAGTCCAGGATTGGCTAGCAAGTTTAGGGTTTATCTCAGATTAGTTCTGTGAATCGGCCCCATAGTTTTTATATAGCATACATCTGACAATGGATGGACTCTTACCGTGTTTGGATACAGGTGTATGTCTTTGCCGTTAGAGGTTTGTGCTCTAAGGATCCTCCAGTAAGGTATCCGAGGATAGATCAATCACGCCGACACACCTACCAACCCCCACCCATGGAGTTCAAACAATCTTGTATTAGATCTTGGTTTTCCCTGCAATAGGCTATTGTTGGTTGGGTTGCTGATCAAGCATGTGAGGCTGAAGCGTTTAAAGGTTGTCTCTGCGCTGTGCATCTGCTGAATGGTCAACTCCGAAGTTTCAGGGTCTTGTTTGACCTTGTAGGGGGTGGGGCATTACTGCAGTTTCCAAGGTGTTTGGAGTCCCTTGACAACTGTGTATGACGCTGAATCAATGAAAAATTAAAGCATCCAGAAGGTTCTTGGAGGCAAATGCTCCTCTAAGGTGTCTTTAAAGAAACACTTGCTGCTCTTTCTCAAAGCCTGGGAGAGGCTATTATAGGGGATGGAACAATGAGCAGAGAAGGGCTTACTTACCTTCAGGTGGACCATCAGTCATCAGGCGTTAAGGGACAATTTCAGTCAGAATCCTTGCAGTCAGAAAACTTGCAGAGACATTTTGGGGTAGTGATAGAATTTCAGGCTTTGTTTCCAGCAAAATGGCCACCACACAGGGAGGTTTTGTAAACCAGTGTATTCATATGCGGGCCTAAGTGATGGAAGGATGGGTTTCCTTCTGAATGTTTGAGACTCCTGCTGTTTACCGAGGCGTGGGGTAAAATTACAGCTCAGCCATCATCTCCAAATGTTTATTCCAATTCCAATTCCAAAAATTCTTTATTTCGGCCACATAGGCCATAAAAGATGCAATAAAATACAATACATATATTACACAATAAAATGCAGTATAAATAATACACAGTATTTATATATAAAAAGTCTGGAGGGACTGCAAGGGGTAAGGAGTGCACAGTTGTACCAGTTCAGGGGGACATTTTCTTCCTTATTATCCAAGCTGCCATTAGGAATTTTGAAACAGCAAAGACAATATGTCCCAGGGTATTAGTTTTCATGACCCTGTAGGCTTGTTGATACTCCCGAAAACCCAGGTTTCGGCACATCGGTGCTATCCAGCGCTTCCTGGGACTCTGGTACGCGTGGCAGACAAACATTATGTGCAAATCATCTTCATCCTTGATTTTACAGCAAGGACAGAGTTTGTCACCCCCTATGGTCCATTTATGAGTAAATACTTTAGTGGGGAGTGTGCCAAACCTCCATTGCAGAAACAGTTTCCTCGCCAAAAGAGGAAAGATAAAATCCATAAAAGGTTCAAAAAGGTAAGAATTTTTGGATTCGATAAAACGTCCCGTCAAGGTGCCGCTGCTATGGGCATTATCCATGTCAGCCAGGTTTTTGTTTCTGTAGAGCTGGGCAAGAGTTTTACGCGTGATCCTTTGGCAACCCTGAGCTGGATCATCCCAAAGGTCTGGCAAGTTCAAACTGAGCAATTCTGATTTAATATAGGCCAGCCAGGGGATATTGTTGCTACCATTCAGCCTCAGTACATGGGTAAGGTCCTGCCTGTAATGATACAGTTCCTCGGTAGACCATATCCGGTGCCAAAACTTCACGGGTTTCAATAGGAGATCTTCAGCAATGGAGTGTATCCCCAAATCCAATCTTAGGGGGAGGAGTGGCGTACCTTGCGGGAGAGCAAGTAGGCGTCTCAAAAAACTATTTTCCACCGCTGCCAATGCCTTCCCCGCTTTGTGACCCCACAACTCGCTGCCATACATGGCTGCTGCCTTCGCTTGGGATCTGTATGTTTCAAGGGCCGGGCTTACAGGCTTAAAGGTGGACTTATTTACCACCTTCAGGAGTGCGCCTGCTAGCTGGGATAGTTTCAGCCTTGATCTCGCTATCTGGCAGTCCCAAGCTAAGTTTTCTTGTAGCGTTACCCCCAGATATATGAAGGTCGAGACCCTCTCAAGACTTACTTCCCCCAGTTTTGGGTTGGGTCTGGTTCTGGCAGGGGGATTGAAGATCATAAACTTGGTTTTATCTGTGTTGACCTCCAACCCATGTTGGCGACAGAAAAGGCCAAAACCATTCACAACCCTCTGGATCCCCATGGGGGATTTGGAAAGCAGGAGGGTATCGTCAGCAAACAGGATTGCCGGAACCCTCCTGCCTGCCAAAACCGGGGCATCATTGTCCTCAACAGTGTCAAGATGTTGAATGACACTGTTGATGAAAAGGCAGAACAGGGTCGGCGCCAAGACACAGCCCTGTCTGACTCCTCGGCGGACCGGAAATTTGCCCGAGAGCCTACCATCCCTCCCACACCTCACTTGTGCATAGTTGTTCTCGTGCAGCCTGATGATAATGCTGAGGAGGAGGGGGGGGGGCACTCCTAGCTTCTGCAGAACCTCCCAAAGTTTCCCTCTAGGAACTAGGTCAAAGGCTGACCTCAGATCCACGAAGACCATGTACAGTCTTCCTCCCTCTATAGTTACAGTCTTCCAATATAGGAGAAGAAGGCGGAAGATCTGGTCCATGGTCGACGTGTTCTTTCTGAAGCCAGCCTGGAGGGGGCTCATGATGTCATTGTCCTCCACCCAGTCCAGGAGGTGATTAAGGATGAGGCGCGCAAAGAGCTTTTGGGGTACATCTATTAGGCTAATAGGCCTGTAGTTGGCGGGGAGCAGAGTAGATCCGTTCTTGTGGATCGGGACAATCTCTGCCCCCAGCCACGACCCAGGGATTGACATACCTCCTAGGATGGCATTGAAAAGAATAAGGAGGTATGGGCCCCAGATGTCCATGTGATGCCTAAACAGATCCCCAGGTAGCCTATCCAACCCTGGCGCCTTCCCCGATGATAAATGCTTCAGGGCTGCCTCCACTTCCCCCAGGGATAGTTCCATTTCACAATCCTGTGTGCCACAGGGCGCAGGCAGGGCTGTGTCAGGGCAGGGGTTGGTGTCTTGATAGAGCTCCCCAAAATGGGCCTCCCACACCTCGGGGGCAATATTGGGTTCCACTGCTTTTTTGAGTTCCCCTATGCCATTATTAACAAGGGCCCAGAATTTGCGGGAATCCCTGACTTTTAGGGCATCGTGAAGATCATGCCAGTGGTTCCAGTCCCACTCGGTCCTGGCAGTCGCTAACACAGCTTTATAGTATTTCCTAAGGTCACGTACCTTGGCCTTATTTGTCCCCTCTTTTATTGCAGCAATGAGCTGAGTCTTTGCTGCCCTACAAGAGGAGGTATACCAGGTGGGAACATGGGTCTTTTTCTTTCTCTTGGGCACCACCGGGTAGAATACCTCAGCCAAGTCTCTTACAAGATCCTGATGGATATCACCCAGTTTCTCATTGTATTCCGGAGATCTTGGTGCGTTTATAAGTGCATCAAGCTCCATAAACCTTGGGAGTGCCAACTCGTATAGCTTGCTAATGGTCTCTTCTGAGCTCACAAGCTTTCCCCACTTAACCCTGCGCCTATTGGTTGTAAGGACCAATTCCCCCGTGTCTCCCCCCGGGTTTTCTACCACTTTGCCCGCTAAATGGATGGGCCACTGAATATTTAGACAGAGGGCATTATGGTCGCTATCTGACCTATGTATTACCCTAAAGTCAAGGACTTTGGGCCAGAGTGTAATGTCTAACATGATGTAATCTAGCCTCGACTCGTGACCCCTCCTATTAAAGGTACACACTGAGGGAGTGTCGGAAGGAGTGCGACCATTACAAGCCCTCAGTGCGTAGTTCAGGGTTAGGGACATAAGTTGTATTGCAAGGGGGGACCATGCTTTGGGATGGGGGGAAGACGAGGGTGGGACCCCCCAGTAATCATCCTCGGCCGTGAGGGCACCCTCCGACATGCCCTCCAAAGGTTCAAAGTGGCAGTTGAAGTCTCCTCCAAGCACCACCCTGAGATCTCCCGGGAGTTGCCCCAGGAAGGAAGACAGGTCGTTTAGGGTTGGAGATTCGTTTGGTGCGGCAACCGGTCGCGAGTAGACGTTCACAATAGCCCATGGTGGTTTACCAGGCCATGTGAGCCGAACACACTGGATGTCCTGCGAGAACGTGTGCACCTGTTCCGCCTGGCACCCAGCGTGGCTCGCGATCCAGATTGCTAGACCACCCGACGGCCTCCCCTCCCACCCCATTTGGCAGGGATTTCAAATACTTCAAACCCGCTCCTAGTTGCAGTGTCCCTCGCCCACGTTTCCTGGAGAAGGAGGATGTCGCTACTGCCCACTAAATGGTCCCACTCCGGTGTGCCTTCCTTATTTGCAATGCCCGCTACATTCCATGAAACAATTCTCAAGCCCTGATCTGTTGGTAGAGGGCCTTGACCTACAGTAGGGGGTTGACCAGGGGCTGTGGGTGGCTGAATTCCTAGCAAAGCAGTAGTGCACTCCGTGATGGCGGATGGACCAGCCAACTCCGCCCCCCCGAGTTGCAGAATACAGTCAGTCCCGATGTTGTGATAAGACCCCTGTGAGCCCAGACTGTCACCACTGCTAAGTGGTCGAACTTTGGCGTTATCCTGCGGACCGTGTTCAGTCGCAGGAGCTGCAGCCATTCCCTCCCCATTTTGCACCTCAACTTTAGCAGTATCCTGCAGGCCCGGTTCAGTTACAGGGGCTATACTCTCTCCCACCCGACTTTGAGCGTCATCCACCCTCTTCCCAGGGCTGGGAGAGGTCTCCCTGGTTTGTGGTCAGTCGACCTGGTCTAGGCAGGAAAATCTATTATGATGTAAGAAGTTTGCCTGGGCATGTGGTGGGTGATGCCTTGGTCTATAACGTGAGCCATCCACAGCAAAACCTACTCTAGTCCACCCCTTCTCCCCCCCTGCCTCACTGCTGCTTACATTTGGGTAAAAGTATGAGAGGGGGACAAGTTCAATATTGGACTTGTCAGGCCTTACAAGCCAGTTGGAGATGTAGTTAGCTACATGGGGGCTTTTAAAGCTTATGATAATGCAGTCCCCTGCCCTATTCTTTGGGGTGTGGCCGATCCAAGGGATCCTCCTGACCATCAGGACCTCGCCTTTCAGGTTAGGAGGCAGCGGCCTGTTGATACTAAGCCAGCTTATCACCTTATTTCGTAACGAGTCTTGGGGCTCCCTCATGTCACCAGTTAACTCAGGTACTCCCACCATGATTACCGTGTATGGGACTGCTTCTGGGGGCAGATTCACCACCCTGCGCCTGTCAAAATGGGGAGCGGGACCATCAGTGGGGCCATTAGTAGGGTTCACTACTCCCCCTATCTGTGGCGCAGGAATTTGCTTTGATCTCCTTGGGGCCGGGACAGGGGGCCTAGGTGCCGATGGTAACAGAGGGTGCGTCTGGGGAACAAGCGCACCGTCTGTACCTGGCAGCACCCTGTTGGTGCCCTGAGACGGTGCAACGGGCAGCAGACTATTCCCCGAGGAAGCCCGGGAGACTGGAGGGGCATTTGTCACATTTGTGGCTGACCCAGGGCTTTTCCTTAGGTGACTACTTTCCAGTGCCTTCAGTCTGGACTCTATGGCGTCCAGTTTAGCTGCAATGGGGTTTAGCAAATTCTTCATGATGTCTGTGAGTGATTTGACTAGTGAGTCAGTGCTAGTGGAAGTTGCCCCACCGAAAACAAAAGGGCCCGGGTGCAGGGATAGGGAGGCGGGAGCTGGAGAACCCATGTGATTCGACCTAGACCTTGATAAATTGAGATCAGGAGAGGCAGAAATGTCTATACTGTCAGTCTGGTTTGGCTCTATTGTATCGACTTTGGCCCTCTTTGCCTTCTTTGCTTTCCTGGACCTTTTCCTTTTGGGAGGCTGTTCCACTCTACTGCCAACAGAATCTGTAAGCAGGTCGACCTGGCCTGCATCTTGCAAGACTGATCCCCTGCTTTCCGGAATGGCAGGATGGTCAGAGATCCCAGAAAGCCGGGAGGAGTTCCTGTCCCTCTGCGTCAAGGGAGTCCTTAACTGCTGGAGGACCGACTCGATCGTCTGGTCAATACTGTCCATTAGTGACATATGGGTAACATCCAGTGGGATCGGTGTACTTGCATCTGTGGAAAGAGTATCCCCCTGGTCCAAAAACACACTTTCTGGACCCATCTCAAGGAACGCCTCAGGAATTGACGAGCATTTACTAGCTAAGTTACTCGCCTTAGGGAAAAAGTTTTCCAGAGTGCTTGTACCTTGTTGGGCGGACTTGCTTCGTGAAGTTCTGGTCGCCATTATGGAGTATGTGGGGGAAGCTACAGGGCCGGGAGCGTCAGAGGGGTGGCCCGGTCCGGTCTCAACCGGCCTCAAACGGCCTAGAACGGCCCGCTCTTTGCCCGGTCTTCGCCCCGGTGGCCGCCCCGCGCGCGTCCCGCGATGCGCGTGAGCGGGTTCTCCTAAGTATGGCAAGGGGGCGTGGCACTGGGAGGGGGCGCGGCGCGGCGGGAAGAGGAACCAGCTGGTGATGGCAGATGGGCTGCTGGTCCTCGCAGTCCCGCTCGCCTGCGCCTCTCACCTCCGCTGCGGCCGGCGTTTGGGGACAGCTTCTCACTTCAACAACGAGCGTCAGCTCCCAACCACTCCTGTGGCGAGCAAATGGACAGCAAACACCTCGGATCCTCTGCACGAGCGGCACCCGCGAAGCGGGGGCCGCGAGGAATAAAGTACTCCCCAGGCGGGGGGGCGTGGCACTGGGAGGGGGCGCGGCGCGGCGGGAAGAGGAACCAGCTGGTGATGGCAGATGGGCTGCTGGTCCTCGCAGTCCCGCTCGCCTGCGCCTCTCACCTCCGCTGCGGCCGGCGTTTGGGGACAGCTTCTCACTTCAACAAAGAGCGTCAGCTCCCAACCACTCCTGTGGCGAGCAAATGGACAGCAAACACCTCGGATCCTCTGCACGAGCGGCACCCGCGAAGCGGGGGCCGCGAGGAATAAAGTACTCCCCAGGCGGGGGGGCGTGGCACTGGGAGGGGGCGCGGCGCGGCGGGAAGAGGAACCAGCTGGTGATGGCAGATGGGCTGCTGGTCCTCGCAGTCCCGCTCGCCTGCGCCTCTCACCTCCGCTGCGGCCGGCGTTTGGGGACAGCTTCTCACTTCAACAACGAGCGTCAGCTCCCAACCACTCCTGTGGCGAGCAAATGGACAGCAAACACCTCGGATCCTCTGCACGAGCGGCAGACAGGTCAGAGCTGCATCTCACGGTCACTGGGCATTTACTGCTAAGTGAGAAGGGACCTGTTGCTCTAGTAACAGGGCACCTTCTACATATAGACAGGTCAGAACTACACTACGGGGTGCATAGCTCATCTACCTTGAGACGAGAAAGGTGAGGAGCAGCGGAACTTGTATGTGGCCTATTGAAGAGAGGATGTGGCTTAATGGCTAGAGCGGTCAACCTCGAAGCTGGAGAACCGGGTTCGAGTCTCTGCAGGGACGCTCAACATCTTGTGATTCTGGGCAAATCACTTAATGTCCCCGTGCATAACTAAATTAATGTGTCCATCTGTAACGCAACTGCTGCTCATGTAAAGGGCTCTGATACCTTCGGGTCGATTTTGCGCTATATAAAATGAAACAAACAAAAAAGACATGGAGGAGAGAACATGAGCTGCTTCTCAGCTAACAGACCTTACTGCTCACAGAGGGGAGCTGGGGTAACATAGCTCATAGAGGAGAGGCGAGAAGTGCAAATCAAATAACAGAGCTCCTACTTCTTATAGATGAGATAACTACAGCTCAGCTCACACAGCTCCAACTGATTACAGAGGACAGAGGAGGGACTGCAGCTCAGGTAACACAGCTCCAACTGATTACAGAGGAAAGAGAAGGGACTGCAGCTCAGGAAACACAGTTCCCGCTGATTACAGAAAAGACAGGTCCAAGCTGCAGCTCAGGAGCAAACGAGCAGAGCCTTTATGCTACTAGATGAGAGAGTAAGTAAGTAAAGTTTATTTGTATAGTTAATATTAACCATTGCATACAACTAATAGCAATAGCGTTTCTTATAATAATAGCAAGCAACACTCAAATAAAATATATAAAACATGCTCTGCTTCTCTTACCCAATCTTTATTCTTTCTATATCACAGACTTTATCTTTCTCCGACTTCCTTGTCCAGTTTCTCTATTTCTTCTGATTCTAATTGCTGGACATGTGGCTCTTCTAATGCTGATCTTCTTCATCGCCTCTTTCTCTGTCCTTCTGTTTCTAAAGTCTGGGATAAGATCTGGCTTTACATCTTTCGTACATTTTCAATTTCGATTCCTTACTCTATACCTCCTCTCTTTTTGGGAAGTCTTTCTGATTTTTTAGACCTTCCCTTACACTCCCATGGCCTACTTGATCTCATGCTTGCTCCTGCATTCCAACACATCTCCTTTAATTGGAAATCTCTTACAAATATCTCCATACAATGTTGGTGGAACACTCTCTGTCATTTTTATAGACGTGACGTTGCCTTTGCTTCCTCCTGCAAACCAGCTCATAACAGAGATCTGTTCTGGCTGCCACTAACTACATATTTGAACCAGATGGCCTTGAAGAAAATTCCACATATCAATTCAGAAAATGTTAAACCTCCTTAAAGGATATCAACTCTGTCCTTCCTTTGATCTCTTTTTACATGCCTTTAATGTTATATTACTTACTATGCTATACAATATGTATTGCTTTATTTATAATATTGTATTTGTATGCCATATACCGCACTATATGAACTTGCAGTGTTAATACTTCTTCTCCTTCCTTTTTATTTATTCATTCCTCTGTCTTTTCTTTCCCCTTCCTTTCCTCCCGTCATATAGAAAACCTTAACATTATTTTATCTCTCTATCTTGATATCAGCCTAGTTATTGTTTAACAAATTATTTGAATTTATTTTCTGTGTTTGCTGATTTCTTGATGTACTCAAATTGTACTCAAATAAAGCTTTTCAAATAGAAAAAAACATATAAAACATACTAATTACATTTATAAATAGAATGACTGATGTGAAATTTTTAGACTGATGAACATCTTATGTGCGTGTCCATTGATGACCGTTATGTGGCACGTTTCTTATTATGTTCATTTTGAGCCCATCCTCATATTGTGCAGAGGAGCGTTTTTGTCATGGTTTCTGGGGAAATTAAATTAATTTGATTTTTGCTTGACAGAAACCCACTCCTGTATGCCTTTAACCTGGGACAAGGGCTGCCTTATTGAACTGTGAGGTTCTTCCTTTTGTGCCTATGTTTTTTAATGTAAAGTGCATGTGCAGAGCTCTTAAAGTGCAGGCTAAGCGTGTCCATTCTCTATCCCGATCCCGCTAACTTTATTTAATACCAGTTTAAAACATTTTGTTCACTGGCAAGCTAACAGGATGGAAGCTCCCCTCAACCAAGAGGTTATGGCGTGTCTGGGGGGGGGGGGGGAGAAGTTTCAAGAATATTGGCTTCAGTAACTTTTTCCTTTGGACCATGACCGCTGGACATAAACCAAAGATGAGTTATACTGACTCTTGTTTGTATCCGCATAGGCGACAACATGGGTTAGGTCGACAGGCCCTTCCAGGTTTGAATAAAATCTTTGATGTCTATGTGCCCGAAACGGTATAGCATGAACTGGTGTTTTAAGGCAGGTGAAAAATGGGCTAACATGAAAAGTGGTACTTCTGAGGTCTCAAGCTTCTGTAAGATTTGATTTTACCTGTAGGGCAGCTAGGTGCTGTTTGAAGGCCTCTGGTGCTCCATATTGATGCCCAAATACATTGCGTGTGGCTGCTACCTCAATCTATTTTCCTCAATGGACCAGGTAAATGGCTTCTAATTGGTGTTGATCAGTATGGCCACTTTGGTTTTATTTAAGTTCAGTTTAAGCCCTGCTGCTCCATTTAGGATTTTAGTGTGTTCATAGTACCTTGCAGGCGAATTGGCATTTGGCTCAAGAGGACAATATTATTGGCATACTGTAAGCATACTATTTTCCTCGGTTGCCCAACTAGGGGGATGGCTTTTCTCTTGTGGAAGATGATTTTCTAAGTCAGCGAGGTGTAGATTAAACAAACTTGGAGCCAGGATGCATCCTTGTTTCTGGCCATTCGTTTTGACGATTTTTTCGTGCTTCTGCTGCCATCTCCATGTTTCATTATATAACGCTATAATTGCCTTTAGCATATTTCTTGGGATGCCCCATTCTACCAAATTTGCCCAAAGGTGACCACGGGGACCCGGTCTGAGGCCGATTTGAGTTCGCCGAAACATGCAAACAGCCGGGTTTCGCACTGTTTTGTTTTTTCAGCTAAGATGGTAGGTGCTGTTACATTTGTAGGCATCCCCATGCCTGGTCTGAACCCGGTTTGTGTTTTTGGTATCAGGTTTTTTTCATTGACTCATACTTGCAGGTCTTGAAGTAAACATGACCATATAGTTTTGCTTCGGCGTCAAGGAGCGCCATTAACCTATTATTGCTCGGCGAGGATTGGCTAGAGTAGAGAGATGGTAGATACACCTCAGGTGACAGAACTCCCACCGCTTAAAGTGGAGAGAAGAACTGGTACCATAGCTCATACTGCCTTAAGAGGAGGGAGAGCTTATTGTAGCTTACGTTAGCAGGGCTCACACTGCCAGGGTTGTATTGAGATTAATAATCGGCCCGGGCACGCTAAAGGTCCACTTCTTACAGCATACGTGCCCCAACGTACTTTGCGCTCGGAAGGTCAGAACTTGGCAGTCGTCCCCCGTATTAAGCTAGCCCGGATGGGTGGACGCTCCTACCGGTATCTTGCTGCTAAGCTCTGGAATGCTCTGCCTTCCCAGATTCGGGACTGAACAATCTTCTCTCTTTTAGAAAGGCCATAAAAACCCACCTCTTTTGCTAAACGATATTATGTAAAATGCAAATTTCTTCTGCAGCTGTCCTCCCTCCTTCTCTGGTAGAAAGCGCCGGGACGCCCCTTTGCTGGGGCAGCCGAGCGCTATATAAAACCATATAACATATAACATATTTAAAAAAAAAGAGTGGCCCACATTTGCATATTGCCTTTCCGCAAAACACTGCTTTGGCGAAATTTTATTAAAAAAGGGAGGGGGTAAAAAAAGGCAGATATTAGTTTACACTAGTGAAACACAGTTGAAAACAAGTGAGGCCACTTCTGCTCAGGCCCCCTGCCCCACACACTATGCATACATTAATGGGCCAGCCCAGTGACAGAAAGGGAGTGACACCTCTGCCCGTTGATGAAAAGGAGTTAATGGACGCCCATCTGCCTCCAGATGGGCATCCATTACCTCCCTTTTATCAACAGGCAGATGTGTCTGGGCTGCTGGCGGTATCCAAATAACGCAGAAACCACCCAAATCGGCCCCCAGACTGCTCAAAAAAGTAGCCCACCGCTGGAACTGGACACTGGCCCCTCGGGCATTGCCCGAGTGCCCGTGTTACTAATCCGACCCTGTATACTGCTTATAGAGGAGAGGCGAGAACTGCAGGTCAGGCAACAGACCATTTACTGCTCCTAGAGAGGAGAGATGGGAACCGCAGCTCCGGTAACAGACTATTTACTGCTATTAGATAAGAGAGATGGGATCTGCAGCTCATGCAACAGATTATTTACTGCTCCTAGAGAAGAGAGATGGACACCACAGCTCCGGTAACAGACTATTTACTGTTCTTAGTGAAGAGAAATGGGAACCACAGCTCAGGTAACAGAATATTTACTGCTCTTAGATAAGAGAGATGGGATCTGCAGCTCATGCAACAGATTATTTACTGCTCCTAGAGAAGAGAGATGGACACCACAGCTCCGGTAACAGACTATTTACTGTTCATAGAGGAGAGAGATGGGAGCTGCAGCTCAGGTAACAGACTATTTACTGTTCATAGAGGAGAGAGATGGGAGCTGCAGCTCAGGTAACAGACTATTTACTGTTCATAGAGAAGAGAGATGGGAATCGCAGCTCAGGTAACAGACTATTTACTGTTCATAGAGGAGAGAGATGGGAGCTGCAGCTCAGGTAACAGACTATTTACTGTTCATAGAGAAGAGAGATGGGAACCGCAGCTTCGGTAATAGACTATTTACTGTTCATAGAGAAGAGAGATGGGAATCGCAGCTCAGGTAACAGACTATTAACTGTTCATAGAGGAGAGAGATGGGAGATGCAGCTCCGGTAATAGACTATTTACTGTTCATAGAGAAGAGAGATGGGAATCGCAGCTCAGGTAACAGACTATTTACTGTTCATAGAGGAGAGAGATGGGAGCTGCAGCTCAGGTAACAGACTATTTACTGTTCATAGAGAAGAGAGATGGGAATCGCAGCTCAGGTAACAGACTATTTGCTGTTCATAGAGGAGAGAGATGGGAGCTGCAGGTCAGGTAACAGACTATTTACTGTTCATAGAGAAGCGAGATGGGAATCGCAGCTCAGGTAACAGACTATTTACTGTTCATAGAGGAGAGAGATGGGAGCTGCAGCTCAGGTAACAGACTATTTACTGTTCATAGAGAAGAGAGATGGGAATCGCAGCTCAGGTAACAGACTATTTACTGTTCATAGAGGAGAGAGATGGGAGCTGCAGGTCAGGTAACAGACTATTTACTGTTCATAGAGAAGCGAGATGGGAATCGCAGCTCAGGTAACAGACTATTTACTGTTCATAGAGGAGAAAGATGGGAACCGCGGCTCCGGTAACAGACTATTTGCTGTTCATAGAGAAGAGAGATGGGAATCGCAGCTCAGGTAACAGACTATTTACTGTTCATAGAGGAGAGAGATGGGAATCGCAGCTCAGGTAACAGACTATTTACTGTTCATAGAGGAGAGAGATGGGAGCTGCAGCTCAGGTAACAGACTATTTGCTGTTCATAGAGAAGAGAGATGGGAATCGCAGCTCAGGTAACAGACTATTTACTGTTCATAGAGGAGAGAGATGGGAATCGCAGCTCAGGTAACAGACTATTTACTGTTCATAGAGGAGAGAGATGGGAGCTGCAGCTCAGGTAACAGACTATTTGCTGTTCATAGAGGAGAGAGATGGGAGCTGCAGCTCAGGTAACAGACTATTTACTGTTCATAGAGGAGAGAGATGGGAGCTGCAGCTCAGGTAGCAGACTATTTGCTGTTCATAGAGGAGAGAGATGGGAGCTGCAGCTCAGGTAACAGACTATTTGCTGTTCATAGAGAAGAGAGATGGGAATCGCAGCTCAGGTAACAGACTATTTACTGTTCATAGAGGAGAGAGATGGGAGCTGCAGCTCAGGTAACAGACTATTTACTGTTCATAGAGAAGAGAGATGGGAATCGCAGCTCAGGTAACAGACTATTTACTGTTCATAGAGAAGAGAGATGGGAGCTGCAGCTCATGTAATGGACTATTTACTGCTCTTTGATAAGAGAGATGGGATCTGCAGCTCATGCAACAGATTATTTACTGCTCCTAGAGAAGAGGGATGGAAACCGCAGCTCCGGTAACAGACTATTTACTGTTCATAGAGAAGAGAGATGGGATCTGCAGCTAATGCAACAGATTATTTACTGCTCCTAGAGGAGAGAGATGGAAACCCCAGCTCAGGTAACAGACCCAAATGTTTATTGATGAGAGAACTGCAGCTCGGGTAACATATCTCTCATTTCTTTTATGAAGCAGATGATAACTTCTGATCAACTTAGAGAGCACCCAATGTTTAAAGAGGAGTGAGGGGAACTGTTGCTCAGGAACGGAGATCATACTGGTCATAGAGACAGAGGTGAGAACTAGAGCACAGTAACATAACTCAAACTTATGGGGGGTAAAGGAAAGGTCCACCTTTTTAAGCGAGGAAAGACTGCAGCTCCAGTCTCAAAGCGCCTGTTGCTTCTGGTGGAGAGAGGACAGAACTGCATGTCAGGTGACAGTGCCCTGCTTCTCATAGAGGAGAGAAGAGGAACTGCAGCCAGGTTATTTTGATGGATTTTGTTTTAACTTGTTTTGACCAGCATTTATGAAAAACCAAACCATATTGCAGCATTCAGTATTACAATTGACTATACTTCACAAAGTTATACAATAGAGGTTTAATCCGGTGCCTGTGGCCATCATACAAAATCTAGTATTGCCGTTTTAACAGTTCTAACAATTTAGCTTCAGGGGCATGGCGTGTGTTAAAAGACTATAATGCTGGCAGAGAACAGCGCCTTAAAGGTGTGTCTCTCATGCGGGCTTCGTGGAGCCACTGCGGCCATGATCAATTCGCCTAGGCACAGGGCTGAGTGTTACCTCTTCATTGCTCAATCTCAAGGAGAGTCGGTCCAGATCTGTATATAGGCACTGCCAGTGAAACTAAAAACGGTATATCGAAAATAAAAACCAATAAAGGGAGAAACAAGGAAGAATAGAAAGAGGAGGAGGAAGAAAGAAGGGAGTGGAAGGTGTGGCGGGGGTAGGGAAGATGTGACGCTGCACTGGAGTTGACTCACATAGGTGGAAGCGCTGCAGCAAGGGCCACATGATGTCTCTTGTTGCATGCAGGAGGGGGCCAAATGCAGCGACCGTAGCTAGGCCGCCAGGGGATTCAGGTTCCAGGCCGTGGCGAGTGTCTAGGGATGCAGTGTAAGTTAATCAGTCAGTGGAGTTCCAGAGACTGCCTTGATCTGTGGGATGAACAACATTATCAAAAAGACGTAGGGCCTGCAATCTCTGTGGCTGCAGTCTAGCATGTTCCACTCGACCTAAGTAGTCCACCAGTGGTTTCCACAGTTTGGTATATTTGGTGTGTTGGAGCTGTATGCGCGCTATGAGCAGTTCCATTGCCACTGTGTGCCACTAGTGGGTGAACCACATGTTTATCTAAGGCGTTTCTGCCTTTTTCCAAAAAAGAGCAATGGTGTGTTTAGCAGCACCAAGCATGTGGAGACAGATGCCAATCACGTCGAGTCATGGCTCGCAGGTTCCCCAGCCTGAGGCCCAGAACAATCGTGAGTGGGTTTTTGGGTAATAGGTAGCCTAGTACCCGCTTGATATGGCTGAGAACTTCTTTCCAATAAGTGGTCAAGAGTGGGCACGACCACCAAATGTGTATGAAATCTCCCAGGGCGGTAGCGCAGCGCCAACAAAGGGGCGATGAGTTGGGAAACATTTTATGTAGCCTGTGAGGGGTATAGTACCTTTGTGTCATTACCATGCAGGCAGATTCCTGTTGGGTGATGCTATGGAAGGTCTTCTGGATTTCGCACCAGAGGCGTTCCCACTGAGAGGGTCCAGCGTCAGGAAGCGGTTGCCATGGCTGTTGATAAGGGTGAGGGTTGGGGCGTTGCGAATGCTGGAGAACTTGATATGTGCGAGATATTAATCCCCTAGAGTTATCGAATGTACGGGCCAGCCGTTTGAACGAGGTGAAAGGTCGTGTGGCCGCTTGTGATAGGGAGGACGCCTGTATCCAGTGATAAAGTTGTATGTATTGGTACCTTGCCCTCTACAACAGCTGGAAGTCCCACTTGCATTGGGCAAAAGTTCTAATAGTGTCCCCTATAAAGAGGTCCCGAATCCTTCTACATCCCCCCTCCGTCCACTCTGAAAAGTAAGGCGGGCGGAGAGCAGGTTGGAAGTGGGGTTTCGGGCAATTGGAGTGTGTGGAGACGGAAAGGAAGTGAGACCTCTGCGGATAGCCAGTTCGTCCCAGATCTCAAGCAGGGTCCTGGTGGGACCGCAATGTAGGCACTGCAAGAGCGTGTCTCGCGAGATTTGATGGATTTTTGATTTACATTCTCAAATATAACGCCTTCAAAATATGTGTAAAAATGCTGACGTGTTACTTTCTGTGTAAATTGTGCACCATAGTAAATGGTACAATATTCCGTGTTCTGACGATGCCCCATATGTAAAGTTAAGGGAATCAGAGTCAACCTTGACATCTTTTTCAATAACAGTTTATATTTAGTTCAAACACTTTCTAAAAGATTTGCATTGAGACCCGTCCATCAGTTAGGTGGGGTGGCAGGAGAGAGGCTCACACAGGGTATCCAGAGGCTCTTATTGTAGCCTAGAAGGGTAAAGGGGAAAAGTCAACTTTCAGTCCAAAGAAAGGCATAAGCAGGTTGTAGATATTTGTACTCCTCAGAGATGAGAACCCCTTGCTCAGGGGTGCAGTCACCATAAGCTATCACTGTAAGTGGGACGACATAAATGGTGGGGTGCAGAGGTATTTAGCATTGAGGGTGGGTGACAGTGATTAAAAAAAGCTTAAGATGTTTGGAGCCTGAATCCATGGATGGTCGGGTAAGCGTACCATCACTGTGGCCTACAGGGAGTACTTGTAGCCGGGTGAATGGGTACTCGGCAGTTCTGCTATGGTTCCTTGAAGGTGCCGGTGAGTGCAAGGCTAGGTTTTAGGTGAAGCTGAGACTTGCTTAGGCCTGTAGGTCACCCTGTGCCATGTATGACACTGACCCAGGAACCCATCTTTAGTGTCTCACACAGAATGGGTACCACTGCCTTGTTATTGTTCCAACAAGACAGGCGAACACAAGCTGCGTCCCCTACAGCTCTTCTTAACCTTGATTTTTAAACCAAATCAAGATTCAAACAGAAGTTGTGGCATGCTCGGCTCCAAGAATATTCATCTGGATGGGCCATGGGTGCCTTCGGGTGGGCCACGGCGGGCTCAATTTTTTGTCCTTCTACAGGTAGCATACAAGCCCTATATTATATCATATGTACTTCCAAACAGGCACCACAATACACATAGTAGAGTTTGTGTATATACAGAGCATGTAGAGAGTAGAGTAGTGGTAAATTGTGCGAAGGTTCATTTTAGGGTTTAGGGGTGGGTAGTGGAACAGGGATGTCAGCATTTTTGTGTTGTAGTCTTAGTTTGCTTCTATCAAATTAATTAGACAAACACCGAATACCAATGATTCGTGAGTTTGAAGTGCATGACTGGAAAACAATGTCCATGTTAACATGTAGGGAAGACGTCATCCTACACACACAGGCGATAGTTTCTCCGACCTCCAGAAAGCTTCCAAAATGCAATAACACCTAGACAGAACTGCTGGCATTGGCATTGAAATCACCAGCTCTCCAGGCTGCAATCCTCATGTCCTTTGCACAGGAGTTTGGGGACGTCATACTACGTGGAACTGTCAAAACTGCAGTTGCGCCATCTCAGACAACTGAGTAAATGGGGTAAGGAAGATAAGCAACAGTAGGTTAACATAATAGAAATCTACAAGAACTGGTGGCAAAGCAGAGCCTCAAAAAGTGAAGATGTGCAGAAGAAAAACATTGAGATCAAACGCTGAGGGTCCAAAAGAAGTGAGTGAACCCGGAGTAACAGTGATCTACCTCCAAAGAGCTCCTAGCCCATGAGATTCAGGATTCCATTTAATAATACCTTCAAGATGAGTCCCTTTCACAAGATGCCACCTTTCATCCCAGACAGAATGAAAGCTGGTTGCGGGCAGTATACCACACAGTCATCTGACTTATCGTAGCTCTCCCTGGGTTAATTTCTTATTTAGTCTATTAGCGCAACTACACAAAACACTTTGCTATGATGCTGGCTGTGGAGTAGAGCCAATTGCAACTCATCAGCACAAGCACCAGGCCTGCAACTGGCTCACAGGTCAGCCTACATCAACTTTAAGGTGTTTGCTTCTTTCACAAGAGTTGGTTCCCACTTAATGCAGGAGATCAAACCTTATGCTCCTAAACAGGAACTAGGCTACTTCTTCTAGATTCGAGCAACCACCCCTAATATACAATTACATACAAATCGTGACCACTGATAATGTATTAAATGATCTGTGTATTTTCACCAATCAAAACCCAAAAAAGGTGATTAAAACGTGTCACTTATACTTATGGGGGTATCTTAAACTTTTCATTGATAAACTCCAATTTTATTTTTGTCATTTACATTTGATAGCTGTATTTCAGAGCACCTTAATTCAGCATATTTCTACATTGGTTGTAGCTTAGAATAGAATGCTTTGGTGTGTAACCAGGCCTCTGCAGCTTTTCAGTGCTGGGGTCCCTCCAACGCTTTAGTGGGCCCCTTAACCCTGCAGAGGGCTCCAATCATCACAAGGCCAACAAATATCTGTGAGGTATGAGCAGCTAAGAAGCCCCTCATCATATTCGGCAAAGGGCCTCCATCATTTTAGGTTATGCCATTGGGAATGATCTGGCTCCATCAGGGTTCAGGTGATCCCCACACCAATCTTCCGACCCCACTGCAGTCTTAAGAAAGGTGAACTGTGTTCGCAAGTCACAAGACCTCCAATAACTGAGAAGTTGCAGTGTTTCGCTATAACATTAAACTCGAAACACAAAGGTAAAAAGCCTTACCCCCAAGAGCCTTCATCTCTAGCTGCTGTCAGTGGCGTAGCCAGTGTGTCATGGGCCCTAGTGCAAAAATGCCAAGGCACCCCCAAATCAGATGAGCCGTGTCTATGCCGGTCACGCCAGACCAGCCCATGGGGTGGGGGCAGTGGCGTTTATTTTGTTAAGTCCTGGATAGTGTTGGATAGCGAAGGGGTAAAAATTACTATTCCAACTCCAGAGAGTGCAACAGTAGGGAAAGTGTTGGTTAGCGTAGGGGTAAAAATTACTATTCCAACTCCAGAGTGCAACAGTAGGGAAAGTGTAGGATAACACAGGGGTAAAAATAACTTACAAATAATTCAAATATTTTTTTAATAAATAATGATTTAATTATTAAATAACAATAAATTAATTAACAATACCAATAAATAATTAATAACACATAATTACCAATTAATGATTAATTACCAATTAAATTAATGATAAATACCAATAAATAATAATTATTTGAAAGTAATTACCAAATAATATTTGAACAAAAATTAATAATTTTCAATACCGAAAAACAATAATTATTAAAAAGTATGTAGCAATTAATAATAAATTAGCAATACATTATTGATACATACCAATAAATAATAATTAATACTATGATTTAGCACTTATTCATTAATGAACAATAAATACATTTTCAAAACAAAAAATATTAATTATTAAAAATGTATCAACAATTAATAATTAATTAACAATACATTATTTATCAATTCCCCACAATAAAATAAATAATTACTTAATTAGAATTAAATTACTTCCCACCCTATTCCTCTCTAAACTCACAACACACTCCAATATTAAATTAATACACTTAATATAATTACCAATTGATCAATTTATAAAAATGAATGACCAATTAATAATTATTTAACAAACAATTAATTATCAATACCAATAAATAAAAATAAATTATTACTTAATTACAATTAAATTAATTCCCACCCTATTCCCCTATAAACCCACACCCCGCTACAAAACTAAAATGCGAAATGTACTTAAAAATAATTACTAATTCCATAAAAAATTAATTAATTTACTATAATTAAATTACTTCCGACCCTGTTCCCCTATAAACTCACAACCCGCTACGGTACTAAAATGGATCATTTACTTTAAAAGAAATGACTAACTTCTAAAAATGTTATACATATATTCTAAAACTAGTACAATAATTAACAAAAAATATAAACACAAACAGATAAAATACATAATAAAATACATAACACTAATATAAATATCGATATTAGTAACATCGATATTTTTGCTATCGATATTACTAACTTCGATATTAACAAAAACAATATTTCTTACCCTCAGATCGATATTCTGGTTGTCGATATTTTTGATTTCGATATTCTGTCCCTACGATATTTACAACTCAGTATTACTGTAGGTAGAAATAAAAAACTCGATATTTAGACTGTGCACCGCATGGAACAGTCCAAATTGTAACACTTGTAGGAGTCTGACTGTTAATAGTTGTGTTGTTACCATCATTGGCAGCACAGGCTGGGGCAATGTGTGGTTCAAGCTGCAGTGCCCTCCTGACTTGGGCCCTGGCACTTTTTCTTTTACAAATTTCACGGGGCTCACTCAGCTCTTGCATGTCGGCTGCTGACGCACAGGTCTTATGTGGTATTTGGCTTCACCCTCACTTTCTCCAACATATTGTCCGTTTGGTCTGCCAGAGCCTTTTTAGATCGAGCCTGAGGCAGCACACATGCTCTGCGAGACTTATTGTAGACGAGTAGCGAATAGAAGCCCTGCAAACTCACTGCCCATGTTTGCCATTGGCTTGTGTCACTGTCTGTCCTAAATCCAGGCTTCTGATTCATCAATAGGCTTGTTAGTCCCTCCTTAGTGCCACCTCCTCTTCATTTGTCACCTCCCATGGCGACTGGCCCTTTACTTTGAGTGTTACACAGTACGTGTTATTTCAACTGTGAGCACTATTTTCTTTAATGAGGTTCTCCTACTGCCTTTTCTACTCCCCCCCTTCCATCCTGTTCTCCGTGCCTTCTCCCCTCTCCCCTCTCCCCCTACCCACACTCCCATTGTATGTGCTTTCTCGCCCCTGCCCGCCTGACCGGGTGTTTACGACCCCTAATATAAAAGTTAAAAACGTGTGGTGTGAGCTTTCTTTAGGTTTGGGGAATGATGGCGGTACAGGTGGGATGATCCATGGTCAGTCATGGGAGAGGCCTGGGACTCGGCTGTACCTAGCCATAACAAAATGGGTAACCGGTTTGAACTGTGAAATCCAGCAATAATCAGTTTTCAGTAGCCCCCCCCCAGCCTCTGTGCCCTGGTGCCACTAAACCTGCTGCACCCTGGTATCTCTTGTCTTCTGCTGGGTGATAGTGAATAGTGTGACAGAGTGCAGCATTAGTGGTGCGAGTGTAGGGTAAAAACTGTGCTGATGTGAGTGTTGAGTAAGAGGAGTGCGTGCATAGTGAGAGGAGTGAGTGCAGGGTGGTGTGAGCAGTGTAAATGCTGGGTGAGTGGTGTGACTGTGTGTGAGTGCTGGGTGAGCGGCAAGAGTGAAAGATGAGCTGTGAGAGTGACAAGTGAGTGCATGGTGAGAGAAGTTAGTGCAGGGTGAGTGGTGTATCCCTATGAGTTCCAGTAGACTATTGTGCTTGTGTGTGGGCAGGGTGAACAGAGTGCCTGTGTGAGTGCAGGCTGAGAGGCATGTCTGTGGGAGTGCAGAGTGAGAGGATGGAGTGCAGGGTGAGTGATGTGACTCCAGGGTGAGTGATGCGTTAGTTTGGGTGGTGTAAGCGCAGGTTGAGTTGGGTGCCCATGAGAGTGAAGAGTTAGCTGTGGGAGTGCTTATGTGAGTGCACAGTGAGTGATGTGCCAGTGTGAGAGTAGGGAGAGAAGTGACTGCAGGGTAAGTGAAGTGACCATAAGAGTTTGGGTGTGGGTGAAGTGCAAAGTGGGAGGAATTAATGCATGGTGAGCGATGCGCATGTTTGAGTGAGATAGCAGGGTGAGCAGTGAGAGTGACACGTGAGTGAAGTATCACATGAGTGCAGGGTGGATAGTGTCCTATTGTTACTGCAGGGTGAGTGCAAAGTGAACAATGTGAGTGCATGGTGAGTGCTGTGAGTTCAGTGTGATTGCTGTGAGTGCAGGGTGAGCGGTGTGCTCATGTAACAGCAGGGTTAGTGGAGGGAGCATGGCATGAGTTCATGGCGAGTGGCATGAGTGCAGTGTGGTCGCTGTGAGTGAAGAGTGAACAGTGTGCTCGTGTAAGTGCAGGGTAAGAGGAGGATGAACGGTGTGAGTGCAGGGTAACTGCATGAGTACACGGTAAGCAGTACGAGTGCAGGGTGAGCAGTGAGAATGAGTGAGTTGTCTGAATGCAGGATGTATGCCCAGACACTTGGACTAACTCAGCATGTTATTGACGGGTTGAGAGTAGGGTTTCAGATATACTTTCAGCAATTACTATTATGGCATCAATTAGGGATGAATTGTGGAGGAAATAAATAATTTGCTGATCCTGCAACAAACAAAATCTTGTGATTAGGGTTGCCATCTGACAGAATTTCTACCAGACTCCACCAGTATTTTGATGTTTCAGCCAGTACAGAGCATCTAAAGCCGCTATTTTTAGCCTTTACCTCTGCATACTTCAAACAGCACATATCAATAGAAAGTACTTTTAAATGCCTTCAAGAGCTGCATTAATGACCCATGACTAAAAATTCAAAGAAACAAAGACAGAAAAGTAATGTTACAAATAAATACATACAATTTTGTTTCCAACCCTAATTAGTAGCACTGCCAGGCCTTTGCAGACTCTTTGAAAAAACAAGTGTCCAATATTTGTCTCTTGGAAAGGTGACAAGCCCACTCCTGAGATGCCTTTTCACAAAAATCATTCTCCCTCTGTGGCAGTAAAAGTAAAGTACAAATGCAAGGAATAGGGAGAGTGGGGCCCCGGGGGATACTGGAACCAGTAGGAAAAACAAAAACAGGTCATTTAAAGACCTGTGATAAACTCTGTGAGGTTGAGATAAGACTCCAGTTGTTGCGACAACAGCTCAAGAACACCACCCAGGATGACACAGAGAAAGAGGAATTTAAACATGTGCGTTTTGCAACTGGTTTTATGCCATGACTGGGGGCGCCAAGGATGATGTTTGGATGGGCCTGGCCCACCAGGCTCCCCCTCTAGAACCAGGCCTGATTTGTGCCCTAGTTCTGGGTTGGGGCCTTCCCCGAGCGGATGCAGGGTGCTGAGGCCTTCAGTGATTGGCCACGGGGAGCAGTGGAGCAGTGTCTCGCGCCCTCAGGGGAGCGCAGACACTCACGGAGGGGTGTTTATTTTAAACTGCACACACAGGCGATGGTCTGTTCCATATTTGTTTGTTCAGACATCATTGTGGTTGCTTGGTGGTGAGAAAGGACACCATGCCAGGGCCTAGCTTCACTTTCCCACCGTGTATTGAACATTTCTGCTCCAGCTGGCTGTTCATTGACGCACACAAACCCCCTCAGCTACCTTGTCCTTATCGTGGCTGGTGACAGGTGTGCGCGTGATTGAAGGGACGTGGAAGCCGCCCTCCCCAGAGGTTCCCACCAGCAGGTCTCAGCCTGAGGTGAGACGGTGAGGGGCGAGGTAGGGAAGGGCGCCAGTTCCCACCCGCTCCAGAGGTTCCCACCAGAGGTCTGTGGCTGGTGAGACACGGAGTGGCGAGGCTTGGCAATAGAGCCAGCGGGCATCGTCTCATCAGCCAGGATTCCCAGCGAGTCCGAGGTGAGGCATCGAGGGGTGAAGCCTAGGGTGGCATCCAGTCCTGAGAGGGCATCTTCCCCCCGGACACCCACCAGCAGGCCTGAATTGTGCTTCTGAGGGTCGGAACCAAAGAGGGCACCCCGTTCTGTGATGAATCCCCTCCAAGGGGGTTTCCACAATCTGATGTGAAGAGAGTCTCTGGGGGGCAAGACCTCGAAGGAGGGCACAGTCTCCAGAGGTTCCCTTCAGCAGAACTGATGTGAAAGTCTGGAGGGGCGAGGCAAGGCACTGCACCTGCGCCATGGTGCCAGAGGGTTCCCACTCTCAGCAGACGGAAAGACAGTGACACAACACAGCAGAGTGGGTGCAATGCCAAACCAAACAGACCTTGAGTCGGCTCAGACACGGGGACAGCCCGCGTGCCTGGCTGAGGACGAGGGACATTCAGGTTGATTGCTCCCTTCCATTGGAAGACCTTGGTTCTCACAATGTACAAGAGGGGGCGGGCGCTGTTGTATGTACCAGAGGGCACCCCTGTTTCACTGGGGTGTGGCATCCAGCTTGGCAGGTGCCCACCCACGGCGAAAACAGAAATGAATAGAGAGAGGACAGAAAGTGCTTTGCAGAGGTACATCCTCCTACAAGCATATAGAGGTCGAAAAGGCCAGTCTCTTTTCAGGTTATTTACCAGCCTTTCAGAATCGCATTCCTGTACACTTTCCATGCCCTTCTTTTTCTGTCTCAGTCTCCTGCAGATATTACATCCGGGTGTAGCTGTTTAAGCGCTATTGCTGTTTTTTTTATTTTTGTTAACAGCTGTCAATTGCCCTCCACCCAATTAATGGCAAACAAGCTCCCTGTAACCATTTTTTTTCAGTGAAATTTTAGGGATTTTTGAACGTAAAGTAATATTTAGTTACCATTTGTTAATCCAAGTGCTGCTGCGCATGGCCTTCGGCCGTGTTCGGCGGGGGTTGGCCACAGGGCCTCTCATTATTACCTTTGCATGACCCCCAGCTTGCAGCCAATCCCATACTGTGCACAACCTTTGGCCATCCACATTGGGGATGTTGGCCAGAAGGTTTGGCCTGTGGCTAGGCCCTGTGGCCAACCCCACCCAAGCAACCAACCCCATGCTGTACATGGTCTTTGGCCATGAGCTGTGCAGGGTTAGCCAGAAGGCCTGTGGCCAACCCCCCAAAGCCAGCCAACCCGCATGCTCCTGGTTGTGTAGGTGGCTGTGCGAGTCTGTGCTTCTCTAGCTGTATGAGTGTGTAAATGGGTATGTTAGTGCCTAAGTGGGCATGTGAGTGTATGTGTGAGTAAATGTGTATGTGGCTGTGTGAGTCTGTAAATGGGTGTGTGAGTGATTTCTGGGTCTCTGACTGGGTGTGTGAGTGACTGTATGGGAGTCTAATTGGGTGTGGAAGTGGTTTTCTGGGTCTCTCAGTAGGTGTGTGAGTTGCTTTATGGGAGTGGATGTGTGAGTGTTTGTGAGGATGTGGAAGTGGGTGTATGAGTGGGTGTGTGAGTTGCTGTGTGGGTCCGTGAATGGGTGTGTTAGTGGTTTTCTGGGTCGCTGAGTCGATGTATCAATGATTGTATAGGTGTATGACTGAGTGTGTGAGTGGCTGTATGGATGTGTGACTGGGTGTGTGAGTGATTGTCTGGGTGTCTGAGTGGATGTGTGAGTGCCTCTATGGGTGTGTGAGTGGGTATGTCAGTTGCTGTGTGGTTGTGTGTGTGGGCATGTGAGTGTGTGGTGGGTGGGTGTATGAGGGGGTGTGCAAGTAGCTGTGTGGGTATGTGAGTGGTGAGTGAGTGGGTGTGTCAGTGGTTTTGCTTTATGGGTGTGTAAGTGGGTGTATGGATTTGCCGTGGGTGTGTGAGTGGTTGTGCGGGTGTGTTCGAGAGTGTGTGAGTGGGTCTGTGTATTTATGTATGTGTGTTTTTAGTTGGGGTCTGGATCCACAGTTTCACACGGGGCCGTGCTGATTACTGCTGTGGGTCTGCTCATCCTCGAGCGCCAAAATAGAACATTTTGAGCCAATTTGTTGACCAAGAGGGACCCCTCACAGATCCCTTCGTCAGTCCCATGGGGTCAGGATACCTCTATCCTGACCCCTTATATCCTATTTATACTTTATGTCCCCCCCCCCCCAAGAACAATGTCCCTATTCACAAAGTGGCTGCCACAACTTTTCTCTCAGGTTGCAGCCAGCCAATCACAGCATTGTTGTTAGCACGTCAATGATCTGTGGTGGATCAGCGTCTCTTTTTTCTTTAATAACTCCAAAACTATTTAAACATATTTACAAAAGATTCACAAAAAGCACTCTTTCTGGACCAAGATCTTGCTTTCTGCCAATTTTGATGTAGTTCCACTCAGTGGTTTGGGCTATAATCATGTCTAAAATCCCTATAGGAAATTGCATGTGCAAAACGTGCTTT
The DNA here is from genome assembly GCF_964263255.1 of Lissotriton vulgaris. NCBI lineage: Eukaryota > Metazoa > Chordata > Amphibia > Caudata > Salamandridae > Lissotriton > Lissotriton vulgaris. The sequence goes on along the minus strand of NC_141685.1, from coordinate 995,187,570 downwards.
GGAAAAACTAGATCCTAACTATAACTACCTACTGACGACCACCCCAGTAGTATATACTAGTATATACATATATATAATAATACATTTATGTAATAGGGCTCTGCACTTTTGTTTTGTGGATATATATATATATATATATATATATATATATATATATATATATATATATATATATCCATACTAATATAATAAAGAGAGAGCCCAAACCTTTGAGACGGGTAATCTCAGGAACCACAGCACCAATCACAGCACCCAATACAGCGTTGGAAAGGGCCGTTGCAGCAGAAGGACATAGGCTATGCAGGCGCCCACCATATACATTTAAAAGGTAAAAGAACCGTGCCAGCAAAGTAGTCCCTTGTGGACGTGTCTGCGTTGTGCTGTGGGCGTGGGCTGGGGGCGTGACAAACACTGGGGGTGTGTGGTACGTTCCGCCCTTCATGCCATGTCTCATATTGTGGGCTAATCCCACCCTGCTCCCTTTAAATACCCCTTCCCCCATAATCATAACCCACCCTTACTCCTTAAAATACCCCACCACCCTTAAACACTAACCCATCTTAAACCTATAAATATACCCTGTACCCCAAAACCAAAACCTATTCCTAAACCCTAAAAATACCCCTGTACCCCAAAACCCAAACCTAGCCCTGAACCCTATAAATACTCCTGTACCTCAAAACCCAAACCTACCCCTGAACCCTAAAAATACCCCTGTACCCCAAAACCCAAACCTAGCCCTGAACCCTAAAAATACCACTGTACCCCAAAACCCAAACCTACCCCTGAACCCTAAAATACCTCTGTACCTCAAAACCCAAACCTAGCCCTGAACCCTTAAAATACCCCTGTACCCCAAAACCCAAACCTACCCCTGAACCCAAAAAATACCCCTGTACCCCAAAACCCAAACCTATCCCTGAACCCTAAAAATACCCCTGTACCCCAAAACCCAAACCTAGCCCTGAACCCTTAAAATACCCCTGTACCCCAAAACCCAAATCTACCCCTGAACCCTAAAAATACCCCTATACCCCAAAACCCAAACCTAGCCCTGAACCCAAAAAATACCCCTGTACCCCAAAAACCCATACCTATCCCTAAACCCTAAAACTATCCCTGTACCCCATAACCCAAAACTATATCTGAACCATTAAAATACCCAAACACCCAAAACATATACCTCAGTACCCCAAAACATATACCCCTATACCCATATTTACCTTATCCAAACATTAACATGCTTTCACCATTCATGCATTTACAACGAATTTCGTTGTAAATGTATGCGTGGTAAAAGCATACAAAATGTAATGCCATGCGTTATAATGGCATTGCGGAGTCATGGTACTTTCGTATTGAAAGTATGCGGAGTGATGGTATGCGGAAAGAAAGTTGCGGAATATTGGGTGTTTACCCTCCCCCGGTAAGTACATTGGTGGTACGGCGGCCCACATCTCCAGCAACATATTCATATTTTTTCACCACCCATTTGAAAAACGCACAGGTCTCTCCCAATGATGGCCAGCACTGACATACACTTTTAGACACACCGCCCACCACAAGTTCTAGAATTGCGAACTGAGGAGCTGGGGGATCTACGTTCGAATCTCGGCATCAGCTCAACATCCTGTGATTCCAGGCAAATCGCTTTGTCTCCCCATGCCTACCACAAATGAATGTGTTCTTCTGTAATGTAAATTGTGCTCATGCCATGTTGTCGAGTTTGCGCTATATAATATTGCAAGGAAAAATAAAGTAGGGAAACTCGAGTTCACACACTACTGAACGCGCACTCTTAAGTGCATCAACATTGACTGAATCGGTGCGTTTCACAGGCCTGTCACAGATAAGAAATGCTATCTAAACAAAATCCTTCAAAACAATATACTACTGGCCGGCAGCAATTCATGCCCGGACAACGTCGGGATGGGCTGCTAGTAGATATATATATGTATATATATATATATATATATATATATATTACCTACTGGCGGTCACCAGTAGGTAGTTATAGTTAGGACCTAGTTTCCATAGGAAATCCTCAACATTCTATTTGGATTAACTTTGGCCCTGATGGATGAATCTTTGCGAATTTCTCAAAGAAGATGGCTCGGTCCGCTGCGCTCCTTCCCTGAAAATTTGGGGGGGATTCGTCAAGTGGGGGCTGAGATAAAAGGGGGTCCCAAAACGTGTTTTCTCCATGTTATTTTCAATAGGACGTTTAGACACGGCTACAGCTCGAACGGCTGAATGGATTTATAAGAAATTTGGCAAAACGGTAGAGTCCGGCTCGCAGATTATGCTTTATTTGGAATGGTGTAAATCCGTTCAGTAGTTGCTGAGAAAATTAAAGTTGAAGTCAATTATATATCTATACTCGCGCACGGGTGCGCGCACTCGTGCGGCTGCGCGTGAGCGGAATTTTTTTTTTGCTGTGTGACGTCTGTTAACGTTCGATTAGAAGGAAATCAGGAAGTGTTGACCGCCATTTTGTTACTGCGAGTGAATATATTGTTCATTTCAAAGGGTTGGACCATGGAAAGGGGAGAAGGTAGAGATTGTCTGGCCGCGTAGGTTTTCTCAGGGTGTGCAGTAAAGCCCTTAAACGCGAAAATATATATATTTTTTTTTTTTAAAGTTGCGGGGTGCGCGCACCGGGTCGCGCACACCTATTTACAAGAGTGTGAAAATGGAGATAAATCAGAAGTTTGAGTGCTTAGATATAAGGTGGCTCTGAAAAGAGCCCTTGTGTTAATTGAGTTTTTTCTGCATTTATAAGTAAGTACCGATGCAGAGTCTCATGTTACAGAGGAGGATTCTGTTTCCCTCATCCGTGAAGTGAACACCATCTCTCCTATAGATGCCTTGCATGTTGTAACGCAAGTTGTTGTGGTAAATAGAACCCATGCTATAATCTCTGAGGAAAGCAGAAACAGATTTATTTACATGTTTCCTTGCTTTCTCAATTTGTGCACAATGTTGATTGGGCCAATTCCATTTCTGTCTTTGGCATATATTGGAATATACCAAGGCAGTTCGAGGAAAAAGTGTCATCAATTGTCGAAAGGTGTCTTATAGAAGCATTTCCAGACCTACCCCAGTCAATGTGCCTAGATCGTTCCCACCACAGTGCACAATTATAAGGTCTGGTTCTGGGAGATGCATAAAAGTTTTCACCAATGGTATCAATTGGTGACATCTCAATCCTCTTTGGCCAATCCACGTTATCTGCACATTTGGTAAATCAAGGTTGGAAATTCGTCTGTTTGCTGCATATTTTCCACTCCAGTGAATATAACTGTGTCCTAAAAGCCAAACCTTCATTTTCAAGGCAGATGCACTCGTACTCCGATGGGTTCTGGAAGTGGAATGGTAGTTAGAAGCTGAAAGTCAGGTTAAAAAAATGGATGAGGCTTGGTTTAATTAGTTGGCAGAGTAAAGGTGCAGGGGCTTTTAGGAGGGGTAAAATAACTGCAAGGCCTACTTAACATTCAAATGAATGTTTATAGAGATGTGAAACGTTCAGGTGCGGCGGTGTGTATAGCTAGAATATATATGTTACCTTAGGCTGCTACACCAGACGGGAGGGGGTGGGGGTCTGAAGTCCTGTGAATTTAATGGGGGTTGCGTGCCTTTTCTTCACATTCTTTCAAGTGTAAATTATAGTTTTGTATATAATTTTGGTGAACAGCAAAAAATGGAGTATAAAATATGTTTAATATAGAGAGTAATTATTTGTGTGATTTTGAAGCGTTTACATATAATGAGAGAAGTTGAGTTTGAAGTGAAAAAATTGTATTAGCAGAGATACAGATAATGCAGATAGAGAGAGAAATGGTACATTACATGTGATACCGTCATCAAAAAGTGCTAATGCTTAATGAATTCTTAAACTTTCTGTCAGACGACAAAATTACAGTGTGGTTTGTGTCCGTGGCCTGCACTGGTGGGGGTGGGGTGAGAGGGGAGGTGGTCGAGTAAAATAAAATGAAAAGTTGTGACCATGAGGTTGTACACAGGTTCGTGTAGTAGAAATGTGAAATCGTCGAGAAAAAGTGGTAATGATTAAGGTATTCATAAACTTTCTGTCAGACGACAAAATTACAGTGTGGTTTGTGGTCGCGGCCTGCACTGGTGGGGGTGGGGTGAGAGGGGAAGTGGTCGAGTAAAATAAAATGAAAAGTTCTGGCAATGAGGTTGTACACAGGTTTGTGCAGTACATGTCTTCTTACATTGAGGTAGCAAAGCGAGTATAGAAATATGTCTCTCCCTCCTGTCGTTTCACTCCATCTTAATCTCCCTTCTGCTTTCCGTCTCCGTTGCCCTGTGTTATCTTACTGTGTGTGTGTCTGTCTGTGTCTGCCTTCAGTCCGGGCTGAGGAAGTTTGCTGTGGAGGCACACACAGATAGTCGTATCAAAGTACTTGGAACGTTTAAATTTTTTTTTTTAATAATTGAGATGCTTTTTTGACGCGCTAGTGAATGTCTACTTTCACAATTACTGCTCGGTTGGCTCCACAGAGCAGAGGGTATGTCGTATTTCACTACTTAGTGCCTCTACATCTGCACTCTGTTCTCTGGTGGCTGGCGGAGAAGTGTTTGTTATTGTGGAGATGAAAGGGTGATAAGGAGTGAAATACGACATAGCATCTGGTCTGTAGAAGCGGGGGAGTAGTGATTAACGCTGAGTCAAGCGGAACTGTGGCGGTGCTTGGTAACAGTAATAATTTTTTTTTTTTACAGAGGTACAACTGTTTGCATGGTGCGCGACCCACTAAGAAAGGGTTGACGGGCCGTTATAGGCCTGCGGGTTCTAGTATGAGTAAGTCAGGTCGACAAAAGAAAACATGAAGTTAGTACATCTGAGGTTACGTAGAACACATGAATATTCTTTTAGTATACAATTATTTCAGTTGAGATTATGGATTAAAAGAGAGAACGTGTATATTTGAAATGTTTATTCAGAAATGCACTGTTTTCAAGGCAAGTCTCTTATCTAATACGAGTACAGACATTGCAAGAAACAAAGTAATCGGTATAGTCACTAGTAAATAGAATGCAAACGATATAGTTGATGTAAAATGAATATGGTTTAGCAAAATTAATTGTACACTGTTATGAGGAAGTACATTATATTTTATTAAATCTAAAAAGGTGTCTTGCCTTTCAGTTTAGGAACGATACATGAAAATGCTAGTGGTTAGACATCAGCTCATTAACAATCGGCTCTCTGCATGCAAAGTACTATGAAGTTTGTGTTATGCTGTTGTGTAAGGAAAAAAAAAAGGCGCCAAAAGCGACAAGTTGGCTGGAGGTGCATGTATGTAATCTGTTGGAACGTTCGAAAATCAGTGTTGAGAAGACTACTATATTGACATATCTTTTGAAGGTTTCAGTATTGCATTTGAAATACAGCACGAAAAGCAATGGAAATATTAGTGAAAGAACATATTTTTCTCTTATGCATTAAAAATATTTCAGTTCATGGAAAACTAAAGGAGCAGAGGTGTGTGAGTCGCAAATAAGCAGTTCAAAGGAGAAATGGCGTTTACAGTTATAAAAAAATCATGCTATCTTTACACATTAATCAGGGCACATGCAGCATATATTAGCCAGTTTTGCTCCGAGTACGTTTGAATTAACATAAGATAAGATATACAACAGAATTGTTGAGATTAGAGTTTAATAAAAACTTAAGTTCCAAATCGAGTAGCTGAGGAAAAAAAATTTAGTCCATATAAAACACAAAAATCTGACCAGCAGGAAATTATAATGTCCACTGTTAGTAAAGCCAATAGGTCTGTTGATGTAAAAAAATATCCAAGAAAACGTGAAAAAGATAGGGAGGCAAAACGAAATGTGGACGTCAATGGCTTGCATAAGAGTCATCCTACAATTGTGTAGGCGAAGTAGGCAGCAACCGCTTCTAAAAGGAAGTCACTGTTATGATCTGAAAACATGTCAGCCATCCAATTGAAAAGAGCAAAACAGCATTCATGGTCTTCTATTACCGGAGCCTCTAGTACCATCAGAGGACAACTCGGTGGGTTTTCAATGTAGCTGTGTGCCAGGAAATCTTGCGCCGCTGTGAATATATTCCAATGACCCAGAACTCCTTGTATCGCTGCAAAGGCCATAATCCCTCCGTTGGCACAAAGCTGTTCATGATCATTTAACGGATTCATGAGATGATTGTAATTCACTTCAGGAGGTACCAAGTTGCAGAGACATAAGTCCAGGGCCCACATGAAATCACAGCTCAGGCAATGAAATACAGGCTGCACACAGGTGAAATAGGAATATCGAAATGATAATCGATATGATGCATTCAAAGTCGAGAGTGGTAAGATGCCGTAGTAGTCAAGCATCCTCTGGCGAAATAGTTCTAAGTGTTCCGGCTCGTTTGCGAAGACAGGAGGGACATCCATTTTGAAATAAAGAAGATAGGAATACAAAAGTCGCAGCACTGGTAGTTCAAGAGGAAGTGCAGAAAAATAGGTCGCCGACTATGGAGTGAAGAGTAGCAGAATGACTTGATATAATTTCTGCCAGACCAGTCACTAAACCATTGCTTAGTAGTTATAAAAAAAATAGCCTGTCTTGAAGTGGAGGATGCGTTAAAAATTAAGGGAGTCACCTCAGCAAATTGTAAAGGAAGGTCACTATTTTATAAGGAATGCAGTTCTCTGTGAATATTAGCTAAGTGAAAGATATGTGTGCGAACAGATGGTAGGGTAACTTGTTTTTGTGACAATAAGACTGTTGTTCATGTCTTGTGATTCAGGGCCGGAATTCGCTGTCAGATGGAAACATCAAGGTTCACATGCGGGGGTAGATAAACTAAATTCTTAAAGGGAAGCATATGCAGAGTGATTATTACCGCGTAAGCTTTGCCGTTTAAAAAGTCATAGTAATTTTCATTACATGAAAAAAAAATTACCACTGTTGAAGAATAAAGAAAAAGTCGCCATTACAGCAGGCACTGGTGAATCTTTGAAAAGACATGCAACATTACAGCGATTCTAGTTAAATAAGTTATGTGATTGAAAGTGCCTGCATGTGGACGACTAATTACATGTTTGAGTAGCATCCGGTGCACCACAGCCGCTAATGACTTCTTTAGAATCCTGGCCACTACTTGTATAACCACCTAGACTGCCGACCTGGACCCCCTCCCATGGTATGGAGAGCACAGTAATATAGATAGAGGTTGTTAAGTAAGTTAGAAGATCATATTCATTTATGGTCCTACTTTTTACTTTCTAGAGCGGTGCCTCCCTTTTTTCCCTAGCTGTTGACAGGTGAGGTGAGGTAGCTTCCTTGCAACATCTAGGTAAGAAATATAAGCTTGTGATCCATTTTTGGAGTATGGTAGCTGGCAATGTTGGTGCCACTATTTTTGGTCATTTCTGATATTCCAGTACTGTTTGCTGTTTTACTTTGTTGAGATATACGTTTTTATTTTTGTAGACATCATCAGACATACGATAATTGCGAAGGAAGGAAAGTACACACCAAAAAGAAGGTGATTCTGGTTGTATCGTTACCAACCATTTTGAATGTACTAGTAATGATATTATTGTTTTCAGATTAAATATTTGCTTTTGAAACCATTGCAGTAGCAAACATTGGGTGGGTCCTGACGAAGGCACTGGCAGAATGATGTCTATATGTGCTGAAACATGTTGACCACTTTAATATTTTAGACAGCTATTTGTTAACTCTGTCTTTTTTTTCACTGTTTTTCATTTGAATTGTGAGAGACATCAATAAAGATGTGGTCTGTCACAACTCAATTTTAACTTCACTCTTCACCCACGCACTGCACTTAGTTCCCATAAACTCAACTACTCTCATCTGGTAGTAGATCAAACAACTATACCAAAATATCCTCTGGCTCCCCATCGTTATGATAAGGTTGTACCCCTTGGAGTCACTAGTGTGACTGAAAAAGAGGAGACCCAAATGATGAAGCATGTCACCAGGTTTGGTGAGTGATGGGAATCCGGAAATTTACTTCATATTTTTCCGTTTCTTTGCGATGTTTATCTCAGTATTGTTTTTCTTGCAGAGTTTACAGGGTACGGAACATTCATTGTAGACCCATGGATACTCTAGGTATGTGACTATAGTATTTTGGGGCGAGGTATCCAGGTTGGTCTTTAAATATTACCCCTGATCCTATCTAAAAGGTTTTGTGTTTTGAGCACTGCACAGAGTCAAAGACAAGCATGCAGTCAACAAGTGATCGAGGTATCTATTTTTTATTTGGAGCTGATTTGGATTATTATTGCATGGTGTTGTAGTATTCTTGAAAGAGGTGTGTCTTCGACCCTTTCCTAAATTGGAGCAAGGTTCTGCTCAAAGACAACTGATCACAGGGCTTCCTTGCTCAATTGGAAGTGTTGATCCCAGCTGGGTTCCTCAGAAGCCGGAGAGGAGACAATAGTGAGCCCTCACATCATCAAAATGTAAAAGATTGTAGGATGGTTTCCTTTTCACGATGATGCATGAGGGAGGGTTTGAACATTTACCTGCTGGTGTGGTAGAAACACTTCCACTTCCTTCACAACCCCGAATCATCAAGTTTCATCCCAGCAGCAAGACACAAGCAGAAGATCTGAGAATGCAAACCAGTGCATCCGTCCAGTGTTGATTGCTGGGACTACTTTTCTTTCTGCTTCAGAAGCATAAGAAATGAGTTTGTGTACATCAGTATAGATATCTATATTCCAGAGTGAACATTCCTCATACAGGGTAACAGGGGTATAAAAAAATTAGCCAGAAAGAAACCACTAAAAACAATAATAAGAAAGGCGTTTGGGGAGCCCAGCAGTCGTTCAGTTGCTTCTTCGAGGGAATTCGGTAAACACTGTGGCCTAATGGTGCCTTTTTAGGCCTCAATTCTCAATTAATATAGAAATCTATGAAAGCACAGTTCTCTCTATTGATCCTTCCTTCTCTCTGTCCATTCTTCCTTATCATTACCCATCTATTTTTTTCTCCATCCATCCATCCACCCACTCATCCTTCCACCTTTCTCTCCATACTTTTTCTTCATCCCTCCCTTCCTCCCTTCCATGCTCAGATGTTGCACTCTTACATGTCACCCCTCAGTACCTTCATGCCAGTCTCTTTCAGTGCTACTCGTGAGCTGTTTTGAGACCAGTATCTCCGATCAGACACTAAGGAGCCATAAACAACATGTTAAAGGTTTTATGTGACATGCACTGCCCAGCGGCACCAACACCTCCCCCCTCCTCCCTCATAAGCTGTTAAAGTGGGAGATTCATGACACCCCTTTGGGGCAGGGATCAAGGGTGCTGTTTGTTTTGTTCCGTTCACTGCAGCATAGAGGCTACTCTTTCTCTCGAAAGTTATCTTTTTCCTTACGATTTTACGCGCCATAACTCAAGAATGATTTCAGTTCTGGACCCATCAATCGGAGCATCTTTTCGGATCAGTCTCGTTCCAGAAGGTGTGTATTACCATCCACTGATGGTTTGTTGGTTTTTCTGTATAAACCTAGCCTTTTAATGTTTAAAAGGAAAAATTAGCTTGAACAAAAATGACAGCGGTAGAAGTGTTTCATATTTCATGCGTTTTATATACTTCTGTAGCCCTTGAGAGCGTGTTCATTGCTTTTATCTTTTCCCTCCTCCCCCTCCTCCCCCTCACCCATGCAGGTTGAGTCATGCCTTACTCAGAGCTCTGTCTCTTTTCAGTTGTCCAAACAGGCACATTTCAAAACGATTTCCGTAATGAGGTAATTAAGTGTTCTGTATTTTAGATTAAGAGTATTCAATTGAGCGTGACAAATCTTATTTACAGTACCTAGACACCTGCTGCTTTCGTGCCAGGGGTGGTCTTCATAGGGAACATGGCCCGTCCTTTCTAGAAGTGCATGAAGTTGGATTTCCCCATGCCCAATCCCTACTTTACGTTTTCTATAAAAAATGTATTTCTATAAAAATACGTATGCTGCATTCGATTCGAAAGATGAACATTTTTCACTCCGCCCAGGATTTACTGACCAATGCTTGATTTATAAAAAAATACATTGTGCTCTTCAGGGAGTTTGTGCCTTTCCCTTTCTTTAGATAGTTTTTAGGTCTCCGGCGTTAACGGGGCGAAGAGCGGTCTCGCCAGAGACCTATTGTGACCGTCTCTGCTTCCCAGGAGAGGGGACAGGAGCTGGCCACGCGCAGGGAATTGAGCGGGCCACGCGCACGTGAACGTGCTCGCTGTGGCCAGGTCCTGTCTCTGCGCAGGGAATTGAGCGGGCCACGCGCACGTGAACGTGCTCGCTGTGGCCAGCTCCTGTCTCCTCTCCTGGAAAGCTCCAAGACCCACGCATGCGTACACACAGAGACACACACAAGCGCCCATGCACGCAAGCACATACATACAGAGACACACCCCCCCCCACACACATACACACACGCGGCACACACACACACAAGAGCACCGAGCCCCACCACCCCCAGGTCGCACACACACACAAGTGCACCTAGACCCCCCCCAGCCTTTTTCAACTTACCAGGCCATCTCGGGGGACTCCGCTCTCCGCAGGCGGCAGGCACCGGGCATGTGCAACATTTGCGCAACCTCCTTCTGGCGGCCCCGGGGCTCTCCACCGCTCACAGGAGCCCCGGGCCGCGAGACGCTTTCACTCCGCCTGCCTCCTCTTCTGGTCCGGACGCAGCCCCGCCCCCGTCACAGGCTACCTTGCCTGACCTCCGGTGAGGCTGCGCATCGTTCGCGGCGCTTCAACGCACCAGTTAGTAACATTGTTTGCCTTGGTTACTTCAGACAAGAACGTTCATTATTTATTTTTAGCCTTGAAAGTTGGAAATACCTTATCAGAGAGTTGGCTGAAGTGCTGGACTCCTTAGGACCCCATTTTAAACAATGTTTAGAGTATGATCAAGCTTAAAAGGATATGTTGTGTCGTCTGTCCTTTCTGAAAATAATTATTGGCACCACCATATCGAACATGACTGTTGCCATAGGTCTGATCTAATTTGAACAAAGGCAGTAGGCCAAACCATTTATTTATTTTTAGCCCGTTTTAAAGATTACAGAGCTTAAAGGTTTGATCGATATTGCATATTAAAACCAGTAAACATGTATTTTGCCACCAGTTCTCTTGGACATTACTGCAATATTGTGTAGCCCACCCAAAAAAAACAACCCTCCCAGCTCGATTTTCACTGTGATAATCCTTGTTAGACCCTTTTTAAGAGTTGTATATTTTTTGCCAACTGTCATCTTATACATATTTGTAGTTTTATGCCAGCATGCATCATTGTTACTGTTTAGAAATGCTAAGGTTCAATGGAGTAACACACTACACACACACACACTACACGCACAACACACAACCACACCACAACCACCCACACACAACCACACCACAACAAACACAACCACACACACAACCATAAATACAACCACAGACACACAACCACACACACAACCACACATACAACAACACACACAACAACACACAACCACACACACAAACAACCACACACAACCACACCATCAGTGCAAACTTTCACCAGACACAAACACCATCAGTCATCAGTATACTCTTTCACCGGGCACAAACACCACCAGTGCATGTTTCCACCAGGCACACACCACCAGACGTCAGTGCACACTTTCACCAGTCATCCACACACCACCAGCCGTCAGTGCACACTTTCACCAAGCACACATACACCACCAGCCGTCAGTGCACACTTTCACCAGTCACACACACCACCAGCTGTCAGTGCACCCTTGCACCAGGCACACACACCACCATCCATCAGTGCACACACCACCAGCCATCAGTGCACAATTTCTACAGGCACACACACCACTAGCCATCACTGCACACATCAATTGTTAACGCATCCACAATTAACTATGGCAGTAATCGCAGTATGGCACACTTTACTTTTAAACATATTCATCTAAAGTGCAGCATGCCACCATTGCTACAAAAATAAATACACTTTTTTTTGGCCTACAATTTATTGACTTTTGATGCAATTAGTGTTGCAATATTTAGCATTGCCAAAAGCTCAAACTTAATTACTGGGAGACCTATTGCATTGCAAATGCTTGTTAGATCTAGCTATCAAACAGACCCATTGCTAAGTATATACAAAGAGTGGGCCTTGGCTATGCTCCTTCCTGCCTTTGGCTATCTTCCTCCAGTCTCATTCTGCTATTGGTTTGAAACTTTGCCAATCACGTCTTAGCTCAACCCAGTGGAGTGTGCATCTCTCATCTAATGCTATTGGCTGCTTTAGGGTATCCTTCTACCTCTACTCAAGTGTTTTGGTGTATTAGGGACTACTTTACAGCTATAGCCCTCTCCACCAGTTTCTGCTCGTTCCCTATTGTTTGTCTTGCTTTAATGTGCTAACGCTGCATGAAGAAGGGGAGCTGTAGCTGCAGATAGGGTCTATCACATGTTCATTATGAGGGCAAGTGTTGTGCGCTCCAATATAGGCTTAGGTAAATCAGTAGGGTCGGTGTTGTCACCTCACATGGAGCCTCATCTAAATCATAATGGTGTGTAATGTTCCCTCATAGAGAATCTTGTGCTTATATCGTGAGAGCGGGTGTTGTGACATGGGTGTTGTAGCCTCAAATGAAGCCTCTAGCACATCATGAGGTTGAGTGTGAAGCCTCAAATGGAATCATGTGTACGTCATGAAAGTCAATCAATCAATCAATCAGGGAATTGTAAGCGCACTACTCGCCCGTGAGGGTCTCAAGGTTCTGGGGAGGGGCAGCAGTTCCGTTCAGTCGAAGAGCCAGGTCTTGAGGGCCTTCCTAAAGGCGTTCAGGGAGGGGGCGCGTCTGATTTCGATCAGGAGCTCATTCCTGGTCTTGGCCACAATGTAGGAGAAGGCTCTTCCCCCAGTTCTGGCTCTGAGGATGCATGGGGTTTTGGCGTGGGGCGAGGTTGGCGGATCGGAGGTTTCCTTTAGGTACGTGGAAGGTGATTCTCTCGTTGAGGTATTGGGGTCCGGTGTCATGGAGGCATTTGTAGGTGTGGGTGAGTGTCTTGAAAGTGATTCTCTCCTCGATGGGAAGCCAGTGGAGAATCCGTAGGTGTTGGCTGATGTGCTCATGTTGCGGGATGCCGAGGACGAGTCTGGCGGCGGTGTTCTGTATCGTCTGGAACTTGCGAGTAGAGACTTGTTGATGCTGGCGTTGAGGGCATTTCCGTAGTCCAGTCTGCTGGTTATGAGTACGTGGGTGACTGTTTAACTTGACTTGGGGGGGGGGATCCATTTGAAAGTCTTACGGAGGATACAGAGGGTGTTGAAGCAGCTGGAGGCGACGGTTTGACCTGTCGATTCATGGAGAGGGAGGAGTTGAGTATGATGCTGAGGTTTCTGGCGTGGTCCGTGGTTGTCAGAAGGCTGCCGAAGGAGGTGGGCCACCAGGTGTTGTTCCATGCAGATGGGGTGGTTCCGAGGACGAGGACTTCTGTCTTATCCGAGTTGAGCTTCAGGCAGATGTTGTTCATCCAGGATGTAACTTTCTGCATCCCTTCCTGGAAGATGAGTCTGGTGGTGGTGGGGTCCTTGGTGAGGGAGAGGATGAGCTGGGTTTCGTCGGCATAGGATACTATGCTGAGGCCGTGCTATGTGACGATGGTGGCGAGGGGGGCCATGTAGATGTTGAAGAGGGTTGGGCTGAGCCATTATCCCGTGGGTTTGGAGAGGAAGGGTGGCTGTCTGATTCTTTGGCTTCTGTTAGTGAGAAACAAGCGGATCCAGTCTAGGGCGGTTCCTTGTATGCTGGCTTCGTGAAGTCTGGTGACGACTGTGCGGTGGAAGACACTGTCGAATGTCACTGAGAAGTCGAGTTGGATCAGGGCTGCGGTGTGGCCTTGGTCGAGGAGGGTGCGGATGTCATCTGTGGCGGCGAGTAGGGCACTTCCGGTGCTGTGGTTGCTGCGGAATCCGGATTGAGAGAGGTCGAAGATGAAGTTGCCTTCGATTAACCTTGTTAGCTGTGCATTGACGGTCTTATCTGTGACTTTTGCTGTGAATGGGAGGAGAGAGATGGGCCGGTAGTTCTTGAGGTCCATGGGATCTGATGAGGGCTTCTTGAGCAGGGGTCTGACTTCTGCGCGTTTCCAGTCGTCGGGGAAAGTGCCGGTCTTGAAGGTGGTGTTGATCGTGCGTCATAGTTCTGGTGCGATGGCGGCTCTGTGGTAGATGTGCGGTGGGCAGGCATCTGTGTTGGCCCCCCGAGTGGATGCCATTCATGGTCGAGGTAGGCTCCTTAGTCGTGACCGGTGTCCAGGAGGAGATGGTGGGCTGGCTGGTGTTGCCGGAGAAGGGAGTGGTTGTGGAGTCTGGTGTTTGGTCATTGAAGTTGTCCTAGAGGTTTTTGATTTTCAGATGGAAGTAAGATGCAAGCTTGTCGCAGAGGTCCTGGGAGGGTGTGATGTCTGTGGTTTCTCTGGGGGACTTGGTGAATTCCTGGATGATGCTGAAGAGTTCCTTGGAGTTGCTGGAGTTGGCAAGAATTTTGTGGTGGATGAAGGTTCTTTTGGTGGTTCTGATGCGTTGGTGAGATTCAGTCATGGCGTTCTTGTAGTTGGTGTGGTTTTCAGGCGCTTTCCTATTTCTCCAGTTCTTCTTGAGGCGTCTGCAGGTGCGTCTGGCTTCTTGAAGGCCGGCAGTGAACCAGGTGGCTTTCATAAGGTGCTGTCTGACGGAGTTGCGTAGCGGGCGAGCATGTCTGCACAGTTGGAGATCCATGTGTTGAGTTCCCTGGCTGTGAGGCTGGCTTTGGTTGCAGCGGTGGGGGTGTCGGGGTTGAGGGTGGAGTTGAGCTGCTCCTCGGTGATTCTGCTTCAGTTCCTTCGCGGAGGGCGCGGGGCAGGTTTGGGCAGCTTGGGTTTATTGACGAGGAAGTGTAAGCAATGGTGATCCGTCCATGGGGGTTGCGTGGTGTGACTGAAGTGGATGCTGTTTCCTCCTGCGAAGATGGGGTCGATGGTTTGTCCTGCATTGTGGGTAGGCGTGCTGCCGAGTTGTTCCAGTCTGATGTTGGCGAGGTTGTCCAGGAGGGTGGTGAAATTGGGGTTGCAGGTGTTGTCGAGGTGGAAGTTCAGGTCTCCGATTAGTATGTAGTTCATGGAGGCAATGGCGTGGGGTACAATGAGGTCTGTGATGGTGGTGGCGAAAAGGGCACGGGCCGGGGGTCTGTAGGCAAGGGTGCCGCGGAGTGTGGAGTTGGGGCTGGTCTGGACCTGGAAGTGCAGGAGTTCGGCGGCGAAGAAGACGTCACTCGAGGTGGAAACGCGGAGGGAGTTTTTGGAATTCATGGCAAGTCCTCCTCCCGAGTGGTTGGGGGAGGTCCTTCCTCTGGATCTTGTATCCGTCCGGGATAGCGATGGTGATGTCGGGAGCGGAAGAGGCGTTGGTCCAGGTTTCTGTAAAGAAGGCGACAACTGGTGAAAGGGTGTCCAGGAGGTTCCAGATCTCCACGTTATGTCTGTTCATGGAGCGCACTTTGAGGAGGATCACCTCAGGGCGCTGGCAGTGTTGGCGGCGAGGGTGGTGGTGAAAGTCTGGTGGCAATGGCGGCAGGAGAACTGGCCTCGGGATGTGTTCGGCAAGGACGGCTGGCAGTTGTTGTTTCTTCCAGGGTTGAGTGCGAGGAGAACCGCTGCATCATAGCTGTTGATGGTCAGAGATCCAGGATCCCTGGCTGCGGTCGGGTCACAGTCGGGTCGCGATCGAGTTGCTGACGGGCGCGGATGGGCTTGCCTTTGGCGCGGCACGCCCTCTGCGCAGCTGCCACCATTAAATAGGGGACAGAGGGAAGGAAGAGAAGCTGGGAGGCGGAAGCGGGAAAACCGGTTGGGGGATAGGGCCGTGGGGCATCAGTGGCGAGAAAATGGGCGGGGAAAATACACTCATGAAAAGGCAGGAAAAGAGAAGAGGCACCAATAACAAAAACGAAACAAAAAACGAAAACAAACTGGTACCACCCTGCAAGTCAGCAGTGGCAAGCAGGCACACCACCTGGACACCAGGATAGCAACCTTGAACCCCTGCCAGGTACAGAGGAAGAAGGGGCAGCTACGGGGTGAGTCCGCGAGCGGAGCTGCACGGGCGGAGAGCTGGGTCACTGACCAGGAGGTGGGGGTTGCAGGTTCAAGAGGAGCCTTGTAGACCTTGTGAGAGCGTATGAACAGATCTATAGAGTCTTGGGTACATTAGGAGAGTGAGATGTTGTAGCTTGAGCTAAAGACTTGTGTAGGGTGGATGTTGTACCACAGTTGGAGTCTTTATTTATATCATGAGCTGTGTGTTGCAGACTCAGATTTGGTGGGAGTTACAGTCTCAGATGGAGTTGTGTGTACATCATGAGGGTGGTGTTGCAGCCTCAGATGGAGTTTTGTGCACATCAGGGTGGGTGTTGCAGCCTCAGATGGAGTTGTGTGAACATTATGAGGGTGGGTGTTGCAGCCTTGGAAGGAGTTGTGTTTACATCATGAGAGAGGGTATTGCAGCCTCAGAAAGAGTATGTGTACATCATGAGGGTGTGTGTTGCACCCTTAGAAGGGGTTGTGTGTACATCATGGGGGTGGGTGTTGCAGCCTTAGAAGGGGTTGTGTGTACATCATGCGGGTGGGTGTTGCAGCCTCAGACGGAGTTGGGTGTACATCATGCAGGTGGGTGTGGGAGCCTTAGATGGAGCTCTGTGTACATCATGAGGTTGGGTGTTGCAGCCTCAGATGGAGTTGTGTGTACATCATGAGGGTTCGTGTTGCAGCCTTAGACGAAGTTGGTTGTACATCATGCGGGTGGGTGTTGCAGGCTCAGAAGGAGCTGTGTGTACATCATGGGGGTGGGTGTTGCAGGCTCAGAAGGAGCTGTGTGTACATCATGAGGGTGGGTGTTGCAGCCTTAGATGGAGTCGGTTGTACATCATGAGGTTGGATGTTGCAGCCTTAGACGAAGTTGGTTGTACATCATGCGGGTGGGTGTTGCAGGCTCAGAAGGAGCTGTGTGTACATCATGGGGGTGGGTGTTGCAGGCTCAGAAGGAGCTGTGTGTACATCATGCAGGTGGGTGATGCAGCCTTAGATGAAGTTTTGTGTATATCATGCGGGTGGGTGTTGCAGCCTCAGAAGGAGTTGTGTCTACATCATGAGGGTGGGTGTTGCAGCCTTAGATGGAGTTGGTTGTACATCATGCAGGTGGGTGTTGCAGCCTTAGAAGGAGCTGTGTGTACATCATGCAGGTGGGTGTTGCAGCCTTAGATGGAGTTGGTTAGACATCATGAGAGTGGGTGTTGCAGTCTTAGATTGTATTGTATTGTATTGTAATTGCATTTATATAGCGCTTACTACCCCTGACTAGGCGTTGAAGCGCTTTTTCGGCGAGTAGCATGCTATTCCGGGACCCATAGAGGATTGTTGTTGAATTAGTATAGTGAAACATGCAAGTACATTTTAAGTGGTGGATAGGGTAGTCAGTTATTTGGATTCGGAATGATAGCAGAAAGATAGGGGAGGACAAAGGTTTGTAATTATATAGCGCTTGTTGATGCACGCTACTCAGGAAGCCTATAAAGAATTAGTGGTGAATTAATATGGTGAAATATGAAGTGATTTTAGTGATGGATGTTAGTCAGTTACTTGGAGTGAGAAGGATAGCAGAGGGATAAAAGGGGAAGAAAGATTTGCATTCATATAGCACTTGTTACCCCTGATGGGTGTTGAAGCGCTTTTCTGGCGAGCAGCACGCCACTCCGGAACCCATAAAGGATTAGTGTTGAGAATTAGTATAGTATAAATATGAAGTAATTTGAGTAGTGGATATGTTATTCAGTTATTTGGGTAGTATATTAGTATAGTTGAATATGGAATTTGAGAATTGAACATGTTAGTCTGTTGTGAAGGATTTAAAAAAAATGTTTTAGGTCTTAGCAGTAGGAGGAGACTTTGGGATGAGTAAAAAGGAGTTTTGGAGGGGAGGAAGCAGAGGGAAGAGTTTAGAAAGGTTTGTTTTAGGGGATCGGTATAGTAAAAAGAGGTGTCAGATGATGCAAGGAGGGGTAGAATACGGAGAGAGTCTAGAAGGGGTTATTTTGGCGATCATAGTAGTGGTATGGTGTTTGGGATAAATGAGAGAGTGGGTGTAGAGGATGTATTGATAGATGTATAGGATGAGAAATAGGGTAGTGCATTGGAAGGAGTAGTAGAAAGAAGTTTGAGATGAGTCAGAAGGTTGGGCTAGAAGATATATTGAGCGAAGTATAGGCTGAGAAATAGGGTAGTGCATTGGAAATGCTAAATTAGAAGAAAGTGATAAATATATAGACCCATAAGTATACTGAAAGTATATAGATACATAAAGGAGGTAAGTATATATAGATTAAAGATATTGATAGAGGCACAGGATGAGAAATAGGGTAGTGCATTGGATATGCTTTTTCAGGAGAAAAGTAACAGGCACTCAGATCCAAGTACATTGAAGGTACATAGATGCACAATGGAAGTATGTACATGTAGACCAAAGATGATTTTTATTTATTTATTAGTATTTTTTCTCTTTACAACATAATATTATTTTACATCTTTATATAAAGTAATACATAAAGATAGGTACAAATCTATAGTGAAAACAAATGCTTATATACAGAGGGATATGCTGTAAATTTCTGTTTGCGCATGGTGCTTATGTGGGGAAGAGCCAAATCTTGAGTAGTTTTCTGAAGATAAGCTGGTTGTCGGTGGACCTTATGTTTGGGGGTAAAGAGTTCCATAGTTTGGCTGCTTGAACAGAGAAGGATGTGCCACTCATGGTTTATTTCTTGTATGGTGGGATTTTGAGGCGAGATACTCCTTTAGAGCGGAGGTTCCTTTGTTGAATGTGTTTGGTGATTTTATTCCTGATGAAGAGTGGTCCTGTTCCATGTATTGCTTTGTGGGTGATACAAAGCAGCTTGAACATGGATCTTCTGGCAACCGGTAACCAATGCAGGGCTTTCAAGGCAGGGGAGATGTGGTCTCGCGGTTTGATATGCAAGAGTAGTCTGGCAGCCGAGTTATGATTCCGTTGTAGTCTTTTCATGGTCGTTAAAGGTGATCTGTGGTAGAGGCTACTGGCGTAATCGAGTTTGGACAGAACAAGGGAGATGGTAGCTTGGACCTTGTTTGGAAATCCCAAATGAGGGAAAATTAATTGCTAGTAGCAAAGATTGATCTTGCTAGTTTATCCACTTGAGCATTCATCGACAGCTTGGAGTCCATGGTCATTCCGAGGTTTCTTACTTCCTTCGATACTTTAGGCAGTGATCCCAGTTCATCAGGCCATGCGGCAAGCGAGTTATAACGTTTCCAATCGCCACACGTGAGTATTTCAGTTTTTGAAGCATTCAATTTGAGATGGCTCAAAGTCATCTACTGATCCACGGCTCTGAGACAGCTGAAAATTGGTGATTTTCCAATGTCTTTGGGGCAGTCCAGTTGAAGGAGTATTTGCATGTCATCTGCATAGTTATAACAGGTGAGGTGAAATGTATTGATCAGTACTGGTAATGACTTCATGTAGATGTTGCAAAGCATGGGCGAGATGATAGAACCTTGAGGGACCCCTGCTTTTGTGGAGTACGGTTTGGACGAGAAAGGTGGGGTATGGATGACATTAGTCATTAGTTCTGTTTCGAAGGTAGGACACGATCCAGTCTAGAGCAGTACCCTCTATGCCAGCTTCATAAAGTCTTTGTTTCAGAGTCTCATGGTCAACCGTGTCAAAGGCAGCTGAGAGATGCAGGAGAAGTAGCGCAGCAACCCTGTTGAGGTCAACTGTATTCTTTAGGTCATCCCAGATGGCAAGGAGGGCAGATTCAGTGCCTCTTCCTGGACGGAATACTGTTTGGAAGTCTGAAAGTATGTCATTCTCTTCAATGAATTGTGACATCTGGATGAACACTGCTCTTTCTATCAGTTTGCCCAGGGAAGGTCCGTCTGTAAGTTTGTTTTCTTCAGTAAAGGGCGTATGTATGAGTTTTTGAGTTCTTCTGGAAATATTCCTGTAGTGGAGGAATCATTGATTATTCTTCCTACTGGAGTGTCAGCAGAGGTTGTTAAAAGATGTCTTGAAAGTTTGTGGGGGACAGGGGTCAGAAGGGGTGCCGGCAGGCCTGCTTGCATTGACCAGGTCCATAAATTCATAGTGTGAGATATGTTGGAAGGAACGGTGAGGCTTGATTAGAACATTCTTGGATTGTTGTTTTATACAAGGGTTAGTGCTGGTGCTTTGTTTCTGTTTTAAGTAGGAGTTCAATGTGTCAGCTTTTGCCGTGTAATGATTTGCCAATTTGTCTGTGAAATCTTGAGTAAAAGGATGAGTTCCTTCTAGGAAATTTGGTTTGTGAAATTCATTGAGTATTTTATAGAATTCTTTATTTGCACATTTAGCGTTTTGAATTCTGTCTGAATAGTACCTTTTCTTAGCTTTTTTGATAGCTGGCTTGTATAATCTGTTAATTTTCTGTAGGTGAAGTTTGTCTTGTTTGGTGTTTTGTTTTGAGCCAGGTACGTTGCAGCTTTGGAGATGGAGTTGCGTGTACATCATGAGGGTGGGTGTTGCAGCCTCAGATGGAGCTGTGTGTACATCATGAGGGTGGGTGTTGCAGCCTTAGATAGAGCTGTGTGTACATCATGCGGGTGGGTGTTGCAGCCTCAGATGGAGTTGGTTGAACATCATGAGGGTGGGTGTTGCAGCCTTAGAAGGAGTTGTGTGTACATCATGCGGGTGGGTGTTGCAGCCTCAGATGGAGTTGGTTGAACATCATGAGGGTGGGTGTTGCAGCCTTAGAAGGAGTTGTGTGTACATCATGGGGGTGGGTGTGGCAGCCTCAGATTGAGTTGTGTGCACATTATGAGGGTTGGTGTTGCAGCCTTAGATGGAGTTGGTTGTATATCATGAGGGAGGGTGTTGCAGCCTTAGAAGGAGTTGCATGTACATCATGAGGGTGGGGGTTACAGCTTCAGATCGAGTTGGTTGTACATCATGTGGGTGGGTGTTGCAACCTTAGATAAAGTTGCATGTACATCATGAGGGTGGGTGTTGCACTCTTAGATGGAGTTGGTTGTACATCATGAGGGTGGGGGTTACAGCCTCAGATCGAGTTGGTTGTACATCATGTGGGTGGGTGTTGCAACCTTAGATAAAGTTGCATGTACATCATGAGGGTGGGTGTTGCACTCTTAGATGGAGTTGGTTGTACATCATGAGGGTGGGTGTTGCAGCCTCAGATGGAGTTGCGTGTACATCATGAGGGTGGGTGTTGCAGCCTCAGATGGAGTTGGCTGTAAATCCTGAGGGTGGGTGTTGCAGCCTCAGATGGAGTTGGTTGTACATCATGAGGGTGGGTGTTGCAGCCTTAGAATGAGTTGGGTGTACATCAAGTGGGTAGGTGTTGCAGCCTTAGATGAAGTTGGTTGTACATCATGAGGGTGAGTGTTGCATCCTTAGATGGAGTTGCGTATACATCATGAGGGTGGGAGTTGCAGCCTCAGATGGAGTTGTGTGTACATCATGAGGGTGGGTGTTGCAGCCTCAGAAGGAGTTGTGTGTACATCATGCGGGTAGGTGTTGCAGCCTTAGAAGGAGTTGGTTGTACATCATGTGGGTGAGTGTTGCAGCCACAGATGGAGTTGAGTGTACATCATGAGGGTGGGTGTTGCAGCCCCAGATGGAGTTGCGGGTACATCATGATGGTGGGTGTTGCAGCCTCAGAAGGCGTTGCATGTACAGCATGAGGGTGGGTGTTGCAGCCTCAGATGGAGTTGGTTGTACATCATGTGGGTGGGTGTTGCAACCGTAGATGAAGTTGCGTGTACATCATGAGGGTGGATGTTGCTGCCTCAGATGGAGTTGTGTGTAGATCATGCGGGTGGGTGTTGCAGCATAAGAAGGTGTTGCATGTACATCATGAGGGTGGGCGTTGCATCCTTAGATGGAGTTGGCTGTACATCATGAGGGTGGGTGTTGCAGCCTCAGATGGAGTTGATTGTACGTCATGTGGGTGGGCGTTGCAGCCTTAGAAGGAGTTGCATGTACATCATGAGGGTGGGTGTTGCAGCCTCAGATGGAGTTGGTTGTACATCATGTGGGTGGGTGTTGCAACCTTAGATAAAGTTGCATGTACATCATGAGGGTGGGCGTTGCACTCTTAGATGGAGTTGGTTGTACATCATGAGAGTGGGTGTTTCAGCCTTAGAAGGAGTTGTGTGTACATCATGAGGGTGGGTGTTGCAGCCTCAGATGGAGTTGGCTGTACATCATGAGGGTGGGTGTTGGACCCTTAGATGGAGTTGGTTGTACATCATGAGGGTGGGTGTTGTACCCTTAGATGGAGTTGGTTGTACATCATGAGGGTGGGTGTTGCAGCCTTAGAAGGAGGTGTGTGTACATCATGAGGGTGGGCGTTGCTGCCTCAGATGGAGTTGGTTGTACATCATGAGGGTGGGTGTTGCAGCCTGGGATTGAGTTGGTTGTACATCATGAGGGAGGGTGTTGCAGCCTTAGTTGGACTTGTGTGTACATCATGAGGGTGGGTGTTGCACCCTTAGTTGGATTTGTGTGTACATCATGAGGGTGGGTGTTGCAGCCTCAGAAGGAGTTGTGTCTATATCGTGAGGGTGGGTGTTGCAGCCTCAGAAGGAGCTGTGTGTACATCATGCAGGTGGGTGTTGCAGCCTCGGATGGAGTTGGTTGTACATCATGAGGGTGGGTGTTGCACCCTTAGTTGGAGTTGTGTGTACATCATGAGGGGGGGTGGGTGTTGCAGCCACGGATGGAGTTGGTTGTACATCATGAGGGTGGGTGTAGCAGCTGGAATCCTCTGTACATCAGAAGAGTGAGTTTAGGAGCCTCAAATGGAGTCTCGAGCATCATGACCAGCAGGTGGTGCTACCTCAGGTAGTGAGTGCTCTGCTGCCTGTCACCCTGAGGTTCTTTGCCAGCATCTCGCTCTGAGATGGTGTTTACTTCAAGCCTGAAATGGGCCGCTGACCCCTGGGTTGATGATTCCCACACTCCATTTGCCCAGGCCAGCCCCTCCTGTCGTGATTACCCTGAGAAGCACACCTGTAGGAGTTGGAACGCAAAGCAGCGTTGACAAGATGCTTTGTCAGAATAAAGTCCTCTGTACATGTCAGTCAGTTCCTATTATGCCGTGCAGCAGTTATGTACACGGGAGGCTTGGCCTCTGTTTACCTGCTCCATTGCTCCAGCCGAAAAGCTGACACTCCCCAAAATACAACACAGGCTTACGTGAGCTACGCAGAGCCCGGCTTGCTCTGGCCCGCCCCAACCCGGTAACCACCAACCCTCACCCCCTGTCATCATTGAGCGTAGATTGAAAAGCACTCCAAAGGTGACGAGCCCAAGGAGGGTCTAAGCAGCATCTCTAGAGCTGGACCCTCCGACGTGCGACTGCAACCCATCAATCCTTACCCCTGGCGTCACACAGTGCAGGGGCATAATCCATCCATATGATACCAGGTCAAGGTGGACCTCTTCCGCACCAAGTGTGAGGACTGGACCTCTCTTCCTTCCTTTCTTACTTCTTTCGTCCATTCTTTCTGTTCCACGTCTTTCTTCCCTTCAGTCATTCTTTTTCTTTCCATTCATATTTTTTTCTGTGGTCTTGTTCAGTATTTTCTGATTTTCTCTTGCTTTCTGTTTTTTTCCATTCTTTCTCTGGTTCTTTTTTTCCTATTCTTTTGTCTTTGTATTTTACTATACCTTTCCTTTCCTTCTTTCTTTCTTTCTCTCTATTCTTGTGCAGTTCTTCCATACTTTACATTAGTTATTCTTATTCTTTCATCTTTTATCTTTTCTTGATTTTTATCTTTTCTTTCGAACCCTTTTTTATTTATTTCTATATTTTACCTTTCACTTAACCTGACTATATTTTGATCTCTCTTACAGGAAATGATTTCCAGAACCCCTTGCCATTTTTTATTTTGTTGTTTTTAATGTTACATATTTTTCTTCTGAAATCTACTTCCAAGTTCTTGAGTGTGAAGTGGTCAAAAGTCTAGCTCTGCAAACCTAATAAAATGAAATAAATTCTTTATTTTCAAACTACTTTTACTCCTTAAAGAAATAATTTCACAAGTATTAATTGAAAGGAAAATATCCAAAACCATCTGCACCCATAATATTTACCAGATTATGGTCACCGCATACATTTTGATAACCAGTTCAGCCACCTCTAAACATCCATGATGTTGCACTACTTGACCAGCAGCATCCTTGGAGTTGTCAATACCCATGTTAATCCCAAGAAAAGAACCATGACCACTGGCCTGAAGATCCTCATACCATGCAAAATCTGAACCCTTTGGGGTCACAGAGGGATCCTCAGGCCCCATAAAGACAACTGAGGTTGACAAACACATTCAGCTATACTGAATTTACAAATCCATCATCAAGTCAAAATGATTCGTTATTTACCCTTATACCTTCAAAATCCTCAGAAAACCACTGAATGCCATTCTCATTCTCTCCTCTCTCTCGAGTGAATCTGTGCTTCTGGAAACAGTGGAAGAGGTACCAGTTTGCTACAATGAAAAGACCCTTAACACATTTTTTTTCCTTCTTCCTTGGCATATAAATACTTTAATGCCTGAAATTCAGCTTGTATGTACACTGAGTACTCAACACTAGAATATTACTCATCAAAGTGTTACTAAACCCATGAATGTATAGAGAATATTTAAATCTCTATAGGATCCACAAAGCTCATGCCTTATGTACAAAAACCAGTACTTGATAATTCATCTGAGTTCTTCTGAACATCTTTTCAAATAAGATCCTGAAGTACTCCCCATACACTAATGGAACACCCAGATACATCAACTCCCACAATACCACTGCACAACAGTCCACCACAAAGAGCATTTCTACCACTTAACCGTCCCACACTCCTACAAACCTTCGTCCTATTATGTTGCATTGATTAATTGAGACCTGCTGAAGGACGAAAATCAAGCACGTGATTTTTGAGATCACATATTCTTTCCTGAGACAAGATGCCTTCACCTCAAATCCCAAAATCGGCACATTGACACCTGTGCAGAAGAAAGTTTAACTGGAGATATCACAAGCACAACCTTCTAGAAGAAAGCCTAGTTTCTGATAGAGATGTAGCACAAGGCGGCCACCCACCAGGTGCCAGATGACACCACGTGTGTGTTCTTGATAATGGCACCTAATACCTCCTTGTCTAACTTGAATTTTCTGACGTATAATGATCAACCATAGGGTATTACTATCCATGTAGACCAAATGTTCTTTTGATTCCATTTTGGCTGTTTTATGTGCTAGTTCTGTGTTCAGGTTGTTGAACTTTTTGGTAGTGCCAAAACCCAGTGATAAAAAACTCTTACATTGTCAGCTGTTTGCCATCAATACCCTGGTAGACATTTCTCTCTTCTTGTAAACTATTATAATGTTTTACCAAAATCATGCCGGACAAAAGAACTATGGAGTCCTTTGTAGGAATGTCCTTCAGTTTGATGTTGATGCAATTTTCTCTTGAGGAGGCTGATCTGTATTATCAGTGTCTGTTATCCACAGATAAATCATCCTCTCTCAAATCCCCTTAAGCCTTACTCTATGAGGGTTAAGTCTGACACCATGGTGCTTTTGGGCAGGCCCACTGGAACTATGCAATTCTGCCGCCGCACCATTGCTGCATAATTAGGTATTCGACTTAATAGCCA
Organism: Lissotriton vulgaris; assembly: GCF_964263255.1. Taxonomy (NCBI): domain Eukaryota; kingdom Metazoa; phylum Chordata; class Amphibia; order Caudata; family Salamandridae; genus Lissotriton; species Lissotriton vulgaris. Next base: position 995,161,781 of record NC_141685.1, on the reverse strand, counting down.
AATAATCTGTAATTTGCTGCATAATTTGCAGATTTTATAAAAAAAAATTGTTTCTAGCTCAAAAGGATCAAAAGTTAATAAAGATGCTGTCACACATGATGCTGTGCAGTGGCAACACTTTGCAAAGATTAACTAAACTGATAGTAATGAGGTGAGACCTTTGCATAGACAGTGTTAACATATAAAAATGACAAAACAAAGAATTACTATTGCCAAAAGAATTGCTGCATTATTCTGTATATTTTGTATTTTCTTGGACAATAATTTAGTTAAGGCTGCCACTTAATTCGGTCCTCTCCACCTGCTACTTGAACCCAGTGGCCCTGTGGCTAGGATATACCAACCTTATTGACATTTTCGAGGCAGTCACATAGAATTTGTAAACACTTTTTGGATTGCGACCCTGCAGTGAAAGTCCACGGTGGTCAATCCGTCCTCAAACAAGCGTTCAGATGAAAGCTTGTTTACTCTCTATTATGCCTGTGAATCTATCGAAGATTCTACATCAGAGAAAGTCCAACCGGTCTAAAGACTTTAAACCAAACTTTCTCATTATTTACCAATGTGATGTCATCTTGTTACTGCTTCAAAAAGTTAACTTAAACAGTGTATGGGCTTTTTTTTTTATAGACTTCCTGTATTGCATTTTACTTTTTTTATTTTAAGGCCTCTAGCCCAAGATGCAGCATGACAATTGCATCAGAGAGCTTTTTATGCTAGTGCAGAAAAGCCTTGTTGGTAAACTCCAGTTTTCCACCCTACCAACAGGATCTTCAGGCAAAAACGAATTTAAGTGTTGAACCCTGGGGGAAATGCTTTAAGGATTAGTGAATTTATGGAAAGGTACAGAGGGAGGACACAGGTCTTGCATGTATTTCGGACCCGTGTGTGGAGTCTTGATTTTTATTTGCTGCTGCTGAATTGAGAGCCAACTTATAACTATGCAAATTTGCTTTCACCTGAAAGGTTCGCAAAGTATTCATTGTACACTCTTTGCAACGGCTGCAACGTGTGACAGTGTAACTTTGTCCTCGCCCAGTTATTTTCCCCCTCATTGTGAAATAATTTTCTCTCTCATCTAACCCAGTCAAACTGAAAAATGTACAAAGAAACGTTCTCTACGTGTTTACCTATTGAAATGCTTTTTTTGTTCAATGGCAAATGTTGGCTGACTTGTTGTTTGCAGGCTTACCTGTGGCAGGCTTACCTGTGGCAGAGTTTTGTTTTTCATATAAACGATACTGCACAGTACAATAACACTAAAGGTCATTGGAACCCCAGCAAACAGGCCACCAGCCTGGTGAAATAGAGGCTCTGACTCCATGGACGCCATTTAAGGGGCACCAGGAGTTGCAACTGTGACTCCTAGCTCTCCCCTGGTGACCCCCTGTAATGCTTTTGCGACCCCTGGCCTCAGAGGTGGCAAAATCAGTGCCAGGAACATAGTGGCAGCTCGTCCTTGAGGATGTAGGTTTGAGCTCCTCTCTTAGTTTTCTGTCACTTTTCTTTAATTACACTAATAGTGAATAACGTAGCATTATTCATTATTAGTGTAATACAACAAATAGTACAATTAGCTGGAATATGACCTTTCCTGGTAGCTGAGGTGAATTTTTTTTTTAAATGTATAATGTGTGTATGCTTGTGGGTGAGAGTGTGTTTACGTGATTGAGAGTGTGTATGTAAGTGTGAAATGTGTGTGCAGGTGTAAGCATGTGTATGTGGGTGAAGGTGAAGGTGAAGGTCAAAGCGTGTGTGGTGTCACATCCTTTACCCCTGACATTTCGATGAATTGACAACATGCCCCTCTGAAATCAATCCCTCTCCTATGTTGTCTCTTGGTACTACTGAAAAAGAGAGGATGTTTATTCTTGACCCACTCAATGGTACTCACTTTATCGTTGAGGATGCTGAGTGGACATGGTGGTCACACACACAAATAAATGGTCTCCGAACACCTGCTGTAAACGAGGGGAGCATTCTTTAAGTTTATAAATGCTTTATTGAAAAATAATCAAAAGGAAATACAGCAACATCTATGCATCAAGTGAATATTGAGTCCTGTCATATAGAAATCTATAGCCAGAATGGGAAACGGAGAACATATGCACAAAAGTATACCATAAAGTTAATACAAAATACAAAATAAGACAGACCTCATAAAGAGAATAGGGAAAAAAAATGTTGCAATATAAGACAAATAGCATTTTTGTAAATTTGGTGCACCTTCTGAGCACTTGAAGGCGGCCGCCTTCAAGAGCTTTGGACAGAGGAGCCAGCGGGTGCTGTCCAGTCAGAAGCTCAGTGGTTCCTCACTTTAAAGGAGATGGGAAACTCACAGGTGCCTGAGCGAGATCTCAATTGGTTGGCAAAGGAGACCCCACATCCTCAAACTGTAAACAACTCTTGAACTTGTTTTTGCAAAGTATGCCACAAGCGCAGCCATTTTGTTGGATAAGAATAGGCGCAGCATAAATAGTTGTAAAAGTTGCCTCTTTCACATGTATGTAGCAAAGATTTTTTTTTCTATCCTCACAAAGTTTCCCATAATATGGCAGGAAGGACAAAAAATAGAAGACTGCTGTAGTTGGTGTAAGTTCCTTGTGTGCCTGTGTTGCGTGTTTTTTGTAACACTCGGTGGTTGCGAGCTCGCTGGTCTTATGGCGCTCTTAAGTTTACCACTAAGAACTAGTTATTTTTTTAAACTTGTATACCTTCCAAAGAGAATTAGTAGAAGGTGTCTGCGCTGAAGGAGAATGCAGATAAATAACTTTTCCTTTCTAACGTTGTGTGTAATTTGCAAATTATGGTGTTGCTTTCATCTCTCATCCAGCAGCTACAGTCACTTCCAAACAGGTTTACTCTGAGGGAAATTCCAAGCAAATTTTCAGAGCACAGCGGCTAAGGAAATTACATTTCACAGACACGGAAAAGACATGTGTTCAGTGGCACAATGTTTAAAGGATTACGGTGAGGAGAGTAATTTGTAGAGGCTGTTGGGGCCCATAATAAAGGGAGCCGGAGTATCCGCACTGTATTCACCTGAAGGGAGATTACCTGTACTTCTCTGCAGCTGGGCAAGACTTTGTAATGGGAGAGTACTGGCACTTCTCATTAGTAAACGGGTACTTTTAATGAGTTTCAGCGCTTTTATCCTTCCATGTTACCCACAGCTGTGGCCTCGCCTGTGTGAGAAAAGCATGCATTGCTGCCCCTCCCCTGTGTGAGGGTGGATTGCACCGATGCAGCCTCGCATTGCTGCTGCCCGTCCTCTGTGTGAGGGGAGATTGCACCGATGCAGCCTCGCATTGCTGCTGCCCCTCCCCTGTGTGAGGGTGGATTGCACCGTTGCAGCCTCGCATTGCTGCTGCCCGTCCTCTGTGTGAGGGGAGATTGCACCGATGCAGCCTCGCATTGCTGCTGCCCGTCCTCTGTGTGAGGGGAGATTGCACCGATGCAGCCTCGCATTGCTGCTGCCCGTCCTCTGTGTGAGGGGAGATTGCACCGATGCAGCCTCGCATTGCTGCTGCCCGTCCTCTGTGTGAGGGGAGATTGCACCGATGCAGCCTCGCATTGCTGCTGCCCGTCCTCTGTGTGAGGGGAGATTGCACCGATGCAGCCTCGCATTGCTGCTGCCTCTCCTCTGTGGGAGGGGAGATTGCACTGATGCAGCCTCGCATTGCTGCCTCTCCTCTGTGTGAGGGGAGATTGCACCGATGCAGCCTCGCATTGCTGCCCGTCCTCTGTGTGAGGGGAGATTGCACCGATGCAGCCTCGCATTGCTGCTGCCCGTCCTCTGTGTGAGGGGAGATTGCACCGATGCAGCCTCGCATTGCTGCTGCCTGTTCTCTGTGTGAGGGGGGACTGCACCGATGCAGCCTCGCATTGCTGCTGCCCGTCCTCTGTGTGAGGGGAGATTGCACCGATGCAGCCTCGCATTGCTGCTGCCCGTCCTCTGTGTGAGGGGAGATTGCACCGATGCAGCCTCGCATTGCTGCCCGTCCTCTGTATGAGGGGAGATTGCAAAGATGCAGCCTCGCATTGCTACTGCCTGTCCTCTGTGGGAGGGGAGATTATACCAATGCGGCCTTGCATTGCTGCCACCCGATCTATGTGAGAGGGGAGATTGCACCAATGCAGCCTTGCAGTGCTGCTGCCTCTCCTCTGTGGGAGGGGAGATTGCACTGATGCGGCCTCGCATTGCCTCTGCCCGTTCTCTGTGTGAGGGGAGATTGCAAAGATGCAGCCTCGCATTGCTGCTGCCCATCCTCTGTGTGAGAGGAGATTGTACTGCTGCAGCATTGCATTGCAGCTGCCAGTCCTCTGGTTGAAGAGAGATTGTACTGATGCGGCCTCGCATTGATGCTGCCTGTCCTCTGTGTGAGGGGAGATTGCACTGATGCGGCCTCGCATTGCTGCTGCCTGTCCTCTGTGTGAGGGGAGATTGTACTGATGCAGCCTCGCATTGCTGCTGCCTGTCCTCTGTGTGAGGGGAGATTGTACCGATGCAGCCTCGTATTGCTGCTGCCCGTCCTCTGTGTGAGGGGAGATTGCACTGATGCAGCCTCGCATTGCTGCTGCTCATTCTCTGTGTGAGCGGAGATTGCACCGATACAGCCTCGCATTGCTGCTGCCCGTCCTCTGTGTGAGGGGAGATTGCACCGATGCAGCCTCGCATTGCTGCTGCTCATTCTCTGTGTGAGCGGAGATTGCACCGATACAGCCTCGCATTGCTGCTGCCCGTCCTCTGTGTGAGGGGAGATTGCACCGATGCAGCCTCGCATTGCTGCTGCTCATTCTCTGTGTGAGCGGAGATTGCACCGATACAGCCTCGCATTGCTGCTGCTCATTCTCTGTGTGAGCGGAGATTGCACCGATACAGCCTCGCATTGCTGCTGCCCGTCCTCTGTGTGAGGGGAGATTGCACTGATGCAGCCTCGCATTGCTGCTGCTCATTCTCTGTGTGAGCGGAGATTGCACCGATACAGCCTCGCATTGCTGCTGCCTGTTCTCTGTGTGAGGGGAGATTGCACCGATGCAGCCTCGCGTTGCTGCTGCCTGTCCTCTGTGTGAGGGGAGATTGCTCTGATGCGGCCTCGCATTGCCTCTGCTGTTCTCTGTGTGAGGGGAGATTGCACCAATGCAGCCTTGCAGTGCTGCTGTCTCTCCTCTGTGGGAGGGGAGATTGCACTGATGCGGCCTCGCATTGCCTCTGCCCGTTCTCTGTGTGAGGGGAGATTGCACCAATGCAGCCTTGCAGTGCTGCTGCCTCTCCTCTGTGGGAGGGGAGATTGCACTGATGCGGCCTCGCATTGCCTCTGCCCGTTCTCTGTGTGAGGGGAGATTGCAAAGATGCAGCCTCGCATTGCTACTGCCTGATCTCTGTGTGAGGGGAGATTGTACTGCTGCAGCATTGCATTGCAGCTGCCAGTCCTCTGGTTGAAGAGAGATTGTACTGATGCGGCCTCGCATTGATGCTGCCTGTCCTCTGTGTGAGGGGAGATTGCACTGATGCGGCCTCGCATTGCTGCTGCCTGTCCTCTGTGTGAGGGGAGATTGTACTGATGCAGCCTCGCATTGCTGCTGCCTGTCCTCTGTGTGAGGGGAGATTGTACCGATGCAGCCTCGTATTGCTGCTGCCCGTCCTCTGTGTGAGGGGAGATTGCACTGATGCAGCCTCGCATTGCTGCTGCTCATTCTCTGTGTGAGCGGAGATTGCACCGATACAGCCTCGCATTGCTGCTGCCCGTCCTCTGTGTGAGGGGAGATTGCACCGATGCAGCCTCGCATTGCTGCTGCTCATTCTCTGTGTGAGCGGAGATTGCACCGATACAGCCTCGCATTGCTGCTGCCCGTCCTCTGTGTGAGGGGAGATTGCACCGATGCAGCCTCGCATTGCTGCTGCTCATTCTCTGTGTGAGCGGAGATTGCACCGATACAGCCTCGCATTGCTGCTGCTCATTCTCTGTGTGAGCGGAGATTGCACCGATACAGCCTCGCATTGCTGCTGCCCGTCCTCTGTGTGAGGGGAGATTGCACTGATGCAGCCTCGCATTGCTGCTGCTCATTCTCTGTGTGAGCGGAGATTGCACCGATACAGCCTCGCATTGCTGCTGCCTGTTCTCTGTGTGAGGGGAGATTGCACCGATGCAGCCTCGCGTTGCTGCTGCCTGTCCTCTGTGTGAGGGGAGATTGCTCTGATGCGGCCTCGCATTGCCTCTGCTGTTCTCTGTGTGAGGGGAGATTGCACCAATGCAGCCTTGCAGTGCTGCTGTCTCTCCTCTGTGGGAGGGGAGATTGCACTGATGCGGCCTCGCATTGCCTCTGCCCGTTCTCTGTGTGAGGGGAGATTGCAAAGATGCAGCCTCGCATTGCTGCTGCCCATCCTCTGTGTGAGAGGAGATTGTACTGCTGCAGCATTGCATTGCAGCTGCCAGTCCTCTGGTTGAAGAGAGATTGTACTGATGCGGCCTCGCATTGATGCTGCCTGTCCTCTGTGTGAGGGGAGATTGCACCGATACAGCCTCGCATTGCTACTGCCTGTCCTCTGTGGGAGGGGAGATTATACCAATGCGGCCTTGCATTGCTGCCGCCCGATCTATGTGAGAGGGGAGATTGCACCAATGCAGCCTTGCAGTGCTGCTGCCTCTTCTCTGTGGGAGGGGAGATTTTACCAATGCGGCCTTGTATTGCTGCTGCCCGATCTCTGGGAGAGGGGAGATTGCACCAATGCAGCCTTGCAGTGCTGCTGCCTCTCCTCTGTGGGAGGGGAGATTTTACCAATGCGGCCTTGTATTGCTGCTGCCCGATCTCTGTGTGAGGGGAGATTGCACCAATGCAGCCTCGCATTGCTGCGGCCTCTCCTCTGTGTGAGGGGAGATTGCACCGATACAGCCTCGCATTGCTGCTGCCTGTACTCTGTGTGAGGGGAGATTGCACCGATGCAGCCTCGTATTGCTGCTGCCTGTTCTCTGTGTGAGGGGGGACTGCACCGATGTAGCCTCGCATTGTTGATGCTCGTTCTCTGTGTTAGGGGAGATTGCACCGATACAGCCTCGCATTGCTGCTGCCTGTTCTCTGTGTGAGGGGAGATTGTACCAATGTGGCCTTGCATTGCTGGTACCTGTTTTCTGTGTGAGGGGAGAATGCACTGATGCAGCCTCGCATTGCTGCGGCTATTCTCTGTGTGAAGGAAGATTGGACTGATGCAGCTTTGCATTGCTGTGCCTGCTCTCTGTGTGAGGGGAGATTGTACTGATGCAGCCTCGCATTGCTGCAGCCTGCTCTTGTTAAAGGGATGCATGCACTGTTGCTGCCTGTTCCATTCCAGTTCTGTATTAGGGGCTTCTGACAGGCTGCACCCTGGACTGTGTCCAATTAGTTGAATAAATATGAAAGATACGGTTCTCAAAAAAAATCTGAAATTTACTTCCTATTACAACTACTTTTGAACTAAATAAAAAAAATAGAATTCTCGAACAATTCCGGGCACAACCTTGTTAAGTTCTGACAACCACAGGCAGCTCTATCAATTATGAATGCAGTTTGTGAGTGCTTGGCAAATCGCAATTGCGCTTGTTTAGTGGGGAAATATATACCCCTGCAGAGAAACTCTTTCCTTTCTCCACATCCATTGTGCCCTTACCACCCTGATCTGAGATTCAGTTGTGCCTTTGACAGAAGTAAACGTTCGACAATATCCCTGGTGAGAATGGACTATCTCAAAGTTATGGAATACCCAAAAACCCACAAGTTTGAGGGGTTCACAAACTCTGCATGACATTCCTTCCCTGAAACATTAACTCCATACTCTGGGGAACAGATTTAAGGGCATGTAATATTACAAAATAATGTAAATTAATGGTAGTGTATGGCTTGAAATTGTTTAGTATGGTAATGCATGGTATGGGCTGTCTTTGAATAGTATAGTATGGTATGGTATGGCATGGCCTGTTCTTGCATAGTATGGTATCATAGGGCATGGTTTAGTATGGGCTGTGATTGCATAGTATGGTATACTATAGTATTGCATAGTATAGCATGGTATAGTATGGTATGGACCGTCAGTGTATCATGTAGCATGGCATGGCATAACATAGTATGGTATGGCATGTCTCATTATTATATGGTACAGCCTGGTATGGTATGGCATGGTGTGGTACAGTATGGTTGGGTATGGCCTGTCGTTGTATGATGTGACATGTTATTACATGGTATTTTTTGGTATAGTATGGTATGGTATTGTATGGTATGGCCTGCTATTGTATGGTATGGTAGGGTAAGGCCTGTTGGATGATAAGGTATGTTATGGTCTGTTATTGTACAATATGGTGTAGTATGTTATGGTAGGGGCTGTCATCTTATTTTATATTATGATACATTATGGCCTCTCATTGTCTAGTATGGTAGGGTATGGCCTATTAAGGTGTAGTATGCTATGGTATGGTTTATTAAGGTTTGGCGTGGTATGGCCTGTCATTGTCTATCAGGGTATGGTATGGTGTGTTATTGTATAGTATGGTATGGTATGGCCAGTAATTGTATGGTATGGTATGGTATGCTATGGTCTGTCATTGTACAGTGCGGCATGGTCTGGCCTGTCATTGCATGGTATGGTGTGGTATGGTATGGTGGTATGGGAGGATATGGTATGGTATGGTAAGGTGGTATGGTATGGTTGTATGGTATGGTATGGTATGGTAAGGTGGTATGGTTTGGTATGGTATGGTATGGTAAGGTGGTATGGTATGGTATGGTAGTATGGTATGGTATGGTAAGGTGGTATGGTATGGTATGATATGGTATGGTGTGGTGTGGTATGGTGGTATGGTATGATATGGGATGGGATGGTATGGTATGAGCTGATTTCTGTGGCTATAGTGTTAGTGTGAAGAAGAGGCACAGCAGTGAAAAACATGCAAATGCACAAAGTGCTTTAATAAAAAGGTAAAATCGCATATTAAAAAAAGAAAATGGTCTGTGGCTCAAGTGTCGCACTGGAGAAAAAACTGGGAAAAAACAACATTTTAGTAAAGATTGCATGAGAAAAACGTCGAAAGAAAGGGAAAGGCTCGTTAACATTAAATAAGTCCATGGTACAGTGTCACTCTAAAAATCTAAAAGCAATTCTATAGTAAAGATTGCATTTGAAAAACAAAGTGCATGTAAACATTAAATAGATCCGTCACTGCATTATCGCCCTGGAGCTTTAAATAAATCCATGGCTACAGCCTTAGCTGGGAGAAGAGGAACGGCTGAGAAAAACATGCAGCCGAACAGGCTGCAATAATGAAAATGTAAAAATGCACGATAAAAGAAAGAACATGCTTTTAAACATTAAAAGGGCTGTGGCTACAGTCTCAACCTAGAGGATATAAAAGCAGCACTGTAGTAAAGACTGCATTTGTAAAACAAACAATGCTTTTAAACCTTAAATAAGTCTGTGGATGCAGTGTCAAAGTGCCTCAATCCAAATACGAGCAGTGGAAGGACACTAATAAAAACATGTATCAATCAGTACCTGGTTCATGGCCCATTGAAGAGACAAACAGTGAAGTGAGGGAGTGAAACTGGCGCCCTCTGACCCATGAGAAGCAAAGAAATTAGAGTGAGGATGAATCCAGCAGTAGTGGGCGGCCTCTAGGCACTCTTTAAGTTTATTTTAACAAAAGATCTCTCAAGCGACAGGGCATGCCCTCTCTCTGGCGACACCTAGAAAGAGTCTGTATCCACCTTGGTAGATGTATCCATCCATACTTGCCAGGTATTGGGCACCATTCGTTTTTCTGTCTTTGGGTGTTTTTTAGGACTGGTCAGCGGTGTAGTCACACATGTGTGTTACTTTTAAAAGTTCACAATCCATGAAGATGACCCAAAACCAAGCCTTGGGCAGTCACTTAAAATTGAGAACTTTATCTCCCAGTAAACTAAACATTTACCTATGTTAGTGACCTGAGGTACAGCACCACCTAGGCTTGTGACATAACTTACATTTTAGGGCTGGACTGCATGTTTGGGGTGTGGCCAGCAATGCTTTGCGTATGGTGACCCACTTCTGTAACGGCAAATAGAAACCTAAGGCTGAAATGAAATGCACCAAGAGAAATAATCAGTGGCAAGATGATGAAAAAGATTAAAAAGATTGTTCATATTGCCCTTTTAGTTTATGGAAAACTTTATGCTTAATACAGCAGGACGGAGTTGGTTATGGTGGAAAACTAATAAAACGGTAATAGACCCGATCGTGCTATTATGAAGAATAGCGATAGTGGCAGTAGGCTTGACGTATTTATTGTGAAAAGCATATGTCAAAGTCAATAAGCATTTGATGGTGGCTTTTTATCACTCTGTATTAAAGCCTGCAGACAGGTATTTTGTTACATGTAATCTCGCAGATGACTGTAGTAGGTAGGAGTTTTAGAGCTCCTGACCCCCTCTGACACACCATTTGGGATAGAAGATGTAGACTGTTTCAATCATTCTTAGTCCTTCTTGGAAGAGATAGTATTGTCCTTTGCCGACTGTAAGTTTGTATACATTTGTAATTTTATGACTGTATGACTGGTGGTTGCCTTGTGCGAAAGTGTACGTTCAATACAGGTTGCCTGGGTTGGTTATTGTCTCAAGCTAGGAGTGAAGGCTATGGGTCTGATTGGTTCATTCAGAAAAATGATGTCCAAAGCCATAGGTCTGATCCTTCTTATTAGGAAACGGTATGACATCAGAATGCCTGTGCAATTAATTTGGAAAAACATTTGTTAAAACCAATAGGCCTTTAACTGTGGATTGTTATCGCACTATGTTACGGGCTGTAGACAGGTAAATATCCCCGATTACCATAGTAAGGAAGGGTTTTAGTGTTGTTGACCCACTCAAGCAAAATCTTTGTATAGACTTTGCAGGGTGATAGTTCGTGATTGTCCTCTTAAGAGAGATTTTATATTGTTTTGACAACTGTAATTTTGTATGTTTGTTATTTTATTATGGGTTATGGTGACAGACAGTGATAAAAACCATACACTTGATTGGTTCATTGGGAAAAAATATTTCAGATGCCATAGGTTGGATCTGTTTATTATGACATGGTCTGCCTGATTGATTTATTATGAAACACATATCTTAAAGCCAGTAGGCCTCGAAAAATGTATTACTAATGCACCCCAATAGAACCTGAAGACATGCATTTTGTTACAGGAAACCACACATATTACTTTTCTAGGTAAGGATTGGTTTTGACTAGCCTCTGTGACAAACCGTCAGTGGAAGATTTAGACTATAATAATTCTTGCTAGAATTTTTTCAGAAGGCCTGATATATATAGTTTAAAACCAAATGCTACAGGGTCATTATCCCACACAAAACCATAGAAATTCAGCAGTTGTAGTTGTACTTAAAGTTATACTTACGTTAAGAAATTATGACTCGTTGCCTTAAGTTATTTAAAAAAAAATTCAAACAATAGGGTGTTTGGGTGCGTAAATCAAATTTATACCATATATGCAAAAACCACCTTGACAACTAAACGCGGTTTGGTGTTTTTATTACACCTTGACAATTTGTTCATTTTTTGATATACACATTCAACTTTTAAATCATGTCAAACAGGTAAGAACAATCAAATAGAAAGATTAAACAAAACATTAATAACAACTGTGTACTTAATTACAAACCAATAAACTGACAGCACATAAAAAGGCAAAGAATGACCAGTCCTTCAATTTTACACAGAACAATGGCGACACAGTTTATTTACAATTCGTAAACCTGCAATCTGCCAAAGACAGCTAGTCATGCATGATCCAACTCAGCTAGTCACAATTCTTTTCTTGAGCCACAGAGTAGCACAGTGTGCAAACAGGGCAATCAGCCTGTTGTATTCAGATCATGCATGAGGGAAAAGATGTGAGTGAGTGAAGAACAAATCAGAATAGCATAATAATAGTGTAACCAGGGGTAATGCCATGGGTCCCAATGTAGTTTGCCATAGTTAAATTCAATATTCATGTAAGAGCCATTTAAGAATATGTATATGAAAAGGAATATATTTACAATTTTGAAGTGATCATCCAGTCACGCGGTCAGTGTTCACGGTACAGGATACTAAGATATGAATAAGAGGTATAAGTAAAGGTTATGGTGACAAATTTAAAAGTGGAATGAAAGGTGGACACAGGCAATAGCATGTATCATGATTGACATAGCCTGTCTGTCCAGTGTCCCTATGGTAGCTAAAGTCTACCGTGTGTAGAAGTCTTTTTGGCCCGTGTATTGTATAGTTAGGTGCGTAAAAGGGCCTCAGGACAATTTACAGGGGGAGGGGCACTCCTGTGGTAAGAGGAAATCTCGTGGTCCATGCCAGGCATACTTAGTGATGACTAATTAATACCCAGAAAAAGTTGGTGGTAGCGTGCTAATAAGCTAACGCTTACCGTAGTTGTAAATGTCAGGACATTAGGTAGTCCTGTTCTTCACACTCGTCAGTCTGTGCAAGAGAAAACAAGGTCACAGATCAATACCTCGTTTCCGCGAGTGAAAGCGAGGGCTGGGGGGAGGGGAGTTGGGCACGCAAGCTTACCTCTAAAAAAGTGGCGTATTGCTTGGCACGAGTCCTTCGTTTCAATCGACATCAGCTCCTGTGTCTGGGGGCTGATGTCTTTTGTAGTGGTGACTCCCTGCGTATCCGGGTCACATTTAGAAAGTAGGATCTGTTTCCGGTATGGTACCATAATGGGCTCAAACTTTGACTGGGGTGGAAGCACTAAGAACCATGGAAAGGTTTCTTAGGTATGGCGAGGGCGGGGCGGGTCCGTTGTCCATCTAGAGCAGAGGTTTTCAAACTTTTGGATGCAGAGACCCCCCTGTCAACATTTTGAAGCATAAAGACCCCTTCCTGACAAAAATTTCTAAACCTGTTGGCAGGGCTACTAGAATTATGAGTCAAGTGAGGACCAAATTACGCGACAGGCTTGACTAAATTGTGTGGGAAGAAAATGTAAGTGATGTTATGTGATGCCGCGTATTTTGGGATAGCATTGCTTCATTATTTTGACATTTTTTACACACAGTAACACTGAGGAAAGATTTCACCCGTTCAATATCCGTTTATAACCAAAATACACTATTAACATCAGAAAGATTTCTAGTCAACCTTTGAGACGGGCCTTCCACTCCGCAGGAAAACGTGCTGCCACATTAGAAGCTCACCTGGCCCTGGCAAGGAGAGGCAGGGGTCCCTTAAAAACCTGGTGGTTTTGTGCAGAGTTAAGCAGTTTACCCAAGCAGCTTTCCTCTCACCCCCTCCCTTCCATCCCTCTCTCCTCTCCTAACCCCGGATCCTTCTCTCACTTTGCAAGCCATTTTCTTTCACCCCTTTTTACAACATCTGAACTCTCCCCATTCAACCTCTCACTTTAACAATGCACCTCATCTCTCTATAGCACCTTTCTGACAAACATTTCATTTTTTTATAGCGCTACTCATAGTTTACTCACACTCAGTTCTCTGATCTGCATGGTACACGTTCTTTGTAGCAGGCACATTAACCCTCTGCACACTCTGTGGGTGAAAAGTGTGCCCATGTGAGTGCACAGTGAGCGAGGCAACAGTGAGAGAGTAGGGTAAGAGAAGTGACTGCAGGGTGAGTGAGGTGGTGTATGGATTTGGGTGTGAATGCAAGTTCAGAATGGGAGGAACGAATGTATGATTACTGATGGGCTTTTTTGAGTGATTTGCTTATTGAGCAGTGAGGGGGTCAGGTGAGTGAAGTGTCACATGAGTGCAGGATGAGTAGTGTACTCGTGTGACTGCAGGGTGAGGTATAGGGTGAACAGCGCAAGTGCATTGTGAGTGCAGAGTGATCACTGTGAGTGCAGGGTGAGCAGGTGAATGGTGTGAGTGCAGGGTGAATGGTGTGAGTGCATGGTGATCAGTGTGAGTGCACGGTGGGCGTGAAAGTGAAGGGCGAGAATGAGGAGCGAGTAGTCTGAATGCAGGGTGTATTTCCATACACTTGAAGTAACTTAGCATGTTCTTGACGGCGGCGTAGGGTTTAAGATCTAAGTTAAACTACTGCGGCATTAATCGGGGATCGAGGGTGGAGAAAATAAATAATGTGCTGATCCTGCAACAAACTTACAGCCCTATGGTTAGGGTTGTCAGCAGATTATTTTGATGGCCCAGTCGGTACAAAAATAAGCAGACACCTAAAGCTTATTTTAAGCACTTATCTGTGCATACTTCGAACAACAAATATAAATGGAAAGCACTTTTAATTGTGTTCTAGGGCTGCCTCAATGATCCCTGACTGACAAAGAGAAAAAAGACAGAAAAGTCGCATAACTAATGCATAGATACTTTTGTATTTAAAAGTCTATTTAGTGTCATGACTAGATCTTTGCAGGCTCTTTAAACAAAACAGGCAGGCATTTTTCTTTTGGCAAACCCTACTTTATATTCCATTTCATTAAATACATTTTCACACTACAGCAGTAATTGTAAAATACAAATGTAAGGAACAGGCACAGTGGGGGCCCAGGGGGCACTGAAACCAGGAAAAAAACTAAGTCTCTGTAATCAGTTTACAAAGGCATGTAAATATGAAAATGGTCTTTAAAGACCTGTGAAAAACTTGGGCGTGTTGGAGATGACTCCAGACACTGCCCAGCCCAGCCTACAGCTCGAGTTACACTGCAGCAGCAGCCGGGCTGAGAGACATGACGAGGGAGGAGGGGGGCTGAAGCCCTTGGGCCTGGAAAGAAGTAGGACTGTGAAGGCGCGACCCCTTTTGCATCGCTCCACGGCCCCCTGGGGGTCGCGCCCCACAGTTTGAAGACCCCTGATCTAGAGGGAATAAAAAAAAATGAAATGAAAATATAATACTGCACGCTCTAAGTTTTCATCTGAATAAAATAAAATATAGTATCCCCTAAGCGGAATCTTGTGGATATACTGTAGCAGTAAAGGTCAATTGGAATTAGCCCAGCATGAATTAGGCAACAGATTTGTCGCACATGGATACAGGGAGAAGTGTTGCAAGGTGCCATAATCAAAACTAATTCTAAAACAAGAGATCAACTGCTGTTTTCACATCAATTGAGGAAAGACAGTCAGCATGAGATCTAACTCATTACAAGCTTTAGCATTCAGCATACGCAAGTGAGACAAATCTTGCAAAACATTGGCACCTATTACACAGTGATCCTGTTATAGGTTTGAAGGTCCACTGCAGGCCCTCAATAGCTTTTCGAAGAATAAGGTCAATGAGAGTTGACCTTGTGGTCAGAAGTCCAGAAACACAGCAGGGGGCACCTGGCTCATGGGCAGCTGGGGCTTCAGAAAATGCCACAAATGCAAGGCTTGTAAACATGGAGTCAATACCCCACAATTGCCTTTAACTTTTTCAGATGAGGATTGGAAGATTAGGCATTGCATTGTTAAAGTGAATTTGTTGTTTATGTGTTGAGGTGTACCTGCTCAAAACTGTATATAGAGGCAGTACAATTTTAAAAGTCCATCTATGAATTTTACAGCACATCAGGGCAATCATACACAAGGAGTAGGCACACCCTGTAGATCGGCATGTTGAAGCAGTACATGGGAGTAGGACAGAGGATCTTAGCTATTTTGTACTAGATCAAGTGCCAAACAGGACAGGGAAGGCAATAAGGAATGATCTTTGAGGCAATTAGAATCTAAACATATTCTTAGATTCAATACTAGAGTTCTGGCAGGATTGAATACAGAAGAGGATCTTTATATTCATTTATGAAATAATAAATGTGACAGATAGAGACATTTGTATAAATTCGTGACAATTTGAAGGACATTTAGCATTGAGATTGTAATGAATTTTGTATTAGTAATGTTATGTATGGTAATAGTTTTAGGGTACTGAGTGCTTTATACATTTGGCTATTGATTAGTCGTTTTAGCACTTATTTTCCAGAACAGTAACAACAGATTATGAGTAAGATGTAAGCAGGTAACAGCAATGTGCATGTTCAATTCCAGTGGCATGAGTTTGTATGGCAGTTTGCTAATAATGATCGGAAGAGTTTTTCACTATTTTGATTCTGCACATTTTGTAGTGAATACTACATGCCAATTTGCACGAATTTACTTTGCACTTTATAGCAAAGGACACTTGCCCTTGATTCTCTGTGTGCATGGTTTTTATTTGGTTATGTTATGTTCAAATGAATTTGGCTGACAACATAAGATATGAAAATTGGTATCAACGGCTGCAGGACTTTGCACATGTGGTTACAAATTTGCTGAATTTTGCACATTGCTGTATAAATGTTTGCACTTTATGCATGTTTGCACATATAATCTAGCAGAACTCACAATGTGTATCTCTGTGCTGTATGCCAGTTGCTGACACAGGGTTGTCAAGATAACATTTGATGCAATGATGCCATGTGAGCAACAAAATTAAACCTGATGAATATGCTGCTACATGTGAGAATAATCATCAATTTCTTTATTTCATTGCCAAATAATAATGCATGTAATAATTGGCAGAGTGATCCTGCTAAATGACACAATGAATAATGTCACATTTAACCACATGTGGGTTTTTAAAATTAGATGCATTGTCACTTTAATTTAAATCTTGGGGGTATAAAAAGGGCAAAATGTTGTTATGCATTTGTTGTGAAAAAGGTCAGCGGAGACGGTCAAAACGCACACCCGAAACCACAATAAAAGCCACCTGGAAGCGAACCCGAGCATCTTGAAGCCTGTTTTGAAAAAGTGAATGGGTGTGTTGAGATATATATATATATATATATATATATAAATATATATATATATAAAACAACCTTGGAAATATCAACCCGTGAGTGTGGATAATTCTTTGGTAAACGGAAGAATTGGAGCACTATGTATATATATATATATATATATATATATATATATATATATATATATATATATATATATATATATATATATATATATATATATATATATATATATATATATATATATATATATATATATATATATATATATATATATATATATATATTTCTTTCCACAAACCTCCGAGTGAGGAGCCTCCAACCCTGCAGGGCGGCCTCTTGAAAACGGGCACGGAGACGCCCGCCAATTTCACAAAAACACACTTGAGGCCCACTTCTGGAAACGGAGCTTTTAATTCAAGATTCGTTGCACAGCGCTTTCTGCAGTCCAACTAGTTTCGGCACTACAGCCTTGATCACGGGCAGAAAGTCTCACCAGGTGCTTCTGTGCTCGCGTTTTTTGTAACGTCTCTGATGACTTGACTGATGAAAGCCTGCATCTCCCAGAGTGCATCAATCCGTGCAGGTAATTGTTGTTTGTGAGGAATTACTCGTTTTGCTGTCAGAAGGATGGTATTCTGCTCAGCTACCTGATGCACCCGTTGTTACATGTATCCCAATGGAATCAGTCAGAAAGTCTAAATTCGCGCAATGCAGAAAGTTGAGACATCTTGATTTGCAGGCTCCTTTCTCCAGAACGATTGGAAGGGGAATCATCCCCCAGCCAAATCCCTTCCAGCGCTGCCGTTGTTTTCGCCATATGACATCTCCTAAGTAGGTTTAGTGGCAGCGTGAGGGTCATGCTCCTTCCTCATTTCTTTCCACAAACCTCCGAGTGAGGAGCCTCCAACCCTGCAGGGCGGCCTCTTGAAAACGGGCACGGAGACGCCCGCCAATTTCACAAAAACACACTTGAGGCCCACTTCTGGAAACAGAGCTTTTAATTCAAGATTCGTTGCACAGCGCTTTCTGCAGTCCAACTAGTTTCGGCACTACAGCCTTGATCACGGGCAGAAAGTCTCACCAGGTGCTTCTGTGCTCGCGTTTTTTGTAACGTCTCTGATCACGTGACTGATGAAAGCCTGCATCTCCCAGAGTGCATCAATCCGTGCAGGTAATTGTTGTTTGTGAGGAATTACTCGTTTTGCTGTCAGAAGGATGGTATTCTGCTCAGCTACCTGATGCACCCGTTGTTACATGTATCCCAATGGAATCAGTCAGAAAGTCTAAATTCGCGCAATGCAGAAAGTTGAGACATCTTGATTTGCAGGCTCCTTTCTCCAGAACGATTGGAAGGGGAATCATCCCCCAGCCAAATCCCTTCCAGCGCTGCCGTTGTTTTCGCCATATGACATCTCCTAAGTAGGTTTAGTGGCAGCGTGTGGGTCATGCTCCTTCCTCATTTCTTTCCACAAACCTCCGAGTGAGGAGCCTCCAACCCTGCAGGGCGGCCTCTTGAAAACGGGCACGGAGACGCCCGCCAATTTCACAAAAACACACTTGAGGCCCACTTCTGGAAACTGAGCTTTTAATTCAAGATTCGTTGCACAGCGCTTTCTGCAGTCCAACTAGTTTCGGCACTACAGCCTTGATCACGGGCAGAAAGTCTCACCAGGTGCTTCTGTGCTCGCGTTTTTTGTAACGTCTCTGATCACGTGACTGATGAAAGCCTGCATCTCCCAGAGTGCATCAATCCGTGCAGGTAATTGTTGTTTGTGAGGAATTACTCGTTTTGCTGTCAGAAGGATGGTATTCTGCTCAGCTACCTGATGCACCCGTTGTTACATGTATCCCAATGGAATCAGTCAGAAAGTCTAAATTCGCGCAATGCAGAAAGTTGAGACAACTTGATTTGCAGGCTCCTTTCTCCAGAACGATTGGAAGGGGAATCATCCCCCAGCCAAATCCCTTCCAGCGCTGCCGTTGTTTTCGCCATATGACATCTCCTAAGTAGGTTTAGTGGCAGCGTGTGGGTCATGCTCCTTCCTCATTTCTTTCCACAAACCTCCGAGTGAGGAGCCTCCAACCCTGCAGGGCGGCCTCTTGAAAACGGGCACGGAGACGCCCGCCAATTTCACAAAAACACACTTGAGGCCCACTTCTGGAAACGGAGCTTTTAATTCAAGATTCGTTGCACAGCGCTTTCTGCAGTCCAACTAGTTTCGGCACTACAGCCTTGATCACGGGCAGAAAGTCTCACCAGGTGCTTCTGTGCTCGCGTTTTTTGTAACGTCTCTGATCACGTGACTGATGAAAGCCTGCATCTCCCAGAGCGCATCAATCCGTGCAGGTAATTGTTGTTTGTGAGGAATTACTCGTTTTGCTGTCAGAAGGATGGTATTCTGCTCAGCTACCTGATGCACCCGTTGTTACATGTATCCCAATGGAATCAGTCAGAAAGTCTAAATTCGCGCAATGCAGAAAGTTGAGACATCTTGATTTGCAGGCTCCTTTCTCCAGAACGATTGGAAGGGGAATCATCCCCCAGCCAAATCCCTTCCAGCGCTGCCGTTGTTTTCGCCATATGACATCTCCTAAGTAGGTTTAGTGGCAGTGTGTGGGTCATGCTCCTTCCTCATTTCTTTCCACAAACCTCCGAGTGAGGAGCCTCCAACCCTGCAGGGCGGCCTCTTGAAAACGGGCACGGAGACGCCCGCCAATTTCACAAAAACACACTTGAGGCCCACTTCTGGAAACGGAGCTTTTAATTCAAGATTCGTTGCACAGCGCTTTCTGCAGTCCAACTAGTTTCGGCACTACAGCCTTGATCACGGGCAGAAAGTCTCACCAGGTGCTTCTGTGCTCGCGTTTTTTGTAACGTCTCTGATCACGTGACTGATGAAAGCCTGCATCTCCCAGAGTGCATCAATCCGTGCAGGTAATTGTTGTTTGTGAGGAATTACTCGTTTTGCTGTCAGAAGGATGGTATTCTGCTCAGCTACCTGATGCACCCGTTGTTACATGTATCCCAATGGAATCAGTCAGAAAGTCTAAATTCGCGCAATGCAGAAAGTTGAGACATCTTGATTTGCAGGCTCCTTTCTCCAGAACGATTGGAAGGGGAATCATCCCCCAGCCAAATCCCTTCCAGCGCTGCCGTTGTTTTCGCCATATGACATCTCCTAAGTAGGTTTAGTGGCAGCGTGTGGGTCATGCTCCTTCCTCATTTCTTTCCACAAACCTCCGAGTGAGGAGCCTCCAACCCTGCAGGGCGGCCTCTTGAAAACGGGCACGGAGACGCCCGCCAATTTCACAAAAACACACTTGAGGCCCACTTCTGGAAACGGAGCTTTTAATTCAAGATTCGTTGCACAGCGCTTTCTGCAGTCCAACTAGTTTCGGCACTACAGCCTTGATCACGGGCAGGATTGGAAGGAGAATCATCCCCCAGCCAAACGAATCTTGAATTAAAAGCTCAGTTTCCAGAAGTGGGCCTCAAGTGTGTTTTTGTGAAATTGGCGGGCGTCTCCGTGCCCGTTTTCAAGAGGCCGCCCTGCAGGGTTGGAGGCTCCTCACTCGGAGGTTTGTGGAAAGAAATGAGGAAGGAGCATGACCCACACGCTGCCACTAAACCTACTTAGGAGATGTCATATGGCGAAAACAACGGCAGCGCTGGAAGGGATTTGGCTGGGGGATGATTCCGCTTCCAATCGTTCTGGAGAAAGGAGCCTGCAAATCAAGATGTCTCAACTTTCTGCATTGCGCGAATTTAGACTTTCTGACTGATTCCATTGGGATACATGTAACAACGGGTGCATCAGGTAGCTGAGCAGAATACCATCCTTCTGACAGCAAAACGAGTAATTCCTCACAAACAACAATTACCTGCACGGATTGATGCACTCTGGGAGATGCAGGCTTTCATCAGTCACGTGATCAGAGACGTTACAAAAAACGCGAGCACAGAAGCACCTGGTGAGACTTTCTGCCCGTGATCAAGGCTGTAGTGCCGAAACTAGTTGGACTGCAGAAAGCGCTGTGCAACGAATCTTGAATTAAAAGCTCCGTTTCCAGAAGTGGGCCTCAAGTGTGTTTTTGTGAAATTGGCGGGCGTCTCCGTGCCCGTTTTCAAGAGGCCGCCCTGCAGGGTTGGAGGCTCCTCACTCGGAGGTTTGTGGAAAGAAATGAGGAAGGAGCATGACCCACACGCTGCCACTAAACCTACTTAGGAGATGTCATATGGCGAAAACAACGGCAGCGCTGGAAGGGATTTGGCTGGGGGATGATTCCCCTTCCAATCGTTCTGGAGAAAGGAGCCTGCAAATCAAGATGTCTCAACTTTCTGCATTGCGCGAATTTAGACTTTCTGACTGATTCCATTGGGATACATGTAACAACGGGTGCATCAGGTAGCTGAGCAGAATACCATCCTTCTGACAGCAAAACGAGTAATTCCTCACAAACAACAATTACCTGCACGGATTGATGCACTCTGGGAGATGCAGGCTTTCATCAGTCACGTGATCAGAGACGTTACAAAAAACGCGAGCACAGAAGCACCTGGTGAGACTTTCTGCCCGTGATCAAGGCTGTAGTGCCGAAACTAGTTGGACTGCAGAAAGCGCTGTGCAACGAATCTTGAATTAAAAGCTCCGTTTCCAGAAGTGGGCCTCAAGTGTGTTTTTGTGTGTATATATATATATATATATATATATATATATATATATATATATATATATATATATATATATATATATATATATATAAATATATATATATAAATATATATATATATATATATATATATATATATATATATATATATATATATATATATATATATATATATATATATATATATAAATATATATATATATCATATATATATATATCATATATATATATATAATCTCACCTTGTATTTTAGTATTCAACACTTATCATACAAAGTTTTGAATAGTAAGAAACACCAATAAATTAAAAGAACCCTCATAGCCAGTTGTAGCTATCATTTTACAGTATTATCCAGTGTACTTAGTCAAGGCTATACTAGCTGAGATGTTGATGTTATAACATACATATCATATGATTATTTGAGCACTGCTTAATTTCTGAACTTTGCAAGTATAATTCCAATATTTCCTTACAAAAGTATAAATTGCTATAAAGAACAAAAACAGAAAATGTAATCAAAAATAAATGTCTGAGCATAGTTTGCAACAATGTTTTCTATGTGCAGGTATTAAATAGAGATCTGTTTTGCCAAAATTGTCCTGCAAGATGTGATAGAGTCCGCTAAGGGATTAAGTAAATAACGTATGAAAAATATATACATATATTAATATATTAATTATGATCAAGGCGTTATGGCGATGGTGGTGCTCGGCTCACAATAAAGAAAAACTGCACCATTACCTTGGCATCGCTTCGTCTTTCCAAACTGACTTTGCCTTATAGGCACTGGTGACGATTGTATATTGTATATATATATATATACTTTTCTTTTTTACAGTGTCAGTCATCACTATGTTGTTATAGTTAGGAAGACTGTTTTTATTTTTCTAATGACTCTAATGAATCAGCTTCCAAAAAAAGTTCATCTGCCTCAGCTTCTTCAGGAAATGTTTTGTGCTGATCCATCAAGAAGGGGCCCAAGACAAAGACATGTCTCAGAAGTGCAATTTCCAATGTAAATTCTCTTAGAAGTAGCACTGCGTGACAGAAAAAATGGCTGATTAGATTTACACCAAATTTGGAAAAAAGTTTTTTTTTAAATATATGTTTATTAACATTTTCTTAATTACACTACAAAGATATTGTTCAGTAGCCAAATGTAGTAGCATATTCAATGTGACGTCAGCATCAAACATGAGTGACAGTGGTGGACAATCCAATAACTGTATCTTATACTTGTACAGCATTGTGGGCCCCTTCCTGTTTCGCAACCCGTACACCCACCAATGGAGATCATTGTGAATCAGAGAGTGAAAGTCCATAATGTGTGAACCATGGTTTCCATATTTTTCAAAACTTTTTGGGACAATCCCGTGCTTTATAAGTCGTCTTTTCCGCCAACATATACATATCCATGTTTTTTTTCCATTCAATCAGATATTGGTTCCCCACTGCCCCCGATGCCTTAGCCAGGTCACGTTTCGTCACCACTAATCCTAGTTGAAGTAGGGTTAACTTTGGTTTGGGGAGATCAATTTCGGTGGATATTCCCAGCAAAACAAACTGGGGACTGAGCAGAATCATTTCTCGCAGGACAGTTCCCAGCTCTCCCGACAGGGTGGCCTAATACTTTTGGATCTGGGAGCAGTTCCACACTGTGTGAAAGAATGTACCTGCCGACACCCTACAGCGCAAGCAATCAGGTGTTTCCGCACGCCCTATGCGGTGCAGTCACGCTCTGTCATAATATGCTCCATGTAGATACTTGAATTGAATCAGTCGAAGCCTGGACTTAATGGCCACCTCTCTGAGGTGCATCAGCGCCATTTCCCAATCTAAGTCTTCCATCTCACCCAACTCCGACTCCCATTTCGCCCGCAGCTTCTACAAAGTGTCTGGCTTGTTATTAGTTATTGTCCTATATGTCCAGGAAACAGCCTTCTCCGCAAGCTCCCCCATCAGGAGTCGTCCCTCCAGTGGTGCATACTCAGGAATGTCAGTGGTTGCGCTCGCCATGCATGGGTCAGCTGCAGGTATTTGTAGTGTTGAGTCATGTTCATGTCATACTCAGCCTGAAGGTGTGAGAAAGTAACCAGCTCTTTAGTGTGTAATATGTCCTTAAGTTGCAAAATGCCTAGTAAGTCCTACTAACGGAAACCTCGCAGTTTTGTGATTTCCTGAACCGGTCACCCACCCAAAGCGGGGTTTCCCTAGTGACTCGGCCATCCCATTTCATTTGTCGCTCGGCCTGTTTCCAGGCTGTTACAACAATCTGTGTCGATGTTAGGAGTTGATCATCACCTCTTCCCCCATATATGTAGTGCGTGTGTGGGCGCTTGGTAAACTGTGTACGTTGAAGTAAGCATGTGGGGTGATCTCATTCTGCGTGCTGCCATTCGTTCACAACTAGATGGGCTGCCCAATAATATGCCAGAAGATCAGGCAGGGAGATACCGCCATTGTATTGATTACGTTGTAACGTCGCCAGTTCTATCCTCAGCAGCTTCCCATCCCAGAGAAACGTCCGTAGCAGGTCATCAATTTTATTGAACACCTCAACCGGTATGAACTGGTAGGTATTTTGCAGTACATAAAGAAATTTGGGGAGCACTTTAATTTTGTATAGTGCTGCCCTACCTAGCAACGTCAGTGGCAGAGTCTTCCACCGCTCGACGTCCACTCGAAAATCCTTGAGCACAGTATGATTTCCCCAAGTTAATTTTGTACCCCGCATGTATACCATATGTCTCACAGCTGTCCATTACTGTAGGGCAGCCGCGGTCGGCAGTAGGAGTTCCTGCAGGGCGGTGACGTGGGGAGAGGAAGGGGCAGGGTGGGGGGTAGTAATGTATGGATTACGGAGTTTAACAGGTAAGTAACAGGTAAGTAACCAGTTAAATAAATAGAATTTCATTGCGTGCACTGCATCACCAAATGCGATGCAGTGCGTGCAACGAAATTCGTCTTATTTATTTATATGTTTAATTACCTGTTAAACTCCATAATCCATACATTACTACCCCCCCCCCCCTGCCCCTTCCCCTCCCCACGTCACCACCCTGCAGGAACTCCTACTGCCGACCGCGGCTGCTGTAGGGAGTGTCGTCTCCGGGTTTGTGACATACATTAATATGTCATCCGCATATAGGGATATGAGTTCGTCGGTCTCAGCATTCTCTCCACTCCTAAATCCTCTTTAGTTCGGGTGCAGTCGTATAACACAGGCACGTGGTTCCAGCACCAGGGCAAAAAGCAAGGGCGATAAGGGGCAACCCTGTCGAGTGCCTCTACCTATGACGAATTCCTGTGACACTACTCCATTGACTCTAACCCTGGCCACGGGTCTCTCATAAAGTACAGCGATCCAACACCTGAATACCAGACAAACCCAAACTCCTCCAAAACAGACATAAGAAAAGGCCAGTGGACAGTGTTAAATGCCTTTTCGGCATCAAGGCAGAGGACAAGGTGTGGATCTTCTCATTTGTTAACCACTTCCTACCAATTATGTAGTCTCCTCAAGTTGAGCCTTGTCGATCTTTTGGGCATAAAGCTGGACTGGTCTCAATGAATGAGGCCAGTAATTACTACGGCAAGCCTGTTTGCTAATATTCTGGCTAGTATCTTGGTCTCCATGTTTATGAGGGAGAATAGGGCCATACGAGCTACATGCCTGCGGTGACCTGTCCTTTTTGGGGATTACTGCGATCGTGGCCGTCCGCAAGTCTCTGCGTAGATATCCCGCCTCATGCGCCTCCAAGTATAGTTGGAGGAGGTGCAGGCCAAAAAGCGTTGCATGTTACTCAAATAATTCTGGAAGTAGCCCATTAGGATAATCATGTTGCAGTTTAGGCAAACAACCTCAATTTACTTTTATCAACGTAGCTTGTTACCGACGATAGTCTATTTATCCACATTTTATAATATTACACTATATCCTTGAGTTCGACTCTTGTTGTTCTGCTCTCGGTCTATGGTCCTACCAATATGTGGGCTTCCATTGTAGGAGATATTGTTAGATACGAGTTCTATATCTCAAGCTCCCAAAAGTATAGAAACTTAGGCGGCCACACTCAAACCTCCCACTCGTTAGCCTGGACCGTTAGTCCGAAGAGTTACCTTATTACATGGTCCTTATGGAGTTCATTCTGGTGGGGCTCTTATGAGAAGATATTTGCATCCTCACCCTTGTATTTACGGTTGAATCTAAAAATGATTTTAAGGGATAGAGTTGTTATGACCACATAGTTGTGCCTGAAACTTTTCCTGAATTTTCGAGGTTTTTTGTAACGGATTTACCTGTTTATTCAAAAGGTCCCTCAGTATCGTGAAACACACCTACAGTCTGCTTGGGGGTGATGGATTTAGTATTTGACTCCTGTTGGAAGTAGTCGAAAGTATTTTATAAGTTATCTACGGTATATATTGGAAAAACTGTTGTCATTTGCTATTCTTATTTATCCATATACCTTTTTTATATTGTCCACGTTGGCTGGCTTAAATCCTACGCCCCGCTTGCACCTCGTCCTATGCAGTTATTCTGTGCCTCGCGTTGTAGTCTAGGGGATGGTTTATTATAACGACATAGTTGTTATTTCGGTATTTTATATCAAACTTCAGTTACAATATGAAACAGCACTAGTGCTTCCCTTACCCGGTTTTTGTTATTATCGCATCCTGGGGTCGGGTGAGTGTAATTAGTGGGAGCGCTGCGTTCTTTACCCGGTTTGACTGGCGTCCCTTTGAAAAGAGTAATTAAAAGCTCCGTTAGTTTGGGTCCCTCCCTCTATGGGTTCTCTATCTCCGCACCCCTAGGCTCGGACTCCTTACCTTAGCTGACGGTAGTCTATTCTCTGCACCCGACCTCGTAGCTTCTTTCACATCGCTGTCTGTCAGGAAGTATTGCTTTGTAAATGCTGTTGTCTACGTCTTTTTAACGGTAGATTTATCTTCCCATTGGCTGATACTGGCTCGTATCAGCTGTGTCTCCTTCATTTGTTTCTATAGAGAGGCGTGGAACGCGGAAGCAAACGACGATGCGTTCCATTCGCAAATAGAAACAAATGAAGGAGATAGAGAGGCGTGGAACGCGGAAGCAACCGACGATGCGTTCCATTCGCAAATAGAAACAAATGAAGGAGAATAGAGAGGCGTGGAACGCGGAAGCAACCGACGATGCGTTCCATTCGCAAATAGAAACAAATGAAGGAGACACAGCTGATACGAGTAGCAGTTGCTTGGTGGCAGTCAAGGGAGCAGGAGAGGGCGGTCCCCGCTGCAGTTGAGGCCGTTCCTCAATCCAAGACCATGAATCCTCTGGTGTCTGGAAAAAATGTGTGGTATCCTGGAAGATGACTTTAAGTTTGGCGGGGAACAGCAGCATATATTGGATCCCAAGGGCACGAAGTTTCACTTTGATGGAGTCGAAGGTGCACCATTGCTTTTGAACTTCACGCGAATAGTCAGGGAATACCATCACTCTCATGTTCTCATACTTGTTTTCACCCTTTTTCTGCAACTCCCTGAGTATCAGTTCCCTGTCCTGAAAGTTCAAGAATCGAGCTATCAAAGGCCAGGGAGAGGGCATCTTTAAGGACAGTCAGGAGAAAATGTCCTGGATCCGCACGCTTTGCATTTTCCGGAAAGCCTACAAAGTGCAGGTTGTTTCTGCGGGCAATGTTTTCAGCATCATCGACTTTCCAGATGACCTCCTTCACTGCAGCCTGAAGATCCCTTACATCTTTACTTGAGGTCTGTGAGGTGTCCTCAAGCTCTGAGGCACGTTGCTCGACTTCTGTCACTCGCTCAGAGACCTTACGCATGTCTTGTCGTAGAAAAGAGACCACCGTCTGCACCTCGGCCAACTTGCCCTCCAGGCTCTCTC
Source organism: Lissotriton vulgaris (assembly GCF_964263255.1). Classification (NCBI taxonomy): domain Eukaryota; kingdom Metazoa; phylum Chordata; class Amphibia; order Caudata; family Salamandridae; genus Lissotriton; species Lissotriton vulgaris. The sequence goes on along the minus strand of NC_141685.1, from coordinate 995,134,481 downwards.
GAGAGACGCGGATCGCGTGTAGGATCTCCTCTCAGTCCGGGTGGGGGGCTAGACCCTCCTCCGCCCCAGCGGGCACAGGAAGAAACTTTGTGTAGTGATCCATCCTACCCTGTCTGGCCGTCTTGGAATCTTTATTTTTTGCCATCATGACTGAACAGGATGAGGACCAGCTGGTAGACAAAGAAGGGGGTTCCCCGTGGGTAGCTTTAGGATATAGGCAGGAAGTGGGGGGGAGAAACCAATATAAATAGAATATTTATATAGGATGAGGACCAGCACCAGTACCAAGAGTGAGGGACTCTCAGAAGTGGACGCGGAGAGGTGGGGACCCTGTCTCGCAGCACACAGACGTCCAGATCCGCTGACTCAGCCGGCATCAGCCAGGTCACCTTCCACATCCGACACAGCAGGCAGCCCAAGAAAGGAGGGAGAAAGCAATACCGCTCAGTTGGTAGCGCCCCCGTGCGACTGACCAACGGTGTCCCCCTGTCCCGCACAAAACGTCCCAGGGGCCGGTAGGGCAAGCCATGTTCCCACCTGGGGTCCAAAGCACTGGAAAACAGCACAGCCATGGCCCCCTCGCCGTCTGTCCAGGAAGCCCAGCAGGCCAAATGTCGAAGTACAAGGTTAATTTCCAGGGGCCACAAGAAAACCCAGGCCCTCACAACACGGCCACGGCAGAGGTGGGGGACACCAGAGCCACACTCCCACCGACAAGTTTCCCCCCCGTCGGAGTCCACAGCCAGCTCGAACTGCCACGGGGGCCGGAGGGCTCCTCTATTCGCCAATATGGATCTCCGTCTACTTCCTGCCCCCGCCACTTCACCGTCCCCCAGGCGAGAGTCAGAGAAGGGGAAAGTCCAGGGTTAATTTCCAATGGGCCACCAGAAAACCCAGGCCCTCACAATATAGCCGTGGCAGAGATGGGGGACACTGGAGGCCACACACCCACCGACAAGGGCACCCCCTGTCGAAATCCACAGCCAGTACGAACTGCCGCGGGGGCCGAAGGGCTCCTCAATGTGCCGATGTGGCTCTCCGTCTGCTGCGGGCCCCCGCCACTTCACCGTACCCCAGGAGAGAGGCAGAGAGGGGGAAGCCTCAGTCCTTCGGGCTCGCCGCCGTACCGAGGGAGCGGGGTAGCGCACTGTGTCTCATTCCTCCAGTGCTCCCAGGCAGCCCGCCCTCAGTGAAGTGTGCCATTCACCGCCGTTCTGTGCTGTATCTGGGGCCTCCATGCAAGGTCTCCCGGCTCTGCTCCCGAGCCACTTCTGCAATATTTATGTTTATTGGGCTGGGCTGGCCCGGTCACAGCGGGTGCACTTTTCTCCAGGCCCCCACCTCGGCATGCTCCATGGATCCTCTGCAGCCGCTGTGGGCGCTCTCAGCATTCAGGCCGAAGCCACCAGTTGCACTGCTGCCGCAGGAGAGGCAAAGCTGGTGTCAGGATCTGCCCCCAGGGCCACGGCCTATACTCGTCCGGCACCACCACCTACTCGCGAGTGAAGGCTTCCTGCCTCAGCTCCTCCGTAGATCCATTCCGGCCGCCATCTTGGGAGCTGCGGGCCGATTGTCGTGCCGAGAAAAACCCTGATTCCGGTCATGGAGAAGCCCCGAACTGTCAGCTAGGATCGCCGTTGCGGGCACCACCTCATCCAGCTCAGGTATATGGGTTCAGCGGCTGGGAGAAACAGGATTTAGTCAGGATTTGGATCAGGGCTGTGGAGCTCGCGGAAGATGCGGCTACCCGGCCATGCTGTTGGCCACGCCCCCTCAGGAAAAAAGTTAAACTTGACTCAGAAGGCATGCTTTCTGTGAATTGGTTTCATCATTTTATCCATTCTTGAGAAATTAGCCATTAAAGAGTGGCTCAGGTTGTGTGTGGAGGGTTAACAGGTTAGGTATATCTCAGTAGTCTGTGTCTAAATATGCTCTGATTGGCCAATTTAATGTGGAATAGTCAGTCCTGATAGGCTGACTGCAAAATGAGCAATATTTTGTAACAGCCATTACAGGACTCAGAGACAGTGTCCATGCATCCTTAAATGTAATTTAAAAAAATACAAAGGGGCTAGTTGAGCACACCTCTGCTCCCAGGGGCCTGTTGAGGCTCCCTTTTGGCAGGGCACAACTTGGAAAATATATTTTGGCAGCAAATTACAGGACTCAAGGACATAGTCCCCCTTGAAATGCATTCTAGTGAATGCCATGATTTGAAGGTCACAATCAAGGGTGATAACATATTTTAGTCACAATATAAATCAATTGTTAGAGGGGGTTGTACTGATTTTAGCAATTCGGGTGAGTTTTCAGGTGTTCTCTCCCTGTGAAATACCATGTTTGAGAGAAAACGGTTTTCTCTCATGATTTTCTCATAGAGGTTATGGAAGGTGCTCGAGAAGCTAAAATGAGAGCCCATTTTCTATAAGTTCATAATATGTTCCTTAGGTATCTGAAAATAAAGTCTGATATTCTGAGTAAAATGTGTACTTCCAACAGCAGTAGCAGCCTATCAATTTATTCCCAAGGTTCCTACTGCAGCTTCATTACAGAGTTCTAAAGAACAACAAGAGAGCCTATATTATTTATTAATGGCTCACCTGAACACCATCTTGATGGAGCCAAAGCTGTAAAACTGACAGTGTCTCCTACAGGCGACTGCAGTAGAAGAACAAAATGAGGGGGTCTTTTTGGCAAATAAATGATGGTTAGTGCGCTAGAAAGCTAAAATAAGAGCACATTTTCTACGAGTTTTCAAATATCATCCTCATCCTTTTCATAATACATTCTTACATTCAAAGTAAGACATACTTCCTACACCCTTGGAAGTCTGTCAAGTAACTCCCTAGTAATCAACTGCAGCATCACCAAAGAGTTTTATGGAACAATTAGAGTGCCAACATTTTGTGTTGAAGCCAAAAGTGAACCACACTGGAACGCCATTCTTTTGGAACACAAACTGTTGATTTTAAAGCCTTTAAAAAGGGACATGTTGAAGTAAATGAGCACTGCGATGTCATGAATCCTGTTGGTTATGCGAGATGAATGGGTCTTTAATTAATCGAGGCCAAAGAAAAGGGCTTTGGGTCTGCCCTCTTCTGCCATCAACTTGTATGAGTGTTGTTTTTACTCCGCTTTCATCCATGACAGCTTATACCATTTTGCAATGGTTTTGCACACTTCTTCCATTGGCTCTCTTGCCCTGTGAGTGACAGCATTTGTATGATCACATTTGTCCATATGCCTAAAAATAAATGTGTGTGCATCAGTGCCAAGTTGCGAGCCAGTCCTTCATTTTCTATTTTCCCCTTTTACATGTCCCTTTAAAGTTTTTCCTTTGTCTCTTTTTATTTACATTTTTAGAGCATACTACAACTCCCCAGGGTGCTAATGGGATGCTGACTTGCTGCTTATTTCATCTGAAATTCACTGCATCAAGCAAGGTCACAGCATCTAAACCAGGCAACCACTATAGGTTTGTTTAGTACCTAGTGTATCATTATTGTACCATTTCAAGACAGCCAACCTGTTGGTTCCAAATTTAGGAGCAATGCTGAAACTTTAAAACTGTGAAATACCTGGCCCAATCAAGATGGCTACCTGCTGAATTGTTTAATGTTATTTGTTAATGCAAGCATATGCCCACCATGTTTGGGTGAGATAATTTATTTTTACTTCAATTCTTTTAATTTATCTTTCATTTGTGGATCATTTTGCATGAGTGTTTTAATAATGTTCTGTGAGTGGGTGAATGCAAGAATTTGTCAGTGGGTGGATGAATAGTTGCATATGAGCAAGGATGCAGGACAAAGGGCATGTATGATGACTAACTGAATGCCATCAATGACCTAAGAGGGACTTTTATTTATAAGCCAGACATACTGGCCTTGTCAATGCTCGAAAAGGAAGTAGAAGAGAGGGAGAAGATAGTGAGAACTGCAATCTCTGGAAACTGAGCTCAGCATTTCCTTCAATGCATTATCAGTTTTGGAAATGTGCAGCGGAAGAGGTTTGAACAGTCTTGACTCCGCCAAGCAGAGCGTTCATCTCTCGCCTAATGCTAAAAGTTGTTTGTCTGTATCCTTTCCACTGCGCTCAAGTACTTGTATTCAAATGCATGAGGGACTATTTTACAGCTATCGCCCTCTCTCACTGCTACTGGTGGTATGCTCCAGTGTGTATTGCATTATTGCGTAACTTTAATATTCTATTGCTACATGTGTTAGCACAACCGACACAAGGGGGAGACATGGGACATTTTCCCCAGTCCTCGTTCCTTGAAGGTGCCCGTGATATGCTATGGGCGTGGCTGTGGGCGACTTTGGTATGTTTCACAGCACTGTAATCGTAGCCTGCACTATCAAATAGGCCGTGACCACACTCACAAGCCACACTCGAGGCTTATTGGGTGTGAGCATCCAGAGAGCATTGGCTTTGAAGCCACACACCATGTGCTCAGCACTCAGGAATCATCTGCCATGCTACCAGCATCAATAGGACAGTGGTAGTGAGCTGGTGATGCCAGGTCTCATTATTCTCTGCGGTCCCACCTGTGTTGCATCCTGCCCGTCTACAAGAGCAGCGCCTCAGAGGCTGAGGTGAGCAGCTTTTAGCTCAGCCTGAACCTTACGCTCTCGGCAAGTGTAGCTGACTGCTTCTATATTCCTGAGGTATGAGTTTACAAACTTTTAAAAAGAGTATTTTTTATTGCTTCAGTTTATGTTATGTTATTTTTATAGCACACAAATGCCCAGAGGTGACTTTCTGTTGCTTCAGCATTGCGGACACCTGACTATGTGGTGAACAGTGGGTTTTTAAAGTTAAATAGCCAGATTTGTAGAGCTTTTCGGTAACGCCAACAAACACGATTCAGCCGGGAAACGGCCTACTTTGTAAGCCCAAAATGGCTTTATTTTAGGTGTCTCCAGCCTAAAATCCCTAAAATGTCCTCCTCTTTAATGTAAGTCAAAAGCTTCCTCTCACCACCATCGAAGTGTTGGCGGGCATGTGCCACGCCTCAGTCTTCAGGACACCTCAGAGCTCACACGGCCTACAGGGCTCCTCGGTTTTCACACCCTAGCTAGGACACTGCCTACACGACCCCTCGCTTCTCGGCCCCACTAGGCCGCGTCTCTCCCTAGAGTCATCCCTGCCTTGCTGCTCAGATCCCGGCGCCGGGATGCTGCAGTGGGCCATAGCAGCAGACTCGATGGCAGCAGTGCGCTGCTGGGGCCTAGGCCCGCTCCCTGCTGCTTCAGTGAAAGTCTAGATTTATCGCCCGGGAGAGTCATGTTGACATTAGTTTATCCACTGTTCAATATTTACCCCTGAGGGTAATAAATCTTCTTGTACACCTTGGGAAACTGTCCCGGCTCACACAAGCTGTCTGGGCTGCCTCGCGGACACCTACCCGGCAAAGAGAGGCCGTAACAACTTCCTGTGCTTTCACAGCTCGGCCTACGGCTTCTGCTGAGGACCACACCGCCGTGGTTGCCTGTCGACGGGCCCTCAGCCGGCACTTTCATCTGGACCTCGGTAGAGCCTCCTCCACTGCCTGTGCTCGTCAAGCACCTTCCAGATTTCTTTCCTCCGCGCCTCGCGGAGGGATACATGCTCATGAGTGGAAGGCTGCGCCATCTTTCATTGGTTCCAGCGCGTAAGTGGAGTACCACATGAGTGTGAGCATAAAACCATCACCTGTTGGAAAGGTAAAGGTGTTCAGCGTCACCTGGGCCTCATAAGAGTCTCATTCGCTGCCTGGGCTCCAAGCACCTGACAGACCTTTTCCCTCCCAGGTGTGCGGAAGGACACATGCTCAAGGATTGGTAGCACGCAGTGTCTTTCAGTAGTCCGACCGCCTGGGTCTTATCACAGTGCAAGGAGGACCCTTATCTGTCCCACAGGTCTTCAGCCTTCATCAGGACCACAGACCAAACTCCCAAAGTTCCTACCGCACTCTCTTTCCTCCAAGTTAAGAAAATGCCCCAACATGGGTGAGTAGCTTATCTGACAACATGTACATAGTTTTTACTCAACCAGTATTGCTGGTGCTGCATTTGGAATTAATGTACTCCAGGAACCCATAAACTGGGGGTCATGGTGTGATACAGGAAAGGGAATAAAGTCAGGAGGAACAGAATCATGAAAACCGGAGTCTGAAAGTGAATTTATAAATGTATAACACATCTAACAGCAAATCTTATCTGGCTTAATTGGTCGCAAACAGACTTAAGAATGAAATATCTTGCAGGATTAAAACACCTGCTGCATGGATCTCTGTGTGTCCAAAAATGTATAGAGGATTATAATACATGGGAATCTACAATCCCTGTGTTAAAACACGTCTCAAATTTCTTTATAATCACTAATTGTGACGAACATAATCGCCAATTATAAAGAAATGACATCAGAGCTCAACTGTGATAGCTTATTTTATTCGCGTTCTGACACAATCCCTAAAGGCACAATTAAATCAGCTGCTTAAAGCCAGGAAAATGAAATGTTGTTTTTCTTCCTTCTGCTCTGTGTTTTTTAAACTCTACAGTGCCAAGCAGAAAGGAGATATTTATAGCATCATGCTTATTTTTGGCACTCCTTGCGAAATTATGAAAAAGTTAGAATCTTTATGCCTGTTTATACTGCACCTTAAAAAAAAAGACTTCTATTCAACTGCTTCATATAACTTTTTTCAGCAAGTAGCTAACTTTGTTGATGTGTTTAATTGCGCACTAGTGATTCTATTTTCATTCTTCATGTTTACAATCATGTTCAGATGAAAGAGCTACGCACCAACCAAGGTGGTTTGTGGGAAAGGTGATTTTATTACAAGGGATAAAGTACCCCTTGCTGTACATGATAAGAATATTGTAAATCACCGCCTTGTTCCTTTTTATTGCCATGGAACTCCTCTGTCACTGGCAATAGCCTTATAATGTACAGCAGGGCTACTTTATCCCATATGTAATAATGGCAAGATAACTCTGATTGTTAATGCAGTTCAGGAAGGTTCTGTGTTTTTTAATTCATAAAGTAGCATAGAAGGTTAATGTGCTTTCTGCAAAGCACATAGTGTAACATGCTGATCCGTCGATAGATAAGTGGGCTACTGCTTTTGACACAGAGATCCATTTTTACTGCCAGTTCATAAGTTGCAAATCTTCTATTAAATCACAGTGAGCAATGAACCAGCACAAAGGAACTGCATGCAAACTGCAATTCATAGGTTTAGATCCTTTGTGTTTCTCCTGACCATGCACTTTTAATATATATTCTCTACAAGTATGGACAATATGTATATGTCAATATGACTCCCACACCTCGTAAACCTCATAACCTAATGTACCATTTAATGTACATTGATTTACACACTTGTATGATTTATTGTCTCTCTGTAATTAATGTAAAGCGCTCTGACAACATACACTGGGATGAGTAGCGCTATAAAATAATTAAATAAAAAAATGTATCTTTTATTTATGTATTAACTCATATACATATATACATCTTGCATTCTTAGAATGCATGACACCTCTTCCACAGAGAAACTGTGGTTGAACAAAGTAAAAAAACTGCCTCCAACACATAGTTTCTTTAAGTGCTTGTGAAGTGATAAGCTGTGGGCCTTTGTTTTCCTCCATTGCATTGGCATCTAGGTGGAAGGTTCCAAATAGCGCCCAGCCACAATGATACTTGAACAAAAGAGGCGCTGATGGCCCTTTAAATCAGTCACACAAACGGTGATGGGAGGGATGCTTGAAATAGTCTAACCACTGGCAATCACTCGGGATACCATTCCAACCCATCCTTTTTTCACCACTGTGATACTCTAGAAAAAGGCCCGCCTCATGCGCACCAGTAATGACCCTGCTCATGAGAACACTCCCTCCTGAACTGCCAGGCCAGGCCACCTCCAGAAGGACTTGAATAAGTCCCCAACCTGTGGTGTATCCAAGTTCTAAAATATTTATACCATCATACTCCACCCAATGTGCAGGAAAAAATGTGGGGAGGAAAGGAGGCACCTCACGGTCGTAAGACCAAGGGGACTGCTAGCTGGTACTCGTCATCAAGTCCACTTATCATCAACGGTTACCACCTTTCTGTTTAAAGAAACGTGTGTGTGTATATTGTTTAACAAAAAAAAACCATGATGTCAAGAAAAACTAAAAACCTAAGTGTGATAACATGCTAATAACATGCATACCCAATGGACCCTATGAGGATACAGACAGAGAATCCTCACCACTAAAACTTGGTGAAGCTACCTAGCTATAATTACCTTTATTTGATGCTGCTAGCTTCCCAAATTAAAAATGGTTTCATTCAAACCATAATCAATTACGCCGACATGTTTCGTTGCCCAGAGAGAATTTCAGGCAACTTCTTCAGGTAGCTTCAATAAGTTTTAGTGGTGAGGATTCTCTGTCTGTATCCTCATGGGGTCCATTGGGTATACATGTTATTAGCATTTTATCACAGTTAGGTCTTTAGTTTTTCTTGACTTCATGGTTTTGGTTTTTTTGTTAAACAATATACACACACACGTTTCTTTAAACGGAAAGGTGGTAACCGATGATGATAAGTGGACTTGCTGACGAGTACCAGCTAGCAGTCCCCTTGGTGTTACGACCGTGAGGTGCCTCCTTTCCTCCCCACATTTTTTCCTGCACATTGGGTGGAGTATGATGGTATAAATATTTTAGAACTTGGATACACCACAGCTTGGGGACTTATTCAAGTCTGTGAGGGAGTTATTAAGTTTGTGGTGACCCCTCTATTGTTGGATATATAGATTTGAGTGCAATGACTGGTAATCAGGCCCATTGTTGATTGATAATACGTTGAGTGGGAGGCGGCCTGATCATTTCTACCCCCTTTAGCTCCTATTTTTTGGATCACCTCCAGAAGGAAACATAAGCAACCCCAGACCTGTTTCTGTCTATTTAGGCCTCGTCACTGAGATATAACTTGGATCCTATGGGCGCAGGCAGCTAGGGGCTCACATCTGGGCAGACCCATTTAGGGTGTTGAATCAATCTCGCCAAAGGTGATGGGAGGAATACTTGCAAATAGTCTAACGACTGGCAATCATTCTGGACCTTTGTTTTAGGCCCAGCTGGAAGTGGAAATAAGAAAACCCCACACGACCTGCAGGTTGCTCCTGCAAAAATAAAGCAGACAATGTGCGGGCACTGCTGAATTGTGTACTGGTTAAGCCTGGGCGGAGTCCGCGAAGCGGGGCTATGCAGAGTGCCACGGAGTTGGCAACAAACTTCATGGAATTCCGCATAGCTCCGCTACGCCACCCTCATATTATTATTATAACTGCAAAGTACATTAAAGCAAGTTAAAAAGACTTACCTTTAAACCGCGGAGTCTCCGGGCTGCCCTTCTTCTCTTCTTCGGCCTCTTGTAAGAAATGCTTCGCCTTATTTACAAGGTGGCATTAAGCTACTTAGAGCGGCTTAACGCCGCCTTGTGAAATAGGCACCCTTTCACGCTATACTTAGGGTGAAAGGGGTGGGCAAAGGGTGTTTTGGTGGGTGTTCTGCCGCAACACCCATTGATTTGGACTCTGCCCCATATTTACAAATGTGGTGTGAAAATGGAGCAGTCCCAAAATTAAGACCAAGGAAAACCTGGTCTTAACATGGCAAAACGAAGAGAAATGCTTTATTTCTCCTCATTTTTGTTGTCGCATTGTGCAGCACACATAAAAACAGCAAAACACCATTAATGATTGTTTATGTGCAGGAAGTTGTCCCCATAGTGCAAGGGTGCTTGCGTCGGGGGAAATGATTGTTTATGAGTAGGAAGGTGTTCCTTCCTGCACATAAACCATCATTAAAAAAATTATGATTTGCAACTTCTATGTGTGCTACACAATGCAGCACACACAGGAGTTACAAATATCCATTATGGATTGTTTAGGTGCAGGAAGGGACATCTTCCTACACATAAACAATCATATCCCCAAAGGCAGGCACCCTTGCACTATGGTGCAAGGGTGCCTGCGTTGGCTCTAGACAGCCTAATTAATACCAGTTCTAGGGAAAAGGTAGGGGTGCAGCGTATTTTTGTGATTTCAGAATAGCGGAGCGTGGCGTTAGCAAGTTTTGCCTAACACTACGCTTCGTCATTTTTTCGCCCACCTCTCTTTGCCATCTATCGACCAGACTTTCCCACCTAGTTAACCCCCTCCCGTGCTTAGAAAGTCTTTTATTCCATGTTCTCGAGGCACAGCTGTGCCATGTTGTTCACGTAAGTGCAGGGCTTTAAGTGGGCCGGGTCTCAAGGGGTCTGAGCACCAGCAGTTTTTTTAAGAGGCCCTCGAAACGGGTCTCTATCGGGCTCTGTTTTGAGCCCTGGCACAGGCGGTCTGGTTCTTTTCCGGACTGCAGTGACAGCAGTTCTCTGTCAGTGCAGTCTGGTAAAAAGTACCAGGGCGCAAAACAACCTGAGAGAGACCCGTTTAGAGACAGCAAGCACATCAATGTGCGCTGCTCAGTTCTCACTAGCAGAGATGTTACGGCATGACGTCATGCCAAGTGAGCGTTGTGGGGGAAGGGAAATCCTTTAAAGATTCATTTTGTTTCTGGATTTCCCTTCTCTTTCTGAAACGTAAGATCAGCAACATTGTGGTAGGGGCACCAGGGCTTTAATTGGAAGCTTTTTAAATATTATATGTAACAAGCCATAGTTGCAGCTTATTTATCTTATGCAACTAATAACCATTGACAAAGCCAATAGTCCTTACTTGTTGTAGGTATGATGTTACTTGGTGTATCACATATGTGGGTGCAATGAAAGAAAAAGAAAAATACAAGTCGGGTGGCACACTATGCTAAACACAGATTTTTAGTGTTAAGTGTTTCAAGCCCCGCCCCTAATTACACTGGCCACGCCCCTTTGAGAGACCCCCCAGTTTATTCATTCCACTTAAAGCCCTGCGTAAGTGTGCTCGTGACTGACTCTCTTGTACATTCACCACATGCTCCCCTCGTGATTGCGCAGGTGTGAGCCTGTCTTCTCAATGAGGAGAGCACCGCACCGCAGTGGCGTCACTAGGCGGGTGCGGGGGGTGCGGACCGCACCGGGTGTCACCCTATCTGGGGTGACACCAATCTAGCTGCCTCCTCCCTCCTGGCTGGCCGCGCTACTACTGCTAGTGCAGTGCATGCAGTGCTAATCATCAGACAGACTCAGCGCACCGCGGCACCGCCAGCAGCACAACGCACCGCGGCGCGCGCCAAGAGAGATACTGTGATTGATGATCCCATTCGGGATCGATCGTCATTGCCTGGGCTGTTGGTGCGATGCGAACGCGGGATGCGTGCGGCGCGGGATGCGTGCGGCGCGGCCGCGGCGTTCACTGGTTCGCCGCGTACCCAGGCCAGCAGAGCAGTTAAGTTAAGTTTACTTTGGGTCCCAGGGCCGTCAATCTAATTTGTGCACCAATGACGGCCCTGGGACAGCCCCCGCGCGCTGTGCGCACCTGCTGCCTGCTCCCTCTCTGACGCGTCACGGCGGCGGTCACGCCCCCGTCACGCGCAGTGGTGCTGCAGCCTGGTCACGACTCGTGACTCACGAGAATAAACAATTAATTACCGACCGACGAGTCCGACGACATCAGAGAGACCACCTGGCACCATCATCTTTTTGTTGTTGATCGATTCGCGATCACCGTCGTCGTGGTCTCGTAGTCGTCTCTCCAGTCTCCCCTGGGCCTTCAAAATTTGGAACGGTGAGAGAGAGATTGAGAGAAATAATATTTATTTATAGTACTACTCCGACAATGCATGAACTTATTACTAAGTTAAAAATGTGGCAGTGCAGTGGCACACAAATGATTATAATTTATTTATAATTTATTACAGTAGTACTACTCCGGCTGTTACCAGTCTACAGCACCCTTGGCTATAGTGGCATGAACTGGTACCACCATTAACTGCCTATGTGTTACCTAAACTCTTAAACTGTTTTGCGACCAAATTCTAGAAAATCCACACAAGTTACAGAGCAAAATAATTGTACAATGTGAGCTGGAACTTGACTTCCCTTGGACTCGCCAGGAGTGCTGGTCGTTAAGCAATTGGGATCCATTAGGCATACGTAGGTCAGGCTCGAGGTTGGACCCGGCCGGGTCACATTGCATGTCTATTGCGGTATTTCAGGGTGTTACACAAATTCAGGTGCTTCATGCTCCGCTAACAGCTCCCCAAGGAAGAACAGGTGGTGCTTGGAGATTCTGCCGGCCTCTCTGATGGTAGTGATTGAACTGGAAACCCAAGGCATATTCTTCCTTAGTCCAAGACTGGCATTTCTTCACCAAAGCCTGCCAAAGACCTTTGAGACCATCTACTTTGATGGACCCTCTACTTTCTTTGCAGTGAGCCCAAAGCTCTTGGCTTGTTTTACGTAAATTTGAGTCTTGTTTTCAGTTTGTTAACTTTTTTTATGTGTCTTCTTCTTAATATCGCCAGGCTCTGCAACACTCACTCGACAGACAGTGCATGAACTTACTAAGTTAAAAATGTGGCAGTGCAGTGGCACACAAATGATCATGCTTTTTTTCTTTTTACTGTAAATTACTGGCACAATGACAAACGAACGTGCAGCCCGTGCACCAGGCTAAAGCTTTCAATTCTAACCTTCCTTAGTTGGGCTGCGGGGCGGGCAGACAGTCACGAAAGAAAGGCCCTGGCCCCCCACCACACCTCATAATCAATCATTGATGTGCCCCCTAAGTGCGACTTGTGAATGCTGGTGATAATTGAAAACACGGTCAAGTCACAAAACAAGGTCTCATCACCTAGTAATCGGCGCAGGGCTCTGAAAGAGATTATCCTTTTTAATCAACACCCTCGATGTGGTGGACATGAAAATGTCTTAGACGCCCGCGCCAAGATGCAGCCAGGCTGGCAGTGGCATGGGGAAGAACTGACACAAAAGATGAACTTTCTTCTTAGCATTAGGCTAGGGCCTTCTGTGCTGCCCACTTCCTCCCAAGTCCAACAATTGCAGCCATGTCGAGACTGTTGTTCTGGAAGGGTGCAACTCATGATGTATAGGAAGTGCTTTCTTGCTGTAGTGTACCCTGCCAGCCGGTCAGAGTTACTACCAAACACCAGGAGCGGGGCCTGCCGCCTGCATGCTAATTGTCAAGATCTCCAGTCCCTCCCCACCCTTTCTTAAGTCGTTATAGGGGTGGGGGGTTCACTTCAGACAGTATCACAGGCACCACCCTACTATGACACACGCTAGAGTGGGGTACCTTACCATCCCAGCCCCACAAGGTCTCGAGTCGGGCCACTCGAAAAGCTGTAACCATTGAAGCCCACCTTTCAGCCACCATCAAGCGCCACTGGCACTGCATGCTGCCCTGTACAGGGCGGCCGACCCTGAAGCTGGAGAGCCGGGTTGCTTTCTAGGCAGGGAGGCCCAACACACGGAGCTGCATTCTGGCCAAATCGGTCATCCCTGTGCCTAAACATGAAGGAGCCCCCCTGTAATATCTAGGTGAAGAAACAACTCTCTCCCCCATCTGTACTTGATCGATCCCTTCAATCGCTGTGAATACAATGTTGTGCAGAATCCAGAATTATTCCATACAACCGGTATTCGCACATTCTATGGGTTTATAATGGTAAACGGAGGGTGTTCTTTCCGCAGTGTTCATTGTGTCTCTTTTGTAAAGCAGTACAGATGTCTAAGGTGGTTATTTAGACAGACCGTGTTCTGTCTGTATGTACAGTGGGCGTTTTGTTTCACAAAAGGTGTAACCCATGCTCCTTCTAGCACAATAGGAATGCAGGCACATCTCATGGTGTGCCCAATGGCAATCGGGGTGATGCTCTACAGAAAGACTATCAGATTTTGTGCACTTGATCCTCTTCAGATTAACACAGTGGGTGTGTGGACAAATCTACCTGGGTGGGAATATAATGATGCTCTCCAGTTGACAAAAAGGGCACCTTGGCAGATCTTTCGAGTGAGTGTTGCCGGGGACTGCGCGGTAATGGCATTTTGTTTGCTTTGATACTTGCACAAGTGCCACCATTGCCTACGAACGTAACGTTTGTTCTTGTGCTTGAGTGTATACCATATATTGTAGTATCATACCTCTTCTAATTGTACTTTGTTTTCTCTTGAGCAGACTTCACTTTAAAATAGTTTATTGGGATTAGACTGTAGACACCTGGTGCAGAGATCTTTGTTTACCCAACAAATTCCAAATCATTGTAGCTGTAAGATAACTTTGGTGGTGAATACACTTGCTGGCGAGATCTGTGTGCTGTGTAGTTACAGGCCGGCCTGACTCATACAAAGTATAAAGAGACAGAGTTAATGTGATGTCCCAGCTGCAAAGTGAAGCATGCACCATGCAGGTCACAGATTTGTATTTTACGTAGGAAGCTCAGTGAGTTACTGCTTTCATTGCAGACTTTCTTGAGTGAGATAGGTCTCAGGTTACCATCCTTGTAATATACCTGCTTAATGAATTATGAACCATCTTTAAGGCATTGCATGCTAACTGCAAGGTATAAGTTTAGAAACAGTGCTTTTTGCTCAGTATTTTATTATTCAAATTTTTCACAAAAGTGTTCCTTTAGTAAGAAAGACGCATTAGTAACTGCTTTTATACATTGTTATTAGTTTAATTACTCGTGTAGATAATGCATCTGGCATTCAGACAGTGGATGTGAAGCTCTTACATTCAGGGATTGGAAAATTCAAAACCTGCCTTCAGTCATAGTTTATCTTTTAAGCACTTGTAACCTGCACACGTCACTTTTTCCTCCTGTAATGCACCATTTGCAACCTCATGTATTTTGTTTGCTCACAATTGTCACTTTTGCCTCTTGTAACTTAACGTTTGCTTTTGTAATTTGTTCACTTGTAATTTTCTCCTCATGTTTCATTACTGTTCCTATTGTGAAGCGCTCTGATGCCTTTGGGTAAAGTCTGCGCTATATAAAAACGCATAAATAAATTGAAGACCAGAAGACCCTGTCCGGCCCTGCCCTTCCAGCCTCCTAGGCTAGTCCTGACCCGGGCGGTGCATTGTGCTTGTAGTTGCACACGGCCGGCTGCATGATTGGGAGCACGCCAGGCCTTTCCTTGAACTCGTCATTTCACTTGCAGGTGGTTCACTTCACAGTTAGTTCACTTCATACGTATACTATGAAGTGAACTGCTTTGGCTGAAATATGCCTGCTTTGCTGGCGGTCTTCATCCTGCTGCCTTATTGTCCATCTTGGCAGTGGCAGCTTTTATGTCCCTGTGCTTTTGGCTGTGGATTTGTGTTTCTGCTGACTTGTGATTTGTTATTTTGGTCATTCCTTCGGTTGGGGCCCTGCTTCCCTGGGTACACTGGCTGTGCCATTTCTCTTTTGGGTTTCTGGTCTGTTGGAGGTAGAATCGGCGTTATGGGGTTACCAGTTAGAAAATAGAGCATTCATGCTGCCCCTTTTAAGTGCCCACAAAGAGAAGAGAGGTACCAGATTTTAAAGTGAAAGAGACAGTCAATCACGAGATGAAAATATGGTTCTGTGATTCCATCACATGCCGCAGTAAAGAGAAACTGTATGAACATATATATATTTGCCATCTGTGTCCACTGGCGGACTCGGAGCGGAGGAGGTCCATGCGCAGGGCCGGACTGGAAACCAGAACCGGCCCTGGCAAAGTGCTCGGCCGGCCCCCCTCCCCCCCTCCGGGAGGAGAGGGGAGGGGGGAGAGGTGCGACCGTGCTCTGTGACAGGGCCGGTTTTCGGCCGTTTTTGTTACAGGGCCGTTTTTGCAGCATAACGGCCCTGTAACAAAAACGGCCCCAGGGGCCCAAAACCGGCCCCCAACCATGCGGCCCACCGGGGAATTGCCCGGTGCCCTCAACGGCCAGTCCGGGCCTGTCCATGCGGTAAGTCATGAGGGGGTGACACCATGAGTTACCCGCACCGGGTGACACCAACCCTAGTGACGCCACTGACCGCACCGAAGAGCAGGCTGGGGGAGGGGGAGGGGGGATGGCAAACCCAGCATAAGAGGGTCACAGGAGGTGTGCTGTTTTAGGACTCTGGACAACTGAGCTTTCAACCTGCCGCCTGTCCCACAGAAATATCCCGGCTACTACTTCACGTTTTGAAATTCTGCAAAGCCTCGGACATGACACTTGAATAGAATTTTATAGAAAATCGCTTGCATTTTTTTTTTTAAAAAACGGCCTTTCTGTCTTCGTTTACAAAAATTTCACTCAGTGGTCATTTCAGCAGGGGCAGAACACATTTTAAAGTGTTTTCTTCTTATATTTCCTGATTAATGTATATATCGATAATCAGGAAATCTACAGGATTTAAGTGATTTTCCTAATATTTGTACCGGCAGAAACATTAAAATACAGGTCTGCCGGTGAAGAACCAATCAGGTTGCAACGTTCCGGCGCTCTTGAACAACAACCACCTGACTGCTCCCAGATCTTTCATCTCCTTGTGGCTGAAGCTGCAGCTATGAATGAAATGAATGGACTTTCTAATTGTATATATGCTCAGGCTGCTTCTCTATCCCTCGTTATTCCATCTAGATTTTCTGGTAATACCTATTAACTATCCTGTCCAAGCCCCTGCTGCAATAAAAAGCAGTCTATGAAAAGCACTGTGATTCTCTTTGGAGACAGACTGGTTCAATAGCAGCAACCTTAAACATTCAATCAGGTGAAGTGATTTATATTATTATACTTTACACCGGATATTTACAAATCACACAGCATTGGGTAGATGACATAGCACTTAGCATCACTCATCCAATGGGTGGGGGGTGGCTTGAGTACTTAACATTAGTGCCACCTAGCTCCATGACGACAGGGTAGCAATTTATCAGCCCGACTTTTCTTTGATAAGATAACGCATTCTAGGAGCTGCACTCTCGAAATGTTTGCTTCAACTGACCCGACTGAACTAACATACCTAAAAAAAGATTACGGTGTCCTACCCACATGGTGTCTCTGACAACCCTAATCTCCAGGCCTAGTTCACAAGGGCTCCTTTCGATTGTGGATATGATGTTTGTGAGCCCATCTTCAGCAGGACTGCATCCTAGAGCGAAGGAGGGAAGTGTGTGAATGACTTGAGCCTTCTTAGTTTGAGCCTGGCAGACAGCACAAGCTCTCTGGTAGCAAAAGACATTTTGTGGGCTTGCCAAGAGCATACACGGGCTTGCAGCCCGCCCCTTACTGCCCATTGGTTGGCTTTACTGGCATTCTCATTTGCCTGCTTTTTACTCGTTTCCCAGCTTGTCAATCTTGTGTTTGTCCCTGCCTCCATACCATCTTTTTGACTGACTGGCTTCTATATTTTCACTGATTGTTTTAGGAAACTACTATTTTCTTTTTGTTTACGCACTCCATGAGAAAGCATGAGTTTGTGAGTTTTCCATCTATCTCCCCCATGTGCTTCTCCCAAAAATGTTACTCTGTCTCGTCCATGTACTTCTTCTCCTCCACCCCTATTCTGTTGCACACTCAGCACTGTCTGCCTTTCCCCCAACCATGGTCCCCATTGCTCTATTCCGCTTGTGATGGTTCTTGCCCCACTCGCCGTGTTGCTTCATCCCTGCTTGTCATGTCGCTTCTCCTCTCCCCTTCCACAAACCCTCTCCTGCAACCCAGTCATCTTTAAAAAAACATCTTAATGTTCTTTTTAAGTGCCTTCGCACTGCATTTTAAAACCATGCTTTTGTGCTCCTTTTTCTAAATTCACTGATCCATTTCAGGTTGGAAAATAAAAAGGACAAAAACATCCACATAATTTTGAGGTGTGCATGAACGTTGAACACGTGCATCTACAAAATGATGCAATGGTGGTGTTGTCGCCCTTTTGTTTAAGCCCTTTTTTTCGTAACAATGCTGCACAGCAGCTGCAATGTTCAGCATTGCTAGAAAAGATTGGAAAAGTCAGTTGGTCTAATAGGTGAGACCTATTGGCTTTGCAAAGCTTGTTGGCTGTGGCAGTGCAGTGTAACAGTAGTGCACGAAGATGAAGACACAGTGTGGATCAATATAGACTGGGATTCATGGATGAAGCCACGGACCATGGCTTGTTTGGACGAACAAGGTGAGGTGTTAGTTGAGGCTTCCGATCTGAACAAGCTGTTAAGACCCTATATTTGAATCCAGCGGCGTTAATACGGATTTCAGGGTTGCTGTCTAGCAAATTTAACGTTAGCCGCGGTACACGTCAAGGGTGTCCGTGCTCTCCTCTTTTATTTGCTTTATATTTTGATTTATTCTTGTGTAAAGTTAACAGTCACGAAGATATCAAACCAATTAGATTGAGTGGAGTTGATTATGGAGCAGTGGCATTTGCCAATGATATTCTTGTAGTATCTGGGGATTTGCCAGTTGCTCTTTCAATAATCAGAATGTTAGCTATGCAGTTTGGCTCTTTTTCAGGGTATAAGCTCAATGTTGGAAAAACGCAAGTGTTGTATTCTAGGCCAGATCCCCCGGCCGGTGTAGCTGTTGTGACAGGCTACATATCTAGGAATCAAAATCACTTCTAAGGTGGGCGAGATTCCAGCCCTGAATATTTTACCTGTCATAGAAAAGGCTAATACTACTCTAGAAAGGTTGGATCACTTGCACCTTTCTTTGCATGGCAGATGCAACGTTATAAAAATGCTTGTCCTTCCCAAATTTTTGTATATGTTCAGGACTATCCCTTTGGAGTTTTCTAGTTCAGTGTTTTTAAAATTAGATAGAGTTTGTGCAAGATTTCTGTGGGGATATCGTGGAACAAGAAGGGCCCATAAGAATATGATTCTTCCAAGGAATCAGGGAGGCTGGGGTGTTCCGCATTTTATAATGTAATATTGGGCAGCCATGTTACAGATTATGGGGCTATTGATTCTGGATTGCAAAGCCCCTACTTCTGCATTTCATAGACCATCAATTTATGAGCTTATTATGGGTGAGCAGGCCAATTAGTGACCATTCTAGAGCCATCGTATTACAGGAAAACAAGGTTCAAGACTCTTCAGGCAGCTTATCGAGTGTGGGAACAAATTAAACGGGTATGTAAAATTCCAAAAGTTAATTTTTATACTCCGTTTAATGCCACAGAGACTCTTCCTTCAATTTTTAGAATTCAGGTTATTTTTAAATGGGATAGAACAGGCATCTTTTGCTTAGGCGATCTAATGGAACAGGGGGAATTGATGTTTTTTTCTGAGCTTAAAGAAAAGTTTGTCTTGGATAGGGGATACTTTTTCAAATATTTGCAAATTCGTTGTTTTTTGGCTAAACTTGGCCCTGATAGAGTACTGCAGTTTGAAACAATTCAGTTAATTGAGAAAATGAGGAAGAAGACCCAGATAGGGCAATATTATCAGCAAATGGTTGCTTACCTCTCAGATGAACTGGATAGTTGTCAACTTAAATGGGAACAAAAATTAGGGGTGGTCGCCTTAATATCAATAAATCCTTGGAACTTGCTAATACTGTACTGGTTACAGGTAGACATCGCAGTCAGCAATATATGGCTCTATATGATTTATATTATTCACATAGGAAGGTGTCTCGGTGGGCGAAAACAGGTGGGGACAAGTGCAACCGTCGTGGGTTGCTGGCGGCTGACTCTATTCATATGTTTTTTTCATGCCCAAATCTGACCAGGTTTTTTAATGATTTGGAAGGGTTTTTAAATATTTTGTTCCAAAAGCAGGTAACTTTAACAGGCGAACTAGTGATTTTGGGGGTGGGTTTGGAGGAATGTTCTGTTATAATGAGTAATGCTGAAGTTGCACTTTTGTTTATAATGATGACAGTGGTTAGGGCATGCATCACGAGTGAGTGGATTGGCTCTGAACCTCCAACCTTCTTGAATTGGAGAGTGAGATTGTTGGCTATGTTCAGTTTTGAGACAGCAGTTTATAGAAGCAAAGGGAGGAGAAAGAGAATACTCGGGCGGAGATTTGGGCTCCTACACGAGAATGGATGTTGGGTGGGGCAGATGGGCCAAATAGTGGTCAGGTGAGCTCGGGGAGTCAAATATAGTCTGAGGGTCTGAAAGCAACAACTACAGGTTAAAAAGGGAGGAAAGAAAAAGGCCAACGAGAAGAAAAAAAAAAGACGAGCATGTTTCAACTCGTCTGTTTGTGCTTATTTATTGATTTCTTTATTGTATTTTGATTGTGGCTTATTTTTTAGGTCTCGCCTATTAATCCCGCAAAGGTTAATAGACGAGAGTATTGAGGGCAAACCAAGGTCTGAAACCATCGCGGATTTCGGACAGTTCGTGTGGTGCAATGTTGCGGAACACGCGTCCACATCAAAGCCATCAGCCTCCCTCCCACAGGCAGCTCGGCCTCAGTCATTCACCCCAGCGCGCGCTCGGCCTCACTTCTCCTCCCCCCTAATTACATCCCTGCTGTTTTTTCACTTCTTTCACGGCCGCAAGGTCGTGCTTCAAAGGGATCCGCTCCACCGCCCCCTGCTTTAAGTAAAAGCTTCTTTCGGCGCTTTTTTTGTTCTGTTGCATCTGTGGATTCACTATCATGGTCTTTCATTCTCTTCTATCCCTTCGTAGGTGACAGCAAAGACTGTTTATTATATATTCGAAATTTGCAGTGTATACTTGCACAAGTGTTCATGTCGGTATACACATTTTATCTGACTACAAGCTCGTTTCATTACGTTGCGTCCAGTTTAACTAGTGATATATCAAAAAGTGAGTGACTACATTATAAGAAATTATGGGCAATGACTGCTCAGCGCTACCTTGGGTAAAATAAAGTGAAAACTCCCTTTTTGGAGTTTGCCATCCCATGCAGGTTAAGGGAGTGAAAATATTAGATTATATAGGAAATATAAGAAACTACATTGCATAATACCTGCCCTGCCATGAGGTGCTTGAACAAAAAGCACATTAACTGACAGATTCAGCCACTCCTAAAACTTCAGATGAGGTTTGACCATGTCTGGAGCTCTGCAAGACCCTTTGCAAATCCATCAGTTCTTATGGATAACTTTAAAACGATTCTGCCTAGGTGAAAGGGTTTGAAAAAGTAGTTTATTTTACTTTCTTTTTAAAGCTAACTCATGTTCTACGTTGTTATGCAATTTATATAACACTGCAAATGATTTTACCTTAGTGTGGAAGAGGTATCAACTATCAACTATCAAAGGTGCATACATGTGTTAATAATAGGATAGGAATACATGCAGTGCGCACAGTAGCATCGTTAATAGCACATAATAGCTCTGTTCACCCTGTCAAACTTTAAAGGGCGCTGTCATCCTCCTGGTGTGACCTGGGCTTAGAGAGCTTCAAATGAATAAACAAACATACTCAGAATAGCAAGTGGACAATGCATCTTGGGCTCGTGAACCTCGGGTCGGAATTTGATTGAGTAAACCGGGTTAAAGTGTGAGCTGCTCTAGCCTGAAAATGCTGCAATAGGAATGTTACCATTGTTACAACGTATTTGTATCAGAGCACACACTGACCTGCAACTTTAATTAGAAATGGGAATAATGATGAATTTTGTAGATGTAGTGAAACACACAAGTGGCATGAGGCAAGGGTAGCTTCTCCGTTTATAAATATAAATAATCTTGACATCTATATGGATTTGGCCACAAAGGATAATACCATTGCCCATGTACATGGAAGAAGCCATGTTCCCTAAAGTGTCTGCACCATTTTCTAGCCGCTGCTTATTATTCATTTGTAACAGGAGCTCAGAAGCTAATCTCACAGAATCCCTCCCACTCGCTTGAAAGCTTGAAGGCAATCTGCTTCCCCGCCCCCCTGGTGTTTCTGGGTTTTCTCGCTCGCTAATGCGTTTTTTTCCCCTCCCACCCTTCCTTTGATCTGCCTGTCGCCTCTCCGTCCTTCACAGGCCCTCTCTGTCAACACAGTGGAATTGACAACACAGCTAATGGCAGCATAAAATTTATTCCTGGCCCACTGCTCTGTAACTACTGAAATGAAGGCCTTTGCTGTAACAATCCAATATCCGTACACACAGACATTGCATGTCGTCGGATAGGCCTACCGACCAGGCCAAACTTAGATTATACACACATCCACTTTAATAATAAATAGATGCAGGGTCCGCACATCATTGTGAAGACGTGCGTTAGGTCATCTAAATCAAAAATATACAAACATTCAAACATACAGGCTTTTATTTCTTCGCTTCGTGGTCCAACTTGCTGCTGGGTCTGAAATGCAGGAATGCCTCTATTGCGCATGCGTCGGGTGGCCTTCTCATAAACCGTGTGACACATACCTACAGCCACAAAGTAGGACGGATGGATGTCTGGCTGTCGTGCTTTCTATCAGACACCCCACTATATCTGCCTGCTGAGGCCGCCTGACATGATGATCCCAGCAAGCTGACTGCGACATCCATGCAGGGTCGGAGACTCACTTGATCAGGATGTGGCTCAACAGATAGAGCGGACGACCTTAAAGATGGGGACCCGGGTTTGATCCCGGCGGGAGACTCAAACATCTTCTGATTCTGGACAAATCACTTATTTTCCCTGTGCCTAAAAACTAATGTGTCTGTCTGTAATGTAACTGGTGCTCACCTAAAGCGCTCTGATACCTACAGGTTGAGTTTACGCGTGGAGGGCCTCTACATAATATCTGTCTCTAACAGCCCTTCGGTGCCAACCACTGGGGGCTAAACGGCACTGTCTGCACGAGCCTCTCCGGCAGCCTCAGCCTGATGATGTCACTCACGAGGCCATACTACATCATTAATGTCTGTCATTTATTCATACGTGTAGCATGTACCATTAAGCCTCTCAACCAAGCATGAATGCACTATTGATTGCATGCACCAGCTGTATCTGGAAGGGGTGGATCTTCATGTTTAGGTCTCGTATAGAGCAGCGCATGCATTAAAACTTATTAGAGACCACATTTTAGATGTGTTGTAGATCAAAAAAAGAGTTTGCAATGCAATAGGTCTCGCATTTGCAAGCGTTTGAGCTATTGGCATTGTAAATACCAATACCTTTTATTTACGTATTTTAAAAACCTGCAAGTGGTGCGTAAACACGCACTTTGAACTTACAGGACTATAAGTAAGAAATTTGCATGTTTATGCACCGCTTGCAGCATTGATGTGTTTTATCTAGGAACCCGATTCAATATTGTGACTTTATGACCCTATACGGCTATAATCAATAATATCCCTATAATGGCATAATAATCAGATCCATATTTCAGTAAATCGTCCTTGCAGCCCAAGGCATGGCCAAAGCTACTTCCTTAGATTCCTAGAGAGTACACCGAGTTCTTTCGACACACCAAACCTCCAGCAACCTGGGAAAGCCCCGCTTGCTTTGTTTTGATTTGTAATAGAACTCCTGCGAGCACTGTAAGAGCGGCCAGTTCTTAGTGACATCTTTATTGACGTCTTATGTCCAAACCTTACGTCAAACTCGGCACCTTTCAGGTATAAATATACCAACGTTGCCTTAAGCAAACACACGGTGGTGATTCTGGAGCAGAGAAGCTAATCTACTTTCCGAGAGCCCAGCAGAAGCGAGAAGCCCACGGACGCTGCCCCTCCTCTTTGACGCGCTGAGAAAGACACTGTCTTTTCTCCTGCAGAGAAAATCCAGCTCCGGCGTTTCCAGCCTACCCTTGCGGGTGACTGGGATATCGGGTCCTGAGAGAGAGATACCAGACCTCCTACATTCTATTCCCAAGGTACAGTGCTGACTAAACCCGTAGAGAGAATTCTTAAACAGATCCTTGGCAACAAACCTACTTAACTTAACCCCTTCCGTGCGGCCGCGATTTCCCCCGTGTGCGGCCGCCGGACGAACAGGGGCGGGCCGTGACGAACCCCAGCCGTCATCAGCACACGAGCACCGTGGAGCGTGATGGCTGGGGTTCGTCACCAACATGGAAGGGGTTAAACTGCTACTTATTTACTCCTTCCCACGTATTAGGCTTAGGTCAGGTACACCGGGGAAGGCGTAGTTTAGAAGCACCAGTTGAGCATGTTAGCCTATGTATATATGTATATATATTTTATCCATTTTAAAGTGTCTTATGTCTAAGAAACCATATCAATGCTTTTACAGTATTATTTCATAATACTCCTTTTACTGTACGTACTTTACTTTACATTAAGTATTGCAATTGTGGCAATTCATTTCTCTTGCATGAGAAGGAAGACTGCTCAATAAATAATACCTTTTATTGAAAACGCCCGTCTCTCTATTCTCTGCACCCTGGTGAAACTAAGTATGCACATCTGACTGAGTGAAATAGCTGTCTATTGTTTCACACGACTCTAGAGATTGACTCTTATTCTGAGGGAGCAAAGTTGTCATGTTTAAGTGGTTGTCGGAAGCTGAATCCCTTCTTGTCTGAGCCAGGGAAGCTGATCACTTCCTATTCAGTCAAGAAAGTTTCCAGTGACCTCTGAGCTAGCTGGCGCAAACCTAAATTAAGTCTAACATAGTCAGTAGAGACCTAGAAGACCTCAGTCCTACGTCTACACTGCTGTTTATGTTATTGCAATGCACAGGGCCTATAGGGAAAATAGGAACTACACTACAGCATTTCAAAACAAAAAAATAAAAGGCATTGTCATTTACAGTGGCAATAGCTCAAACTCTCGTTGTGCCTTTCTGCCCTCTGTTACACTCGTTTTTGTGCCTTTCTGCCCCCTATTAGACTCATTTTTTGTGCCCTTCTGCCCTCTGTTAGACTCGTTTTTCCCTTGTTTTTCTGCCCTTCTGCCCTCTGTTAGACTCGTTTTTTGTGCCTTTCTGCCCTCTGCATCACCACATCATCACTCAGCGCTACCCCAGCATCACTCAGCACCACCACATTATCACTCAGCACCACAACAGTATCACTCAGCACCACCACATTATCACTCAGCACCACCACAGCACCACTAAGCACCACCACAGCACCACCCAGCACCACCACAGCACCACTCAGCACCACCACAACATCACTCAGCAGCACCACTCAGCACCACCACAGCACCACTCAGCACCACCACATTATCACTCAGCACCACCACATTATCACTCAGCATCACCACAGCACCACTCAGCACATTCACAGCACCACTCAGCACCACCACATTATCACTCAGCACCACCACAGCACCACTCAGCACCACCACAGCATCATTCAGCACCACCACATTATTACTTAGCACCCCACAGCACCACTCAGCACCACCACAGCATCACTCAGCACCACCACAGCACCACTCAGCACCACCACAGCATCACTCAGCACCACCACAGCACCACCGCAGCATCACCCCAGCACCACTCAGCACCACCACAGCACCACCCAGCACCACCCAGCACCACCACAGCACCACCACTGCATCACTCAGCACCACCACAGCACCACTCACGGCCTGCACAGCATCGCTCACGGCCTCCACAGCATCACTCACAGCCTCCACAGCATCACTCACGGCCTCCACAGCATCACTCACGGCCTCCACAGCATCACTCACGGCCTCCACAGCATCACTCAGGGCCACCACAGCATCACTCAGGGGCACAACAGCATCACTCAAGGGCACCACAGCATCACTCAGGGGCACCACAACATCACTATTAGCTACCACAGCATCACTGAACGCCACAGCATCACTCGTCGCCACCACAACATCACTCAGCGCCACCACAACATCACTCAGCGCCATCACAGCATCAATCTGTGCAACAATTCAACAACAACTGGGTCAAATATGTTCTCTCAATGTTTCAAGCTTTATTACAAATGTCACAAAAAGATGTTTATATTTAACTTCTGTTCTTAGATTTTCATCACAATAAAATACACTAAACATAATCTTCACAAAAGTTATTTACAAAAGTTTAAGCTATTGCCATTATAAATTACAATCACTTTTATTTAAGTATTAATTATTTAAAAAAATTAAAAGCCAACGTTATTTGTAATATCAATACATCTAAGTCACGAAAATACAAAACATGTTGCATTACAAATGCTATAGGTGTCACATTTCGAAAGTTATAACTATTGGCATTGTAAATGACAAAGCTATTAATTTAGCTATTTTCAAAACCAACACATAAATAAAAATATTGTCATTTACAAGACCAATAGCTCAAACGTTCATAATGCGCGACCTATTGCATTGCAAATGCTTGTTTTCTTTTTAGATGCACCATGTCATCTTATTTCATTTTCTGTTAGAACAACTAATTTGTATATGTCAGGGCTCTGTGACTTTCCTCTCTGTTTCAATTTCCTTTTTTT
Organism: Lissotriton vulgaris; assembly: GCF_964263255.1. NCBI lineage: Eukaryota > Metazoa > Chordata > Amphibia > Caudata > Salamandridae > Lissotriton > Lissotriton vulgaris. The sequence continues at coordinate 995,108,196 of NC_141685.1, read as the reverse complement.
TTCTCTTCCTTTTGGATAAATATTGTGTCATGGTCCTTCCGATTTGATGGATATGTACAGTTCTCAATGTGCTTGGGGAAAAAAAACAATAAATATAATTTAAAAAAAACTGAACATAGTAGCGGGCAAACAAGAAAGCACACAGGATGAGAAGCCAAGCCAGGTGCATGGCTTAGTTCAAAAATTCCAAGCACAAGCTGAGCCACTGAATGATTTAGCAAGCAAATGAACCCACAAACCTCCTGGAAAAACATGATAAAAACGCTTTCAGGTTAAAAATAGGTTATTTGTTGAACGGTTGTTTCACTTTAGTACATTAGATTATGTCACTCCATTGACAGATGCCCAGTAATGAAGTGAACACACTTTGGTTCAATCCATATCACATAAAGATTGCTGTGTCTGGACAAAACTGGAAACATGGAATGGGAGAGCCCTACAAAACAATATGACACATCTGTTGATTATAAATCATTTATGAATAATTTCATTTTCCCACTCCTACTAGCAAAACGTAGTTCGTAAATATACTTTCTTTTTAAAAAAAGTAGGCTTATTTTGCTCTTGAGCATACTGACATTGGATTGAGACATTATGAATTACCTGAGCCCACAGGAATTTTAGACTCACCACTTGTGAATTGGCTGTTTAGCTGTGCCATACCGCCTTCATTAAAATGTTTGAGCGACTATTTTACTACTGAAATCAGTTGGCCAGCGGCCCAAAAGCACAATGCGACCAATTGCTGGCAACAAATTCTAGGAAATGTATGCTGTAGAAATGAAAAAAACACTTTTTAGATTGAAGTCTTGCAGACAGCTCTGGTTTACTAAAGATATCTTGGGAACATTCGGAAAGTTTCCCTAGATATTAATTCTGCCTATTGCTTACCATTGGCTTAGTGGTTTGTAACTCATATTTGCTTGCTTTGTAACTGCTGACTTTACTTGTTTACTTGTCCAGCTTGAGTTTGTCCCTCTCACTGAGCATACCCTATTTACTGTATTCTTCCACCAGTGCTCGGTTTCTGTAAACAGGCTTTTAAATCCTATTCTTAACCTGCCTCATTTGCTGTGCATTCAGAGAGAGAGCTCAAATGCAAGGCTCTGTCTTCCAGGGAGCTTAGTGTTAACATTTCTTTCTCTGACTTCAAAGTGAGAGTAGTTATTTGACAATCATGCTGGATATTGGGGATGTGCTGTAGGAAGGCTGTACAATGTTATTTTTTTCAAGCACACAAAAACATTTAAATGTCTGTAAATGAACTGTGAATATATTGTATAATATATCAGAAATAGGAAAGCACAAATGAAGGTCATTTTTTAGTAAGTCTGAAGTGTGGTGCAAATTAATATTTTAATGTGAGCAAAACAAATCAAAATATTGGGTGATGATATTTCAACAGAATATTGTTTCTGTGCTGTATACATTTATCAGTATAACTGTATGCCTGTGCAAATGTAATGGTCATTTCGATTGAAGATGTGTTGTTTATGATGGCAGTGCAATACTACACCATGCATACTCCACTTTGCACAATTCCACTCTACTCTGCACACTCCAGACACACCAGTGTACACCTGTTTACTCTACACCACTTTACTTTATGCCAATGCACTCCACTCCACTCTACACCAGTGCACTCTATGCCAATCCACTCTACGCCACTCTAATCTACTCTGCACCTCTGCGCTCTGCGCCACTGCACTCTATGCCACTGCACTCTATGCTGCAGCACTGCACTCACCCCAACACCACTCCACTCTGAAACAATCATTCCATATCACAATACTATGCACCACTGTACTCTATACCACTCTACTCTAACCTCTGCACTCTACTCCAATGCACTGTACTATCAGACTCGCACGCAGGAGGGGCCCTTATCAAAGAGTTGGGCTTGCCCGCCAAGTGCCTCCCATCAGCAGGAGCGGACACAGACTTCAAACATGCCCGCATTCTTTCTTACTTGCTGTGGTCAGGGTTGCAGGGAAAGGTCTTGGCAGGAAGTGATGGCGCCATTGGGCAGAACTTTTTTTTACTTAGCCAAATCCATCATGGCCACTTTTCCATTGAATCCTAAGGAGGTTTCCAGGCCTAAGATGTAGGGAATTACTTCCTTGATTCCTGCTTTCTTCAAGGTCATACTTTCCTATATAAACCTCTTGAAAATGTCTTTTGGTGCGTTGCAACATTCCGGATGTCTCTGTTTCAGTTTTTTCTTGGCCTTTTTTCTCCATATGCTGTGGGCTGCTGTGTGGTATTGAATTCCAGAGGTTTTTTCTGCTTCACGCTTTTTCCTTCTGGCAGTTTCCTTAGAGGGCACATTCCAGCCTTGGGTTTCCATCACTGGCTGGGAAGGTGGTTTCCAGAGGCGACTGTCCAAGTTTCATATCTAGAGCTTCCAAACCTAGACGTCAACTCTAGCGTCCAGCTCTCAAGAGATTGTGACGTCAACGTACCCAGGTGAAGATGGATCCCACACAAGCCTTGCATGATACCATACAACAGCAGTCTGCAGAACTGGATCCTCTGTGCAATGAAAATGCAATATTATGCCAAGCCTTGTCAGCCAGAGTACCCTCTGAGTTACAGCCAGTTCCGGCAGGGGGCCAGCATTTTGATGGAAACCCGAATAAGTTAAAATAGTTCTTTTGTTTATAATAAAAAGAATTACAAAAAAAAGAGTTCTTGGACTCTCTGACCATCCGTTTTACTTTCCAATCTACCCAGTTCTCTCAAGATAGGATTACGGTGGGTTACCTAATAAGCAGTCTAACAGGAGCAGCCTTGGCCTGGGCTTCGCCGTTGGTAACCGTAACAGATCTTAGTCTGGATGACTATTCCACATTTATGTTAGCCTTCTGTAGAATGTTTGCAAGACCTGGCTTAGAGAGTTCTGCAGAAGAGGCTCATTGTGAAATTCAACAAGGCTCTCAGGACGTTTTGTCCTATGTGACACGTTTTAAGCATTTGTCTGCTGAAACAACATGGGTGGAGTGTACCTTGTTAACCTTGTTTCAAGATTGAAGTATGAAATCAAGGATTAACGTATTCGCATTCCTTGACCCTTTTCTCTTAATGTGACAATAGAGTTAGCCTTATACATCGAACAGTGATTGAATGAGAGGAGAAAAGAAAAGGAGAGAGTTCATAGTCAATCCTCTATCTCAAATCATAGAATGCCTCCACTCTGAAAAACCAAGATCCCTGCTCAGGTGTTGACTGCAGAAGAACCAATGCATATTGGAATTACCAGAGGCCCGATATCTGAAGAAGAAAGGTGTAAATGCCAGGCAAAAGGTTTATGCCTGTACTGTGGAGAGAGTGGGCATCTTTTACGCCAATGTCCAGTTAGACCTACCAAGCCAATGGGAACTGAGTAAGCCCTTCCTTGAGAGGAAGGAAGGTTTGAGTGAAGCATCTCTTCCTCAAATAATGTCTTGTGGATCCTCGTAGACTCCTGAACATGTCCCATTGTTTCTGCTACATATCTCCATAGGAAATATGTTCCCCTTTAATTCAGTTTTTGCTTTACTAGATTCTGGAGCTACCAGTAGGTTCATGGACAAGGACTGGACTCTCAAAAACCGCTTTCCCATTTGAGGAAAGGCAAGTGCAGACGTTGTTCAAACTGTGGATGGAACTCCTATAGTTTCTGGTCCTGTCACTCAGTGCACTGAGTCCCTTCAAATGAAGTTATTTAATCATTAGGAACATTTAGAATTTGTTCTAATAACATCTTCAAATCATCCAGTGATATTTGGAGTTCCATAATTAGTCCTACACAACCCTTATATGTGACAGCCTGATTGTGGACTAAGAGTGGAATAAGTATCCCAAAGGGATATCAGTTTCTTGTCGCTGTATAGTGCCCTATCCCATTGGTCACAAGGGGCCCCTCTTCTTTCTACCAGTGCAACTAGCCCAACAGCTACCTCCACTAAGCGCCACAGAGCTGCGTTGCAGAGAGGTGTAAAAAGGGGCGTGGCCTCAAAACACCTCTCTGCAATGCAGCCCCCTGGCGCATACTGGACGTTCCTGGTGGGCTAGTTGGCCCCCAGGGACCCCCAGTATTCAAGGGGAATGTGTTCTCCATCTGCAAAGGCGCCACGGGGCGCGTTTGCAGAGTGCTGAAAGGAGGGGATGTGGCCTCCGGTGCGATGCTGGTATTTCTTGTTTTGTTTTTTTTAAGAAGGGGGGCTGCGTAGCCCCCCTTCTTTTTCTCTTTTTTGGGCCCTGGGACCCCATCCCCCAAGGCCTGCCCCCTACGTTATTTTTTTTTTATTAAAAAAATTGGGAAGGGGGCCGCGTGGCCCCCCTCAAAAGGCCTTAATCAGCCCTGGGGACCCCTTCCCCCGGGGCATGGCCCTTTAAAAAAAAAAATTTGTTGGAAGGGGGGATGCCTTGCCCCCCTCCTTATGACCCCGGGAACCCCACCCCCAGGGCTGGCCTTTCTTGATGTATTTATTTCTAATTTGAGAAGAAGGGCCGCGTGGCCCCCCTCCCGGGCCACTAATAGCCCCGGGGACCTCATCCTATGGGGTTGGCCCACTCCGTTGGGGACCGTGGGGGGTCCCCAATCCTGCCACGGTCCCGCTGACTCCCTGCCTCCTGCTAGAGCCGGCATTGCTTTTCCACACGAGGAGCTGCTAAGATGCAGCTCCCCCTCTGGAAAAGCAATTTGCTTTGCTAATTGAAAGAGAGAGCAGGTTTCCTGCTCTCTCTTCCAAATAGCAGAGCAGTTTGCTATGGCAGGGCAGGAGCCATGAGTAACCCGCCCTGCCATAGAAAACTACAGTGTCCCAGGGGGGTGCACCCCGGGACACTGCAGGAGCCAGCCCTGGGGGGTGGCAGTCCAGAGTGCCATGACATGTCTCCAAGAGGGGGACTGTGCGGCCCCCTCCCACCTTTTTCAAAGCCCCGGGGGGTGGTGGTCCCCGGGGCTGGGGGGTCCGTCACGGACCACCCAATTTAAATATTTAGTGCCCCGGGGAGATGGCGGTCCCGAGGGCGTGTGGGGGGGGCTTAAGCCCCCCCACACAGGCTATGTATTTTTTTTAAAATAAAGCCCCAGTGATGGCCATCCCCAGGGCTGTAATCAAAACTCAAGTCGAGCCCCGGGGGGTGGCGGCCCCCGTGGTTCGGGGGCCTTAGAGGCCCCCCAACATTAAAGTATTAAGCCCCGGGGGTGGCGGTCCCCGGGGCTGTGGGGGGGCAGTGTGCACCCCGCAATCAAAACTTAAGTCAAGCCCCAGGGGTGGCGGTCCTCGGGGGGCCTTAGAGGTCCCCCCACATTAAATTATTAAACCCCGGGGGTGGCGGTCCCCGGGGCTGCGGGGTGGGGATTGGGCCCCCACACTATTTTTTTTACAAGCCCCTGGATTTGCCCCCCCCCCCCCCCCCCCTCCTGGAGCTAATTAGCATCGAAGCGTGGGAGCCCGCGCTACGGGTTTTTTTTTATCGTCAGGATCCGTGCATCATGCATGGATTTTGCCGATTTAATAAAAAAAAATCTTGCCCTGGGTGTCCTTGTGGGGCCTCCCAAGCAGGCGTAGGGGGTCAGGGTGTTTCTACCTTGCCCCCTTTTTTCGTTTTTTCACTGGTTTTTTTCTGCTTTCTTGTGCCTCGGTTCTATCGATTCAGAAAAGGGGGTGGTGATGGACAGAGTATCTGAATTAAGTAGACCACTCCTACCCAGTCCAAAGATCAGGGCTTGATCCATCACCGTTTTTTAGCTCACTGCACCATCCCAGCTCAGAACCTGGCTACATGCAAATTAGTCTGTCCCTGGCCCAGTGCATCATGGGAACAGGGCAGACCAAACTACCAAGCCAATTCTTTTACTGGAAAGGAAACACGCTTCCGGGGACCGGTTTCTGGCATTACAGCCGTCTTCGGCCGGGCTTGCTTGAATCCTGATGGTGCAGTGAGCAAGGGACTCACATCTGAGCATACCCTTCCACGCTTATGGTGGACAAAACGATTCAGAAAAGGGGGTGGTGATGGACAGACTATCTGAATTAAGCAGACCACTCCTACCCAGTCCAAAGATCAGGGCTTGATCCATCACCGTTTTTTAGCTCACTGCACCATCCCAGCTCAGAACCTGGCTACATGCAAATTAGTCTGTCCCTGGCCCAGTGCATCATGGGAACAGGGCAGACCAAACTACCAAGCCAATTCTTTTACTGGGAAGGAAACAAGCTTCCGGGGACCAGTTTCTGGCATTACAGCCGTCTCTCTTCGGCCCGGCTTGCTTGAATCCTGATGGTGCAGTGAGCAAGGGACTCACATCTGAGCATACCCTTCCACGCTTGTGGTGGACAAAACGATTCAGAAAAGGGGGTGAGGGGACAAAGAAGAATGACTGCGAAATTGGGGGCGGTGTGAACAGTCCCTTCCAACTCACTAGTGACAAGCACGGACCCATTGTCGAGTTCGCCCCCACGCCACTGACCAGGTTATTGCCGAGACTGTGCATGCTGGGAATTGCAGCTCTGTGGACTGAATTGGAGCTGCTCAGGTGTGCCTACAGCATTAGGGGGAGGAGCAAGGAGTGCAGTCACGTATTTTACGCAGGAGGAGCAACACTTGGAAAGGACACAGTATTGGGCGCTGATGAAGGTCTGTTGACCGAAATGCATTCGCCGCTGCTGGCATCATCCTGAATAAAGCTAGCTGTTCCTTCAAAACTCCCCTCCGGCCTCTGTCTTCTTTTGTTAGAAGAAATCCGTCATATTTCTTGCGCCGGCCAGAGGCGCAATCCAGAAGGCCCTGCCACGAGAAGAGACCCGGCTCTATAACTGGCGTTCCGCTGTTCCAGCGTACATCGTAGTTGAGGGATCAACAAGAGTCGGAGACCGCCAGGAACGTGATGCTGATGTGCGAGGAAGGAGGTATTTTATCTCCATGAGCAGCACGCCTCGCATTTGGCAGCTCCTTCGTAATTTTCAGCATTGTGGAAATGGCTGTGGCAGCAGTGAGGGGACAAAGAGGAATGACTGCGAAATTGGGGGCGGTGTGAACAGTCCCTTCCAACTTACCTGTGACAAGCACGGACCCATTGTCGAGTTCACCCCCACGCCACTGACCAGGTTATTGCCGAGACTGTGCATGCTGGAAATTGCAGTTCTGTGGACTGAATTGGAGCTGCTCAGGTGTGCCTACAGCATTAGGGGGAGGAGCAAGGAGTGCAGTCACGTATTTTACGCAGGAGGAGCAACACTTGGAAAGGACACAGTATTGGGCGCTGATGAAGGTCTGTTGACCGAAATGCATTCGCCGCTGCTGGCTGTGAGAAGTTGGCCTGGTATATAATGCTCACTAATTCTTAGTGATCACTTTGTACCATGCCAAGCAACCCTTATGATGATGGTTGTAATTCAACCTTGTAGACCAGTTATCCTAGTGGTAACGTGGACAAAGCAGTCTTAGGCTAAACTCTGAAAGGCATGTGAAGCCAGCTGTATTACCATACACAACCCCCTTGAATACCAAATGAAAGGGACACCACACAGATATATATTGAAAATATATATTGATTTATTAACTATAAAATCCCCTGGACTCTTTATGAGCACAGAAGCACAAGCGTTAAATCACAAGACAGTTTAAAATACACAAAAGTTGCACAATATGGATGAGCCCTAGGGGCCACCTAAACCATATACTAAGAAAGTGGTATAAGGGATACCAGGAGGAAAGTGAAGAGGCCTAGGGCCTTGGGAATCGCTGGAGCTATTCGAGACTGGTGTTAACTAAGTCGGGAAAGGCCCACGGGACTCGGGTGCAGTGTTCAAAGTGCACACACTTTGCAATACAAAGTCTATGGTGCGCAAAAAGCACAAAGTTAGAAAGTTAGGAACCTTCCGAGTGACCTACGGAGCTGAAACTTAAAACACAGGCCCTTGGGATGTGTACCAGTGCAGGAGCACCGGCGGAGCTGAGTTACCTCACCCACAGGAAGCGGGTGCACAGGGTCGAAGTTGTGTCGGGTTTCGTCACGCTGGTCGATGGTGCTTGGAGCTGAAGATGCTGCAGGCGGCTCGATGAGAAGAGTTCCGGTGGATCCAAGGGTGGATCTGAAGATGTGAAGACCTGAAAGCAGAGGGGACAATGTTCAAAGTCACTAGCCAGTGACTACCGTGGAACCAGATTGGAACCAGGCGATGTCGGGTGCAAACAGGCGTTGTCGGGTAGCTTCTTTCTGCAGCCACGTGGATACCCGGGGTCGAGGACGTCCAGGAGTCGGTCACGAGCTGTCCCACGTAGGCTTCTCGCTGTTGGCGGTGTCGGCGACCTGATCGGAGCAAACAGGCCTTGGCAAATGCAAGCCACGCAGAAGTCGAAAGATGCTGTTCACTCGGACCAGCAAGGTCAGAGCGGGTGCTCCTTTTTACAGGAGCTTTGGTAGGTCTGGAGCAACCAGACCTGCTGTGTAAATCTTCGGGTTCGTCGCCAAGATGGCCGCTGGCCGCGTGGCTAGTGGCCGGGATGGCGCGTCGAGTGGCACAATGCAAAAGGGCCCCACGCAGATCGTGGAGATGCTGGAGGGCTGATCTTCGGTGCAAGGGCTGCTCGGTGGTGGGGGTTCTTAATCCCCAAAGCACAACGTCGAGGATGCCTCAGAAGCTGCGCAGTCAGCTTTTCGAGTGTCTTTCAAGAGGTCCGGTCCCACGTCACTCGGTGCCTCCACGGGTCCCTTCTTCGCAGGGACTGTGGATCGGGCTCTGAGAGGTCTGGGAGTCTGGTTCTTGTCGGGCTCTGGGCTCGGTCTCCGGCGGGAGGCGGCGGCAAAGCAGACGTCGAGTTGCTGGTTGGTACCTGTGTTCACAGGGTGGCCACTCCTAGGCCACAAGGGAGATTCTCTTCAGTCTTCTGTGCAGCAGAATGTCGAAGTCCAGTCTTCTTCTTGTTTAAAGTTGATTTCAGGATGATCTGCTGTGCAATGGCACTGCTCCCCCTCTTATTCCCAAACTGGGGGTGGATCACCTACTAGGTCCCTCCTCTGGGAGGAACCAGGAAGGGGGGCGGTTACACCCCCTTTCCTTTGTCCAGCTCCGCGCCAGGACTGGGGCTGGAAGGCCCCAGAACCGGTTTGGACTGGCCTATGCACAGGGACACCTTGTGTGCCCCGGGCATGTCTGATTCTATTCAGCCCTGTCCTACCCAATACACAAAATCCTGTCTGGGGTGGTGCTCGCACCTCCCAAGGCAGGAAACCCTTTGTCCAGGCCACCATCTGCCGAGTTTCGGTCAGCAGCAGGAGGCCAGACTTGTGTCTGTGGCGGCAGCGTCCATTTTGTGAAGCTGAGGCTCTGTTTAACTTTAACCGGGGTTAAGGCTACACACATGTCGTGTCCCTCTAGAAGGGTGGAATGCTATCCCCGTCGCCAGAATTGGCGAGGGGATAGTATTCCAATTCGTATGACACCTTACTCGACATGTTTTGATAAAGCCAAACCAAAGATAGCATTCAACCGCGAGGATTATAATGCACTTAAGAGTATATGGTATGGCAATATCCCGGAACAGCTTAGGGAGTTGTTCCCGACAGCTGCAGACAGGCTCAGCTCATGCTAGAGCACCATCTCACATATTTCCAAGCACTCTGCCTCCAGGATTGATGAGGCCTTCCATAGGAGTGGCTGATAGGAACATATGTGTCCAGTTTGGGGTTAGGCACAGACATACTGTACCTAAGTAAGAGGTGGTTACACCGACTTACCCCAGCTGAGTGATCAGCCAGTTGTGTCAAATATGGAGGCCAGGCCAGGGGTGGCACAATACATGCTGCAGCCCCTGGTAGGCCTTGGATACACCTATGCCCTGGGCACCTAGGGTGCACTAATACAGGGGCTCATAAGGTGAACCAGTTCCAATTCGTAATGCACCTAAAGTACATTGGCAGTAATTTAGAGAGAGAACAGCAGGCTGTGGGTCTGATTAGCAGGCCCACAGCCACATTAAGTCAGAAACCAGTGAAGCAAAAAGCAAAAATTTGGGGTGACCATAGGATAGCAGACCCTACTCTCCTACACTGGCATCATCCTGAATAAAGCTAGCTGTTCCTTCAAAACTCCCCTCCGGCCTCTGTCTTCTTTTGTTAGAAGAAATCCGTCATATTTCTGGCGCCGGCCAGAGGGGCAATCCAGAAGGCCCTGCCACGAGAAGAGACCCGGCTCTATAACTGGCGTTCCGCTGTTCCAGCGTACATCGTAGTTGAGGGATCAACAAGAGTCGGAGACCGCCAGGAACGTGATGCTGATGTGCGAGGAAGGAGGTATTTTATCTCCATGAGCAGCACGCCTCACATTTGGCAGCTCCTTCGTAATTTTCAGCATTGTGGAAATGGCTGTGGCAGCAGTGAGGGGACAAAGAGGAATGACTGCGAAATTGGGGGCAGTGTGAACAGTCCCTTCCAACTCACCTGTGACAAGCACGGACCCATTGTCGAGTTCACCCCCACGCCACTGACCAGGTTATTGCCGAGACTGTGCATGCTGGGAATTGCAGTTCTGTGGACTGAATTGGAGCTGCTCAGGTGTGCCTACAGCATTAGGGGGAGGAGCAAGGAGTGCAGTCACGTATTTTACGCAGGAGGAGCAACACTTGGAAAGGACACAGTATTGGGCGCTGATGAAGGTCTGTTGACCGAAATGCATTCGCCGCTGCTGGCATCATCCTGAATAAAGCTAGCTGTTCCTTCAAAACTCCCCTCCGGCCTCTGTCTTCTTTTGTTAGAAGAAATCCGTCATATATATATATATATATATATATATATATATATATATATATATATATATATATATATATATATATATATATTATATATATTGGTATCCAGTTTCCGGTAAATGCTGATGTGCTGCCAAATCGCTGGTGGTGCTTCCAAGGTGGCGCTACCGCTAGCGCTCAGAATGTATGAAAAAATAATCCCCGATCATTTCAGATTAAGGAACAGGCACTCTTCATCGTTGGGGTTCGCTTGTTTATTGTGCAAGTTACATCGGACCCATGGACATAGCAGGGACCCATTTCGGCAGTCAAGCTGCCATTATCAACCTGAAGTGCGCCATATTGGTGCAGTTTGTTAAGCAATCGTATCTGAAAGAAACAGGTTAGTATTAGATTCCTTACCTTAGAATATCCCCAGGCGTCAGACTGGATCCAGAAATTTTTGCTTAGCAGTACCCTTGCGTGTCGGTAGGCGTCGTCTGCGGCTCCGCGTCCGTCGTCGGCGTCGTGGGCACCGTGATGACGTCGTCGGAGTACTTAGACGCCGCCTCCGCGCGCTGACGTCAGTTCTTCTTTTTTCCGCGCCAGCAGCGCAGATCCGGAAAAAGTGGTACCTTACTCAATTTTTTACTAAACTTTTTATGATCCTTTTTGATCTCATTTCGAAGTCTTCGACTCTGAACGGTGCTGGTAGGGATGCCAGGTTTCACGCCCTGTGAGGACTGAGACCGACTGATGTCGGTCACCGAGCCTCACCGCCGGTGACTTCACTTTCTCGGCGTCGACCACGACGACAATGCCTGCCCCGACTGCCGGCCCTGACTTCGAAAGCTAGGCGGGAGGGGTCCCGCAAGCGGCTCGAGCTCCGGCAGTCGGCCCCGCGCCGCGAGAGGTCCCGGCCCGGACAGAGGTCGAGGGACCGGTCGCGGGGTGGGAGCCATCATAGCTCCGGGAGTCTACATCACTCTTCAGGCTCGAAGTCATGAGGTAAGCACAAGAAGTCGAAGAGACGTCATCGCTCTTCCGACTCCCCCCGACGCACAACGCGGCCAGGGGTTCGGGTGACATCGCCCACGTGGCTCCGACGGAGTCGCGTGCGTCGCGACCTGCCCCATACCCTCCAGTCCCTGGGCAGCAAGCGACGCTGGAGAAGATCGAGCGCTTCCTCGTGGCCATGAGGTCCCTCTCTCCTCCAACGGGCTCTGCGGCGCCTTCGGGCCCAGCGGACCCGTCTGGTGGCCCTAGCGGGTCGGGTGCTTCGGCCCTGGCACCGGCGGGTGCTTCGGCCCGACGCCGCCGAAGCCTTCGGGCCCGGCGCCGCAGGGCCCCGCTGGATCCGCTTCCGGATCCGGGTCATCGCCGGTTCACCTAACGACCTCACTGGTGCCGGTCCCTAGGGTTTCACCTCCAGCATCGTCTTCGGGCGCCGCCGTCCCTGATGCCTCCCTCGATCTGGTTCCGACGTCAGAATGGCGCCGCTGGGCGCCGCTTTCGACGCCGCTTGGAGAGTTTTACTTCAATGAACCGGCCCCATCTTTTGACAACCCTGAATTTCAGGACATGGGTGATGAGGAGTATTGGGAGGTGTCTGAGGACATTCTGACATGTGAGTGTCAGTCCCAAGAGGACTGGACAGGTGAACTTGGGGATGCCAGTGGTCTGGACACTTTGCCAGACACTGGTTTTGTCTCACCCCCTACCGTGGCTACGGAGAAGGGGGCAACCTTCAGTGTGGTGTTGACGCGGGCGGCCAAGGCCTTGGGCCTTGAGCTCCCTGTCGCGGCCGTGAGGACTAACCTCCTCAATTAGGTCCTTAAACTGCAGGCAAGCTTGGCCGAGCCTCTGCTGCCGTTTAATGGGGCCTTGACTGACGTTCTTTTGGGCACTTGGTCCAGGCCCGCTACAGGTGCACCTGTAGATAGGAACCTGGCAAGATGCCACCGCCCGGCCCAGGGCGACCCTTGTTTCCTGTCCACCCATCCCACCCCGAGAGCCTGGTCACCCAGGCCTCCAACTCCCAGAATGCATTCCCGTCGGCTCCACCCGATCGGGAATCCAAGAGGTATGAGCAATACCGCAAGAAAGTATTCTCCTCCCTCAGTTTGGGACTGCGGTCTTCCAACACTGCATGCCTCATGGGCCGCTACACCCACTCTCTGTGGGACACGGTCCCGGACGTGCTGCCATAATGCCCGGCGGAGGTCAAGGCTAAACTCGCCCAAGCCCTTGTGGAGGGTCGAGATGCAGCACGCTATTCCATCTGGTGTGGGCTGGATACCACCGACTCACTGGGCAGAGCGATCGCAACGACGGGGGCGATTCGTCGCCACGCCTGGTTGAGGTCTGCCAACTTTTCGGCCGATGTCCAGACTACCCTCATGGACATGCCGTTTGATGGCCGTCGCCTGTTTGGCACCAAGGCAGACCATGCGCTTAAGCGCTTTAAGGACTCCAGGGCTACGGCCAAGTACTTGGGCCTCTCGGCCCCGCGCCAGCAATCGGGTGCCTTTCGCTCCTTTCGTGGCCAAGGAAGGGGCTCCCCCACACGTGCTGCCAGCCACGCACCACAGACTAGTTACCAACGCGGTGGCGGCTGTGGAAACCGCTGTGGCGGCGGTCGGGGACAACGGCGAGGCCAGTCCACACCTACCCCTGCAGCATCTGCCTCAAAACCCTCCTAGTCCGTGCTTTCAGGCCCATGTGACGCCAGTGGGGGGCAGGGTTCGCCATCACCACTTCCACTGGCGCACTGTCACATCGGACAGGTGGGTGCTGCAAATCGTCCAAAGGAGCTACTCCCTCCCCTTCGAGACGATCCCGCCAGCCATGCCACCGCAATTCCACCACGGGGATCATTGGCGACTTCTGCAGGAGGAAGTTACGGCCCTCTTGGCCAATGGGGCCATCGAGCGCGTTCCTGGGCCAGAAGTAGGCTGTGGTTGCTACTCCCACTATTTTCTGGTACCCAAGAAGGGCAAAGGGGGCCTACACCCTATCTTGGACCTACGGAACGGCAATGGCTTCCTCCGGAAGGAGAAGTTCAAAATGCTGACACTGGCTCAGGTCTTGGCTGCCCTGGACCCAGGAGACTGGATGGTAGCGTTGGACTTGCAGGACGCTTATTTCCACATCCCCGTCCTGCCGGCCCACTGGCGCTATCTGCGGTTCACGGTAGGCCACGAGCACTTTCAGTTTACCGTGCTCCCCTTCGGCCTTACCAGCGCCCCACGGGTGGTCACGAAAGTGATGGCGGTGGTCGCAGCTCATCTGCGCAGGTTAGGGGTTTCAGTCTTCCCCTACCTCGACGACTGGTTGTTGAAGGCGGGCTCGCCCCAGACAGTCATCAGCCACCTCCAGACGACGGCAGACCTCCTGCACCTGCTGGGGTTCTCCATCAATGTGCCGAAGTCACACCTGTGTCCCTCTCAAAAGCTCCTCTTTATCGGAGTGGTTCTCGACTCGGTGCAGTTTCGGGTTTATCCTCCCGAGCAGCGGGTTCAGGCTATTCAGGCTCTGATTCCGATCTTTCAGCCTTTATCCCGAGTCTCGGTCAGGTTGACGCTGCTGCTTCTGGGGCTGATGGCTTCCTGCATCCTTCTGGTGCATCACGCCAGATGGCGGATGCGGGCTCTGCAGTGGGACCTGAAGTTTCAGTGGGCCCAGCATCAGGGCAACCTGTTCCCATGATGCACTGGGCCAGGGACAGACTAATTTGCATGTAGCCAGGTTCTGAGCTGGGATGGTGCAGCAAGCTAAAAAACGGTGATGGATCAAGCCCCGATCTGTTGACTGGGTACGAGTGTTCTGCTTAATTCAGATACTCTGTCCATCACCACCCCCTTTTCTGAATCGTTTTGTCCACCATAAGCGTGGAAGGGTATGCTCAGACATGAGTCCCTTGCTCATTGCACCATCAGGATTCAAGCAAGCCGGGCCGAAGAGGGCTGTAATGCCAGAAACCGGTCCCCGGAAGCTTGTTTCCATC